>NW_022984781.1:825865-1082236 GCF_010094145.1 Didymella exigua CBS 183.55 | reverse complement strand
GAGCGTTGTGGCTAGTCTCTCCACAACGTCCGCAACGCCTCTGTGTGCGCACCTTCTTTGCAGGCTCTCCGCCCCCCTGCTGCCCACTACCCTCCCTTTCAGCTATTAAATTAGCTACCTCACCTACCATAAGACTCTCTGCTGCCCAAATATACTTCCTCTTTCAACCTCTAACCTCTATTGCTATCTCTACTGCCTTGCAAAGCCCTGCTATTTCCTGTCGCATTAACACGCTATCATGCCCTATCCGTGCAATGCCCTTGTTTAGCTGCTCAACTGCTCTAAGCAGAGGAGAAACTAGGGAATCTCTGTGCAGTTGTACACGCTCACAAACCAGCGTTAACTGAGCCTCTATCTCACAGAGGTTGCTTAGAGTTTTTAATTCCTATAGGGTGTCCTCTAGCTTTAGTAGAGTTAGCGTACAAAGGACCACATTAAGCTTTAATATCACCGCCTCTAGGTTGTGTGGAACTAGTCTAGCGCCCCTAAAGCCTGCATAGATGTTCTCCTTTATAATTAACCTCTTAAAAGCTGCTTTAAAGGCTGGTAGGAAAGCCTCCTTCTTAATCTGCTTAGAGCTATACTGTGCCAAGCCACTAATCTTATCACTATATGCCCGCTTTAAAGGCGAAAAGCAACCTACATTAAGTGGCTGCAGCAGGTGCAACGAGTAAGCAGGCATACAGAGAATAATAATCTTCTCTTCCTCACAGTGTTTGTAGAATTCATGTGAGCTGTGGCTCTCATGGCCGTCCACAATCAGCAGCCTGTGTGCACCCACCTTCTGGTCTTTTGTATGGGTATTGAAGTGCTTCAGCTAGGCAATACTAAGCTTATTTAATATCTAGCTATTAGGACTAACCTTAATTACCTAATCCTAAGGTAGATTGTAAAACTATAAGGTAATAAGGACCTTGCTAGGGAAGATAAGGAAGGGTAGGATAGCCTATCCTTTAGCGTTAACTCCTTGTATATTAGTAACCTAACTATAGTTCCCTAGCTACAGGCTCTTTGTGCTACGCTTCTTAGAGCCTGTAAAGACTATCTAGCTATAGATAACCCCTATTATAAAGCCTATCTTGTTAAAGTTGTACATGTCTTTGTCTGTGATGCTGTACTTGGCCTTTATGTTAGCAACTAGCTTAAACTAGGGTGTTATAACGCGTGCATCTTTGTTAAGAGCTTGCTAGTGATCATATGGACGGCTCCTTCGAAGCTTGATCTCAGGCGTACGCGTCTTGAAGTTGTCTACCCAGTGCTTGCCAACAGGCTCTCCACCGCGCTCAGCAAGCAGATCATTGGCCATATCTCGCACCATAGCCTTTGTAGCAAGTATTCCTCTTGTGTTAAGCTCAAGTATACGTTGTACAAGGGCCTCCTCCTCTAGTTTACTTAGCTTCTTTAAATTAGGCTTGCAATCGCGTTAAGAGAGGGCTCCTTAGCATTATTAGCAGACAGTAGTTTAAGGTATGCTAAAGGCTATAATAGTGCATCTTTTACTCTTATTGTAATCTTTAATTATAGCTTAGATAGCAAGCTATAAGGTCCCTTTAGTATAGGTTAATTGCACGTTGTGGTAGGATAGCATTGTAATGCAAAGTAGTTATTAGGCTATCATAGTTGGGATGGACCGCTCGCTTGGGTTGGACCGCTCGCTTGTGAACTACGTTATTATAAAGCTAGACTTATTAAAGTTGTAGGTGTCTTTATCTTATATACTATACTTAGCTTTAGTATTCTCTACTAGTTAGAACTAGTCCCTAATTACCTTAAGATCCTTACACAGAGCTCTCTTATAGTTATACTTATAATTAAATTTAACTTTAAGCTCTAGCTAACATTTTACAAAGTTAGCAGCCTAGTTCTTGCTAACGTAGGGCTAGTGGCGCTCAGCAAGCAGAGAATTAGCCATATCCTCCACATCAGCAAGCTGGGGTGGGTATCCTCGCTCGTCTAGCTTCAATACATGCTGGACAATCACCTCCTCCTTTGTACTAGTTATCCTTATTATGTTAGGCTTGTAATTGTGTTATAAAGAGGTTCTAGTAAGGCGTGTACCTAGGGTGCTTTAAGAGACCTAGTATATTACTACAGTACGTTGCACGCTTAGTGTTGCGTCTTGCTAGATAGCCTAAAGGGCAAGCTATATATCTATTTTATTTAAAGGCTTTCTTACGTTGTTGTGTTGAGGCATTACAGGGAGAGTGAAGTTCGGTGTAGTCTTGGCAAAAGTGGCCAGCTCGCTTGTGGAGTACGTTAATGCTATTAAGGAGGCATAAGTGCATAGGGTGAAGTTTGGTGGGGGCTTGGCAAAAGTGACAGGCTCGCCTGTTGACCCGCTCGACCGTGAGGTACGTTATTGTGTGTGGCTCATTATGAGGCCTTGCGTGCAGAACGGGTTGGTGTGCATCATGGGGTGGGGCACGGTAAGGGCCCTCGGAGCACTGGAACAGCTCCAGACCTACACAACATGCAATCGCAATCGATTCGATTTCACAGCCACTCCTGCTCTCGATTCTCCGAGATGAATCATCCACACTCAAAATGACAGATCCCTCCACAGCGTCACCCTTCCTCCGTCTCCCACTCGAGCTGCACTACGCAATCTACAATCATCTCTGCTCTCCAGAACCACGCGGTTATCCCACACGGGCTCCCACAACCATTACAGCTGCCTCATGTTCATTCTCGATCTCCCCTCCCTCCCTACTCTTGACGAACCGACACTTCCTCAACGAAGTATCAACCTACTACTTCACCCGCTGCATATTCCGCTTCGTAGCACAAAGCTTCAGGGCCCTTAACGCCGACAAGAACTACATATCGGCCGTGTCTCTGCACATTGTGCGGAACATGCGGAGAGTGGAGCTGCTCCTACTGCCCGGGACGATGAAAGCCATACCCTCCGACCCTTGGCCGAGTATCATGGTGAAGGGCATGTCGCCAGAGCGGCTTAACGAGCAAGTGCATTTGCTGAAGAACAAGGCGAAGAGGTTGAGGACGGTAGTTGGTTCCATACGACGGGTGAGCTGGGACCATGCATGGAGTATGAGAGAGATGGAGACGTTGTTGAAGCCGTTGGAGGGTTTGAAAGAGAAGATGGAGTTTAAGGTTGGGGAGGTCAGCGGGCCATCAGCGATTGAAGGAAGTATGAGAATAGAGTTAGTTGCGGTTCTGGGGCAGCTCAATAGCTAGGAGTTTGAGGCATTTGACTCATTTGTCGGGGTATGGTGACTATCAACATCCACCAAGCTCGTACACGGCCTGTCTACGCTCGTGTATTTTCATTTGCTTTGACCAAAATCTGATGGCGGCCACCTAACTTGACCCGGGCTGGTTGCGTGTTCGCTTGAATTCATTGTCTCGAAAAGCGCAGGAGGTCGACCACTATCACGGTCATCCGTCTTCTTCATCATCCTCATCACACTCAAGGTCCTCATCAAGGGAGCTTGGGTGTGCCCTCAGGCTTCGCCTCTTATTTCCCCTTTTGGTGCCTCTGATCGCTACATGCCCTTCAGGGCGGCGCTGTGGAGGGGCATCGTACTTGTGGCCATGAACAACTTCAAGCATCGTCTTCCAAGAAGAAGTAATTTCCGCTCAACTTCTGCTCCTGGTCAAGTTGAGAGTTGTACTTGTTGATACGTGGGCGGTAAGAGTTGGGATCACGACGGAATGTGACGTCAAGATTCTTCAAGAAGGAGTTGCAACCAGAGAGGAGAGACTCAGGGGCGCGGGCGCGGGCGTGAACCGCGGGCTGACCGTCGAAGACGATGACACGGTCGGCAAGGTAGGTGGCCATGACGAAATCGTGCTCAACGACGAAGGCAGTCTTCTTGGCGTGCATGATGAAGCGCTTGATGACCCGGGCAGTGATGATACGCTGCTCTGAGTCAAGATAGGCACTGGGCTCGTCGATCAGGTAGATGTCGGCGGGGATACCCAAAGCAAGGACGATAGCGACACGCTGCAATTCGCCGCCAGACAGGTTCTGGACTTCCTGGTCGATGAAGTCGTCCATTTTGAGTGGCTTGTAGACATCAGTCTGGAACTGAGGGCTCAGGAAAGCGGCCTTGATCTTCTTGAAAAACAACTGGCGGACGGTACCCTGGAACTTGGGTGTGATGGTCTGAGGCTTCATGGAAATGCTCATCTTCGGGATCTTGGTTGTGCCGTCAGGCTGAATAGCACCAGCGAGCATCTTGCAGAAGGTGGTTTTTCCGGTACCGTTCTCACCCATCATGACGATGATCTCGGAGTCGTTGAATTCTCCAGACTCGATGTCCAACTTGAACTGGCCCTGGGTCCTGGACATCTTGGGGTAGCTGTAATCGTGGGCGTGGTCGATCATGTATTCGTCACCGGCCTCTCCAATACGGAACTGCAGCGATTCCTCACGGAAACGCAGGTTCTCTGTAGGGATGTTACCGTCCAAGAAGATATTGATGCCTTCACGAACGGACGCGGGAAGTGTGACAACACCGTAAACAGCGGGCTTTCCGTAGAGAACACAAATGAAGTCGGAAAGGTAGTCGAGAACGGACAAATCGTGCTCAACGCAGATAACGTAGTCGTCAGGGCGAAGCAAGCTACGGATCTTGCGAGCGGCGGCAAGACGCTGCTTGACATCCAAAAACGAGGAGGGCTCGTCGAACATGTACACATCAGCCTTCTGCACGCAGACAAGGGCGATGGCGAAGCGCTGAAGCTCTCCACCAGAGAGCAAATTGACCTCACGGTCGAAGATGTGCCTCAGCTCGAGCTCATCAATCATTTCGTCGAGGTTCTCCATTTGTGAGCGGGCGCCGATAAGCTTTCCAACCGCCCTCTCAGTGCCCTTGATAGCCTTAGGGATCTGGTCGACATACTGGGGCTTGACGACGGCCTTGAGGTTGTCTTCGAGGATTTTGGTGAAGTAGTCTGCGAATCGTCAGTTCGAGAACATGCAGAATAACGTCTCAATGCGCTCACTCTGCAGCTCAGAGCCACGGAAGTACTTCAGAATCTCCTCCCAGTCAGGTGGGTTGTCGTAGCGTCCCAGGTTGGGCTTGAGCTTGCCACTGAGAATCTTGAGCGCGGTACTCTTGCCAATACCGTTCGTTCCGACAAGACCCAAAACCTGTCCGGGACGAGGCATGGGCAGTCTGTGCAGCTTGAAACTGTTCGCGGAGTATCGATGGGTGACTTGAGTCTCGAGGTTGGTGGGCAAATTGATGATGTTGATGGCGTCGAAAGGGCATTTCTTCGGGCAGATACCGCAACCGATACACAGGCGCTCAGAGATGAAGGCAATCTTGGAGTCGTTGGTGACTTCGATGCACAGCTTGCCAGTGCGGACTACAGGGCAAGACTTCTTGCATTCTTGCCTGCATTTCTGCATTCGTCAGTGCACGGACTTGAAGTCGGGGTTCTCGCACTCACCTTCGGCTTGCACTAGATCACGAACATCCTCACGTTAGCCATGCCAAAATTTCTTGTATAGAGGGGCAGCGCGAGGTACCTTGTCCGAGTTGATGATGGCAATACTGTCGTATGTCAGTCAGGATACGCATGTTCGTTCTGAGCATTTCGACATACCGGGTGAGCTTGTCCGACATCGTGGTGGTGGTTGACGGCGTCTGGACGCGGCTTCAAAGTGTGTCGAAAAGCGGTGTTGGCGGGGTGGTGAATTTTGGCCTTCGAGTGTGCCAGCGAGAGACAATGGATCGGACAGGGAGCCGGGAACGCGCTGCACAACCAAGCAAACACCGGAGTTGATGGCGGACAACGACGCTGCAACAGGTGTAAGAGTGGAGGAGGCGCGAGAAGGACCGTGGAGAGGTTCGCAGGGTTCGCAAGGCTTTCTTCCTGTGACGTTGCGCGACGGGCAATCAACGAGGCTGTTGTCAGCGACTCTGCTGCACGCTGATTGGGTGGGCACTCATGTGGGTCCACTCGCGGCTGGTGTGCCCCAAGCCTTGACGGCCCTCTTCGAACATACCGATTCCTCACACACTACCCCATACCTCACCACACCCAAGCGCCCACCCCGGCCACCCAGCCCGAGGGCAGCTTCGTCATGGACTGTAAGTACATAGTCCTCTGGTTTCTTGTCTGTCAGTTGTGCTCTGATCGACGCGCTCTTTTTTTGCGCGTCGCCGGCCTCGCTCAAGTCCATCAATCCCATCACGAATCCATGTCGGTGCATCCAGGAACACGTCCAAGACGCCTACTACAGACCCATACAACGCTTCGAACGCTCCAGCGCGTCCTCCATCGCCTATTCCACGCCCTCTGCCCGCCTACAGAGCCACGCCGCTCAGCCGCCCTTCGTCAGCACACGTCCATCAGCCACCGACTCATTCCATCAGGCCTCCATTGAAGAAGTGCTCCCCGCGGTCCCTGGCTACTTTCTTGTCCATTCGAGTCGCGTAGTTCCGCTCTATCCAGCGCACCCACCCTTGCCTGCCGGACCCATGCGCATCTCGAGATATCACGCTGACCATCTCATACAGCTACGTCCATCATGATGCCCACTTCACCGGGCCATGTGGTCTCTCTTGCACTCACAAACGGTCACGGATCACCGTACGCAGCCGGCACGACGGCGACAAACGGTCTGGCCGCGCACAGCAATAGCGACATGTCATATACCCACGAGGACGCCGTAGCAGAGCCAGCCTCTGACGCCGACGCGCCAGGCGAGGACGACGACGAAGACGTAGTCATCGCACAGGACTCAGATTCCTCTGACGATGTGGATGCCGAGGGCGAGGCAGACGGCGACTATGATTCTGAATCACCGCCGCCGGAACAGGCGGAGAGTGACGATGACGCCCGTAGCTCAGTGTCCCAAGAGTCGAGCAGGCCGTCAAAACGGAAGGCCAGCACAGAGGGGGACGACTACATGACACAGAATCCCGAGCTGTATGGCCTGCGTCGCAGCGTACGTGACATCCCCGCTCTTCAACTCCTTAAGCTAACCTAGTCTCAGGGTCGCGCCAGGCCTCACCGTCGAGTGGTAAGCTACTTACAGAGGGCCTCTGGAGACGATGTTTACAAGTTATAGGTCGATAGCAGCGACGAGGATGATGGTTCTGGCTCCGACGTGCCTCGTAAGCGACAGCGCACAGCCTCGCGCAAAGGTCTGTCTTCTCATCAGAAGTCCATCTTGAGTCGTACTGACACACGGTCATAGTATCGAAGCAAGCCACACCCGTGTATCGATCAGACGACTCTGACTCTGAGTCTGACGGTTATCAAGGCCCTCGTCGCAGCATGCCTACGAAGAAGGACCGTCGACGACACCTGCTCGTAGCTCAAGGCACGCTGCCCCCATCACACGCCGAGGTCCGCTTTTCCTCGCGACGTACCGCACAAGCCACCAACTACAATGAGGAGGAAGACGAAGACTCTTTCCTAGAATCGGAGGATGAGAACACGCCTGCGTACTGGGCCAATGTGCCTGAGGAGACCGGTCCCATTATCGACAAGGTACTAGACCATCGACCCCTCGAGGGAACAGAGGTCGACCCTTCATACGCTCAGAAGAAAGACTTCGAGTACTTGATTAAATGGCAGGACAAAGCACACTACCACTCCACGTGGGAAGACTACCGAACCGCCGCCACTTATAAAGGCTTTCGCAAGCTGGATAACTACTTCAAAGGCCCCGTCATGGCCGACATGTACGCTACCTACAAGAGGAAGTCCGAGCCTGAGGAGTATGAGCAGCACATGGTCGCCCGTGAGACTGAACGTCAAAGTCAGCTCGACTTCCAAGTCGTAGAGCGCGTCATCGATTCTCAAGATGGTGAAGATGAGACTGAGTACTTTGTGAAGTGTAAGTGACTTGTGCTTGCTGCCTTGGTTTGAGGATTTTAACCGAAAATTAGGGAAGGGGTTGACATATGAATTCTGCACATGGGAGCCTGCCTCCCTTGTGAGTAGCCTGTCGCAAACCGAAATCGATCGTTTCCTCGATCGGTCCTCTGATCGTCCATCCTCAGACCTAAGCGAATCGAACATCAAGACACGGCGGAGATTTGCGAAGCTGGACGAACAGCCTGACTACATCAAGTTCGGCCGCCTGAGGCCTTTCCAACTGCAAGGTGTCAACTTTCTTGCGCACAACTGGTGCAGGGGCACCAATGTGATCTTGGCTGATGAGATGGGTCTGGGCAAGACTGTGCAGACAGTCTCATTCATGAATTGGCTGCGTCATGATCGCGGCCAGGATGGTCCCTTCATTTGCGTCGTACCCCTCTCGACTATGCCAGCCTGGGCAGACACTTTCAACAACTGGACTCCTGACATCAACTATGTCATCTACACTGGCAGGGAAGATGCTCGAAGCATCATCCGAGACAAAGAGCTTCTTGTTGATGGCAATCCTAAGAGGATCAAGTTCAACGTCTTGTTGACAACATACGAATACGTACTCGCCGATTGGCAGTTCCTGTCGAGCATCAAGTGGCAGTTTTTGGCTGTTGACGAGGCTCACAGGCTGAAGAACCGCGAGTCTCAGCTGTATGAGAAGCTACGAGGCTTTAGTGCACCGAGTCGACTCCTCATCACAGGTACTCCCATTCAGAACACGCTGGGAGAATTATCTGCGTTGATGGACTTCCTCATGCCTGGTAAAATCCAAGTCGACGAAGAAGTCGACTTGGCGTCAGAGGACGCCAGTCACAAGCTCGCCGAGCTCAGTGATGCGATCCAGCCTTACATGATTCGCCGTACAAAGGAAAAAGTCGAAAACGACCTGCCACCGAAGTCTGAAAAGATTCTTCGTGTCGAATTGTCCGACATTCAGCTTGAGTACTACAAGAACATCCTCACACGCAACTACGAGGCTCTTAATGAGGGCGGTTCCGGCCAGAAGCAGTCTCTATTGAATATCGTCATGGAGTTGAAGAAGGCCAGTAACCACGCCTTGCTGTTCCCCAACGCCGAGGCCAAGTTCATCAAGGGCGACGCCACTAAGGAGGAGACCCTGAAGGCTCTTATCACAACGAGTGGAAAAATGATGCTACTGGATCGACTTCTGACCAAGCTCAAGAAGGACGGTCATCGTGTTCTGATCTTCAGTCAGATGGTCCATATGCTGGACATCTTGACGGATTACCTCAAGCTTCGAAACTACACCTTCCAGCGTTTGGATGGGACCGTTCCCGCCAGTGATAGGAAGATCGCCATTGACCATTTCAACGCTCCTGGCAGTGACGACTACTGTTTCCTCCTGTCGACTCGTGCCGGTGGTCTTGGTATCAACTTGATGACTGCTGACACTGTTGTTCTGTTCGATTCTGACTGGAACCCTCAGGCGGATCTGCAGGCCATGGCTCGAGCTCATCGCATCGGTCAGCAGAAGCCTGTCAGCGTCTACCGTCTTGTCTCGAAGGACACGATTGAGGAAGAGATTCTGGAGCGCGCTCGTAACAAGCGTATGTTGGAGTTCATCACCATTCAGCGTGGTGTCACAGATCGCCAGCAGAAGGAAATGAGCGACAAGGTGAATCGCGCCGTCGCGGAGCCCAACTCTGCTGATGATATCAACAACATCCTAAAGCGTCGCGGTCAGAAGATGTTCGAACAATCAGGTAATCAGAAGAAGCTTGAAGAACTCGACATTGACTCCGTTCTCGAGAACGCCGAGGAGCACAAGACCGAGCAAGCCGCAGGTCTGACATCTGATGGTGGTGCCGAGTTTCTGAAGAACTTCGAGTATACCGACGTCAAGATCGATCTTGAATGGGATGACATTATTCCTAAGGAAGAGCTCGAGGTTGTCAAGGCTGAGATTCAGCAGCGCAAGGACGATGAGCAGACTCAGAAGCTTCTCGATGAAAGCGCTCCACGCAAGCGCAAGGCGAGTGCTGCGAGCGCACGTGAGCAACGCGCCGCCAAAAAGCGCGCCATGGAAGCCTCCCGAGATGTCGACGTTGACGATGATGAGCCATCAGAGGACGAAAATGTCAAGCGTGACCCGAAGCGTCCTCTCAATACCAAAGAGACACGAAACTTGGTCCGGGCTTATGAACGATACGGGTCGTTGGAGGAGCGCGCCGAAGAGATGCTCAAGGCTGCAAAGCTTGTTGGTCGTGATTCGGATGTCGTCAAGAACACCCTTGACACGATTATCACTACTAGTCAGGACCTCGTCAAACAGGAGCAGGCAAGGCTTAAGAAGCTGGAGATCGACGAGAACCGCGCCATCACAAAGAAAGACAAGAAGGCTGTGCTCTTCGATTTCAATGGCGTAAAGAAGCTGAATGCTGAGACCATCATTGATCGCCCGATCGAAATGCGCATCCTCAAAGAAGCAATACAGGGCGTGCAGGATTGGCACAACTTCCGCATTGCGGACGCTATCAAGCCCGCGAGCTACTCCTGCCCTTGGGGCGCTCGGGAGGATGGCATGCTCAGTGTAGGTATCTCTCGCCATGGTTACGGTGCCTGGGTGCAGATTCGCGATGATTCCGAACTTGGATTGGCCGGCAAGTTCTTCTTGGAAGAGCACCGTGTCGACAAGAAAGAGGAACGTACTAAGGGAGAAGAGAAGAACGCCAAGTCCCCTGGTGCAGTGCACTTGGTGCGCCGTGCTAACTATCTCCTTACTGTCCTCAAGGACAAGACCGGTGCGGATCCCAATGCGAAGCGCCTCATGGAGAATCACCATCGCAACAACAAGAAGCACCACCTCAATGCTGCTCGCCGAACCGACAAAGCGTCGAGTGTATCTGCCAGCCCTGCACCTCCAGGGCATGCCAGGAAAGTTGTGTCGCGTGATATCGCACGTCCTATCCAGCGCACGCACAGCAACAGCGAGAGCCGACGCCCAGAAGTCCGATCGGAGCATCGAGAGCGCGACAAGCCTAGGCATAGTGATCAGTACAGGCCTTCAGAGGGACACCGCCGCGATGACCGGGGCAGCGCCGACAGACGGTCGGAACTCCCTGAACGCACAGAGACCCCCGACTTCAGAAGAAAGACCAGTGGCGATCTGGAACGACATCGTTCGAGGGACGATCGACCGCGCCTCTCGGAAGAGCGAGCACGTGCGATTAGCCAGAGCCAAAATCCCAACCGCACTGTTGACTTGACTCCCAAGGCAAGCAATCAGAAGAAGCCGGAGGATTTCGTCGAGCGTAAGATGCGACCAGTGCGCGACAATCTTAGCCGCCTCAAGAAGGCTACGGCGAAGAATTACCCGCAGAAGGAGATTATGATCAAGGTTCTAAAGACCGAGTTGATTGCCATTGGCAACTTTGTTCGGGCAGAGACACGTGACAATGCAGAGCTAGAGGAGCGTCTGTGGTAAGTTGACTAAGTGACATGCATGACAGACCTCTCTCTAACCTCACACGCAGGAATTACACAGTCAACAACCACTGGCCACGAACCGGCGTTACAGTCCCACAGGTCAAGGGCATGTACAGCAAGATGCGCAGCTCCGAAATGAACGGCAAGCAGTCCTCTGCAACTCCGCAGCAAAGCAACGGACAGAAGACGGAATCGCAACATACTTGAAGAGAAGGCACGCTTCGGCGTTTAACTTAAGACCATATCTACACGGCGTTTTCGATTGTATGGTGCCTACAATCTTGTTTCTTTGGGCATAGCGTAGGTGTTCGGTTGTTGGATTACTCGAGATATCTTTCTCGTGCAACATCCTACTTTGATTTTACTGCATGAGCCGCTACACGCGAGCTCACTATGGTGTTTACATGGGTTCAGCAGAGGCGCATCACACGGAACAAAACATGGCGGGTGGTTGCATGAGCATTTACGACATTCGGCATGGACACGTGCATCATTCTTACACTGCATGAGAGAGGCACGACTGTCAAACAGCGCCGATATTCGTTCGCTAGATTTTGAATTTACACCCAGTGGTGTCATAGCTGACTAGAAACAATCTACAGTCACAAACATAAATCACTAACATAAATCACTCATTCTCGTGACCTGCTCGGTGACCAGTGATACGCCTAGCCTCACACTCGCCCACAATCAATACTCATGTAGGCAAAAGTCACACGAGTGCAGGGTGCAGTCGCCTTGCTGCAGAGAGCAACCGTCAGCCTTAGTAGCGGTCAGGCGCGCTTAGTGCAAAAAGAAGTCGCGAAAATGACGTCCAATGGCAGGGATAGACGGCCGCACGAGCTGCAAATGATTCGGGGGCCAGCCACGAACTCAACCATCATGGTGCTAAGTCGCAGTTTGCGAGTCAATATACAGTCTTGCCTTTCCCAGATGCTCGTGTGTCCACAAATCCGATAGAACCACCGCCATCATGCTACGGCCTCGCAACGCGCTGGTATGCGGCCTGCTCTTTTGGGGAGGTGCTTCCATGGCCGCCCCGCCTAGTGCAGTAACTGCAGTCGCGCTGGGCGAGATTGGGTCCGACGCCGCGGCAGCACAGAGCGGGCGAAAGCTCACAGGCCGGTTTTTGCACATTACAGGTGGGTTTGTGGGATTTTATTGGAGCGTGCAGTGTGGTTTGGCGCTGATGACATGCTGCAGACTTCCACCCCGACCCGTTCTACAAGACATACTCGAGTACGACTGCTGAGGCGGCATGTCACCGCCAACGAGGACCTGCCGGCATCTACGGCGCTGAGACGTCAGGGTGTGACTCGCCGTTTTCGCTGGTCAATGAGACGTTCAGATGGATCAAAGAGAATGTCAGGGACGACATCGACTTTGTGATCTGGACTGGTGACTCGGCGCGACATGACAACGATGAGAAGCATGCGCGCACGCAGAAGCAGATCATAAGCCAGAACGAGTTCCTGGTCGAGAAGTTCGGGGAGGTGTTTGGCGTGTCTGACGAGGACCGCAGAGGGACCAACGAATATGTAATTCCTATCGTGCCAACGTTTGGCAATAACGACATTATGCCGCACAACATTTTCCTCGAGGGGCCGAACAAGTGGACGATGAAGTACCTCGATATCTGGCGCAGCTTCATCCCGGAAGCGCAAAGGCATCAGTTCCAACAAGGCGGCTGGTTCTCTGTCGAGGTCATCCCAGCCAAGCTGGCTGTGGTTAGCTTGAACACGATGTAAGGGACTCGAGGATACTTTAGAGCACGATGCTAATAGATTGACAGCTACTTCTTCACATCAAACTCCGGCGTCGACGGCTGCGCGAACAAGCATGAACCCGGCTACCAACACATGGAATGGCTGCGCATTCAGCTCCGAATCATGCGCGAACGCGGCGTCAAAGCGATTCTCATGGGACACGTCCCGCCTGCCCGAGTTGACAGCAAGGAGAGCTGGGACGAGACTTGCTGGCAGAAGTACACACTGTGGGTGCAGCAGTACCGAGACGTGATTGTGGGCTCGCTCTACGGGCACATGAATATTGATCATTTCATGCTGCAGGACTTCGATCAGATCGACGAACACACAAGAAAGGGCGACATGGCCGCGCAGACTCGAGCTAAGGGTGTCGATGGCGAAGTCAGACTGCTCGAGGATGGCGAGGTTACAGTCGCGTCTGCATCAGACTACCTCTTGAGTCTACGAGACTTTTGGGCACAGCTTCCATCGCCTCTCGCGGATTCGAACAAAAGGGCGCTTCCGAAGTCCGGCATTTGGGACGAAGAGGAGGACGAAAGCTCGGTCTGGGAATGGCTGATGACTAAGGTCACGAGCTCGAGGCGCAAGAACGCTAGGAAGAGCGCACAGAAGAAGTATATTGAGAAGATTGGAGGAAAGTACGCCCAGCGCTACAGCGCATCGCTCGTCTCGCCCAGTGTGGTACCGAACTACTATCCTACCCTCCGCATCATCGAGTACAACATCACCGGACTCGAACACCTGCACGTTCAGAGCACGTCCTCGCCCTCTCAAGGTCATCAGCAAGCCTTTCTTAAGCACCAGTTCTCAAACGATGATGGGTACAAAAGGGAAGTCGATACATTAGTTAGTCAGAAGGAGACGCAGAAGAAAAAGGAAAGAGCTGCTAAGCACTCAAAGAAGTACCGCTTCAAGGTGCCTGAGGGACCATCCAAGTCTGCACCTCCTGGTCCGGCTTACTCGCCACAAGTCCTGACATGGACTCGGTACACCCAGTATTTCGCCAACCTTACGCGCATCAACAATGACTTCGTGAATCCTCAACATCACCATTACAACGTGGACGGCGAGGACACCTCTGCCAATGAGCTAGTCCCACGAACAATATTCGGTCTTGAAGTTAACAAAGGTGGTGAAATCGAGAGCAAAGGCTGGAAGGAAGGAAAGCATGGACACCACAACGGAAAGCACCCACGACCCGAGCCCCACCCGAAGGACTTTTACTACGAACTCGAGTACGACACAAGGGAGAAGAATTTTCCTGATCTCACTGTCAGGAGGTGGGTTGAGTATGCGAGGAAGATTGGTGGTGGCCGCGCGAAGGGTGCGAATGTTGATTACGAAGAGAGGAACATGGATGAGGTTGAGGGACAATTAGACACAGTCGACGAAGACAAGCTCGAGGCAGAGGGCAAGAAACACAAGAAACACAAGAAGGGCAAGAAGCATCACAAGGCTTCGAAGGAGTGGTTTACATTCGTCAAGCGGGCCTTCGTAGGCACCATGGATCCGCATGAGATCAAGGAAATGTTTGGGCGGTCTGCTCCGGTAGCAGAAGAGGTGCAAGAAGTCGTGGAGTTGTGATCGTACGGGTACTGCTGTTGTCTGGATACCCTGTGGACTTGGGTATGGTTCAAGTCTTGCTCTTTAGCGTTGCATATCACGACATTGGGTGCATGATGGAGAGGAGCATTGGGAGGCGTTAAATCAATCATCATATTGGATATCATTCATCACTTCAGCACGTGGGTACGTCTTGATGGTCTCGACTTTCACATAACGTGCCTGGCAAGCGAGTCGCGCAGGCAAGCGAGTCGCGCACCCCACCAACTTTACACACCTCCACAAGCGTATATCTCAACAACGTGATAATATAATATATAGATAATTATAGAGTAAATTAAGCAGTACTCTAGGTATCCTAGATACACGTACGTGAGTTATGACCAGTCTCTCTGCACCTCTTGCAGCGCGCGAGAGCCTGGTGGCTACGGCCTGATTGCTCTCCTCCTTGACGCTCTTCACAAGCAATCTGCTGATCAGCCTCACGTTGAGCAAGTAGATCCTCTCCAGCTCCCTTTATTAAGACCCTACAGTACTGTATACGCTTTTTCTTACACTGTTTACGCGCTGACGCTGCCTCATTAGCCTTCTCAAGGCTAGCAATCTGATCGCGCATCAGCTCAGCTGAGAGTATCATTACCTCAGCGCCTTTCTTAAGCTGATTGATCGCTTCAATAATAGAAGCAGGCGATGAGCTCTTATGCCGTCGAACGCGATCACGTACTAACGTTGATTGAGCCTCAAGCTCACGTACGTTACTCGGCGTACGAGCCTCCCATGGAGCCTCTGGCAGAGCAGCTGGAGTAGGCGTACGCAGCTGCACGTCAAGCTTTGATAGAACAATATCTAGCTGAAGAGGTACAAGGCCTGCGCCTTGAAAGGCTGAGCAGATATTGGCTGAGGTAAATGATCGACTGATCGCTGCCTTGAAGGCTGGCAGGAACTCAAGCTTGGTGATATGGTTGATGCGGTGGCGGATCAGAGCCTCAACCTCGCGGCTGTACGCGCGCTTCAACAGCGAGAAGCAGCCAACGTCAAGTGGCTGCAGCAGGTGCGATGAGTGAGGCGGCATACAGAGAGTGTAGATGCTATTCTCCTTACAGAGCTCTTAAAACTCAAGAGAGTGGTGGCTCTCATGGCTGTTAAGGACGAGCAGGCGACACGTGCTGACAACACGAGTCTTTGTATAAGCGTTAAAGTGCTTTAGCCACTCTACTCCTAGCTTGTTATTAGTCTAGCTGTTGTCACTAACTGCAATCGCCTAGTCACGTGGGATCTCTGCTTCCTCATACCAGGCAGATAGATGATACTAGCCAGCGAAGATAAGGAACGGCAGGACTGACCAGCCAGCAGCGTTAATAGCAGCGATCGCTGTCACCCATTCACAGTCGCCAGGCTGGAGAGCCTTTGGCCTGCCTCTCCTCTCTGATCCTGTCACAACAAGCTAAGTCGTGATCTTGCCTATTATAAAGCCAGCCTTGTTAAAGTTGTAGACGTCATCATCGCAGATGCTGTACTTAGCCTTTGTCTCCTCTACAAGCTCAAACTAGCTCCTGATCAGGGCTGGATCCTCGCATAGAGCTCGCTGCCTATCATACGCTCGATTGAAATGCGTCGTGAGACTGTCTGTACGCTTGACAAAGTTGGCTGGCCACTTCTGCCTAACCTGGCCAGCGCTGCGCGCAGCGAGTAGCTTATCAGCCATATCACGTACGGCAGCGTACGTAGGCGCGAATCCACGTGTATCTAGGTCGAGTATATGTCTAACAATCACTTCTTCCTCTTGCTGGGTAAGCTTCCTTAAGTTGGGCTGGCAATCGCGTTGGGCAGGTTTCCCAGCGCGTCAGTCGCGCAGCGTTGATTCAGGAACGTTAAACGTTGATGCAGCACCTCTAACGTGCATTATTAGGGTAGTATTAATAGCTGAGATAGCAAGCTGAATATCAGCTTCATTTTGAGGCAAAAGAGTACTTATTTGTGGTGGCATTATTATTAGAAGGTAATTAGAGCGTTAAGAAAGTTGGTAGGGTGCGCGACTCGCTTGCCTGCGCGACTCGCTTGCCAGGCACGTTATCAATTGGCAAGAAGAGCTGTCAGAACCTGCCTTGTTTTCTCTAGCGCAATATGGCGCCCAATAAGACTGAGTCATTGCTGACTACCTTCCATCAATATCCACAGCTTCCATCTTGCTCCTACTGTACTTCTATCAACGTTTGGAAAAAGCAGAAAATCACGGACAGTTCAGCATCAAATCAAATGTCGACTCCTGCGAACCCTTCGGTAGGTTGGATCGGTCTCGGCTCGATGGGTCTGGCCATGGCTCTCAACGTCCAAAAGCATCTCAAAGCCACAGAATCGCCAGACTTGCACTATTGGAACCGCACGATTTCGAAAGGAGACGAGTTGAAAGAGATAGGGGGCAAGCCTTTTGGCAGTCCCTTGGCAGTGGTCTTGAACAGTGGCGTGGTGTTCATATCTGTCAGTTCCATCTCAATTTACCGGACTACGTACTGATAATCTACGAGGTCAGCGATGATCAGACCTTGAAGTCGGTTGTCGACCAGATAGTATGTGCTGGTCAACTCCTCACTGGTACCATCTTTGTAGACACAACCACTATTCACCCGGAAACCACTAGAGCTGTGTCGAGACGGCTCGAGCAATTCGGTGCCGTTTACATCGCCGCACCTGTCTTTGGCTCTACACCTGTCGCCCAAGCCGGTCAGCTTCTCGTTGCTGCTGCCGGTCGCAAAGACGCTGTTAATAGAATCGAGCCGTATCTAACGGGCGTCATTGCCAGAGGGGTGATCCGAGTTGGCGAAGATCCAGCGCAAGCACTTCTTCTCAAGACAACGAGCAATATTCTGACGGCAGGCATGATGTACCTGATCTCCGAAGCACACACTCTGGCTGAGAAGTCTGGTCTCCCGTCATCAGTCCTCGAGTCGCTCATTGAGCAAAATCTGGGCACTTATGCGCATGGTGTGTCGAAGAGGCTAACAAGTGGTGCTTATTTACCAGCCGAAGGACAAGCACCGCAGAGTAGCCTGGAACTTGGGATCAAGGATGTGCAGCATGGTGTCGATTTGGCGAAGAGCAAGGGTATGAAGCTGGATGTTGGAGAGGTTTATGTGACTGCCGCGAACAAGGCAAAAGAATGGAGTGCGAATCAGGGGCGGGCGTTGGATAGCAGCAGTGTCTTCGGTATCGTGAGGAAGAGGGCTGGCCTGGCCTTTGAGAATGAGTATGTGCAAAAGAGAGATGCACAGAAGAGAAAGATGAATGATGATGATCGCATACGGCTTGCATATAGCACGATCTAATTTTGTATAGATGATGAAAGTGAAGGTCCATCACTTCCTCTTTCACTGCGTATCTGCACTACATGCGCGTTAGTATGGGTCGCAGCATTCTCCTTAAAGTATCTCGCTTTCCTCTGATTAATTTAAATCAATACCTCACACCACCTCCACAAGCACATCAACTTTGAGCAGTTCCTCAAGCAACATGGACTCTAAAAGGAAGGCAAGAACCAGCTCGCAACGCGCCAGTGCCCTCTCCGATACAAACATATCACTAAACTCGCGCGCTCATGCATCAGCGGCACCAAACTGCCCAACCATGGCTTCAGCATTTGGCCTACTGTCTACCGAGCTTCGTAATATGATCTACAGCGCCCTCTGGGAGTCATTAGGTGCTGTTGAGATATGCTGGTATGGACACCTTATGAGAATCCACTACAATTGCGTTGAGCCTGCCGAAACTTCGTACACCATCGGTTAACCTACTTGGCTTCTCACCTGTGAGTCGATCCTCTTCGAAATACTCAATCGCCTGCGTGTCACTTCTCGAATCGAATAGGAGTTTGTACAATGCCTACGCAACAAGTAGGCCCAAGGTCCTGCGAATCTCATTCACA
Source organism: Didymella exigua CBS 183.55 (assembly GCF_010094145.1). Classification (NCBI taxonomy): domain Eukaryota; kingdom Fungi; phylum Ascomycota; class Dothideomycetes; order Pleosporales; family Didymellaceae; genus Didymella; species Didymella exigua. Next base: position 1,063,687 of record NW_022984781.1, on the reverse strand, counting down.
TTCAATTGGACGGGCGCACACTTTGCACGCAGCGAGATTGTACCTGAATGGTTCTATTCCGTTGAACTGGTCAAGGATTTCGGCGCAAAACTCTTCCAGCTTGAGATCACCAACGTGCACCCTCAAGGATGGTATGTACGCAGTTCCCTACTGGCCAAAGTGTCAACAGCTGCTAGAAAGGGACATTATAAGAGCAGGAAGAAGGGTAATCGGAACAGATGGGAGGCTGAGCGTCAAGGTCGGCACAGGCACTCCTCCACAGTCTGTGCTTTTCACCTACGCGTAAACCAGTATATTTGATCTAGGAGGGGAAAGACGAACTTAGTACACAATAAATACATGGCCTCTTTTAAATTTTACCTGACTATGCTACACTTTGTCAAAAAAATTCCATAGGTTTAGTGTACCTCCTTATGCCCGACCTATGAGTAGGCGGGTCGCTCTTTCACTCTCACCTCGAGATAAGCTCAAGCAAAATCAGCCTGTCTTTCGCACACAGCTACGTATAACCCACTTGAAACCCCTTACAGTTGCAACGGCGCAAGATCAAGGGTTCGTCTAACCACGAACACTCTACTACCAGCACCACCACCAGATGTCACGTTTCAAAGCTGAGAATTCCGCAACTCGGTGTACGATGAGCTCTGGATGATCAGACCCGTCGTTAATCTTCAGTAGCAATCTTAAAAGTGGGTAACCTTAGATGAGAGCAAGCGAACTTCCTCGTGATAGAATTCAGTGTCAAAAATAAAAACCCATTACATTCGAGTATTACTAGCTGCCAAATAGACTACACTTCGGCGTTCCATTCAGACTCCTATGCAATTGTTTATTTTGTCGTTATAGTCAGACACGTCGACTATCCATCGTACCTTCTCATCCAGGTCATCTTCTGTGCCGCATTGAGTTCCTCGTGAGAGTCTTCGGGATCTTTCCAACAGCGTTTTCACCGTTGTCGTGGTCAGCTGGAAGCAGGATAGAAACTGCGCCAATGTCTCGAGCCGAGTTTCTCGCCCGGGTTGAAAAGTGGCGCACTAGCGCAGCTGCGAAATGAATGGTGAAATTCAGCTCTTGGACCGCTCGGATGGAGACATGCATGTGTTCCCAGGAGTGAGGATCCCCTTCCTACTATCGTAACCTCCTTGACCACCGATAAAAGATCTGCAGCCTGCTCAGCTCTGCGCTTATGCATCGGTGCGTGATGGGCTTAAGCTTGAGCCTGAATGACTGCTCTGGCCTCACTATGTAGTCATCAGCATCGAAGGGACGAAGCACTGGCTTCTCACCCTTCTTGCTGGAGAAGGGTATCTCAAGATCTAGATCAGAAGAGGTACCCTTTCTGGTCAGATGGCGAGTTGTAAGGCTCACAGTGTCTGGATCGTTGCCAGAAAGGCAGGCCTTTCCTTCTTTTATGAGCTTGTTGGGCTTCATGCACATCAACGTTTACTGGGCTTGCAAAGATGGGAGCAAAATTAGATGGGAGCAAGTCTAGGAACAGCGCAGGGAGGACGTGAAGCGCTTAGGCAGGATCTACGAACGAGTAAATAGAAACCTTCGTAAATGTTTCAAATTTTCACATTAGAGTATTCTCTACATTCACACGCTATGTGCTTCAAGAAGAGCGAAGACATCGACGAAGGTCGAGGTTGGAGTGGTTATGTCATGAAAGCGCTTTTGGCAGCTGTCACAGAGATCGCCGACTCGCCGACATCCGTGGAACTTCTTAGAGCTCTGCGTGTCTGTCATGAACACTCGCCTCAACAACAACAATGGCGTTGCGCAACAGGTTGGCAGTCTCTACGGCTTCTGGCTTACTTCGAAGCTCAAGACAATTGGCTCCAAGAACAGCACCGCTGGCTGCGCTCTTGAATGCTCCTCCCACGCGCCACTTCTCGCAGCTCAACTCAAACGCCGCCTCCTCATCGAACCCCACCAGCATCTTCAACCTAGGACAAGTCAACTCTCAGGCTGGACCTCCCTCATACTTTGGATCACACAAGCGGTTACCTACAAATACTGTTGTGCGATTCGTACCACAGCAGACGGCATGGATCGTCGAGCGCATGGGAAAGTTCAACCGCATACTGGAGCCTGGTCTAGCTGTCTTGATCCCCTTCATCGACCGGATAGCCTATGTCAAGAGCCTCAAGGAGAATGCGATTGAGATCCCTAGCCAGAGTGCCATCACAGCAGACAATGTCACGCTGGAGCTTGACGGTGTGCTGTACACCAGGGTGTTCGACGCTTACAAGGCGAGGTAAGCATCATCAATGGCTCCATGATAAGCGCGTCTATTGACGAGCATTAGCTACGGTGTTGAAGATGCCGAATACGCCATCTCCCAGCTCGCGCAAACAACAATGCGTTCTGAGATCGGTCAGCTGTCGCTCGATCATGTCCTGAAGGAGCGCGCCAACCTCAACGCCAACATCACCGCCGCAATCAACGAGGCTGCCCAAGACTGGGGCGTCACCTGCCTGCGTTACGAGATCCGTGACATCCACGCGCCCGAGCCTGTTGTCGAAGCTATGCACCGCCAAGTCACCGCCGAACGATCCAAGCGCGCCGAGATTCTGGAGTCTGAGGGCCAGAGGCAGTCTGCTATCAACATCGCCGAGGGAAGAAAACAGTCAGTCATTCTCGCCTCCGAGGCGCTCAGGGCTGAGCAGATCAACATGGCAAGTGGTGAGGCAGAGGCTATCATGCTGAAGGCACAGGCTACTGCTAAGGGCATCGATGCTGTGGCCCAGGCCATTGAGCAGGGACAGGGAGCAGCGCAGAACGCCATCTCGCTGTCAGTCGCTGAGAAATATGTCGATGCCTTCGGCAACTTGGCTAAGGAGGGTACAAGCGTCATTGTTCCAGGCAACGTTGGCGACATTGGCAGCATGATCGCCAGCTCGATGGCAATTTATGGAAAGGTCAACGAGTCGTCAAAGAGCTCAGCAGCCAAGCTGGTTACAGATTTCTCGCAGGACTCCACAGGGGCTTCAAAGAAGATTAAGGAGCTCGAGAGCCGTCTCAGCAAGACTGAGAACGGTGGTAGCAGCGTTCAGGATGAGATCACTAAGGTCATGGATCAGAGACTGAAGAAGTAGAACATTGTGAAGATCTGAAGACGCGTAAAGATCTTGAAACACGGATCGATTGTATATTATACCACGCTGTATCAGTAGCAAAAGTCATCACATAAGTGAAGCAGTGGTTCACTGGTCAAACCTTCACCTGCCGAGTAACCTAACTTATCTACTATGTCATGATCGACTCAACTACCTCTGGAAGCATCTACTCACCTCACCAACCTTCCCACAACATCAGCAAGCAGCTTCGCAATCTGTTCGCCATCCTCCCAAATCCAATCGTGTCCACCTTTCAAGTCCCTGACCTCCAGTACCCTACTCCCCTCCCCGATCTCTGCCTCCCCGTCCCCATCCTCCATCACGATCCCCCACTCCTCGCGATCAAGCGCTACGCACATGACATCCCTTTGCTGCCGCTCAATCAACTCGTCCTCATAGCTATGCGCCAGTATCATCAATTTGCCCTCTTTCCAGCGCCGTGTACCATACTGGCCCGCCACAGGACTCACACCACGGTAGGCAGACGGGTCGTTGCCGAATGCCCCAGTGATGAAGTTGTAGTAGATCCTACTAATGTTCTCGGGACAGGTGGGTGGGTTGTGGTTCTGCAGAAGCAGCGGGATGTTGTAAATGCCACACAACAATACCAGTCCTTCTGGTCCACCTCCTTCTTGGTCAGATGATGCAGAGAGGCCAGTCCCAGACACATACTGCAGCAACAGCGTCGCGCCGCAGCTATGTCCCACGCCTACCCAGCGCTGCATTCCATACTCCCTCAAAAACCGCAGTGCGGCAGCGACGTCTTGCACATGCTCGGGATGCACTACGTTGCGCGAGGCATCGGAGGGCGTGCTGGGCGAAGTAGGATGCGCAGGGTAGGGCGAGAGGCGGTAGTTGAGTGATGCTATGCCTGCAAGTTTGTCGATGGTGGGGGAGTAGGACTTGAGCAGGTGGGCAAGGGTGGGCTCAATGCAGCGCGAGTCTTGCGTTGGGTCACGCCAGGCGCCGCCGTGGACATAGCTGGGTTTGTTAGCATGCGATGTGGTTGTGTCGAGATCGACAGTGGAACGCTGGTGGCGAGCCGAAATCGGAGTGAGTGCTTACACGATCCATGTGGTGTACTTGGGGTCAGATCGCTCGAGAGGCCGGGGAAGCCATATGTCGAGGGTTTGAAGGGGTTTTGACGAATCCGCGTATGGGATCGAAGGGATACGTTTGGGGTATTGTGTCATGTTGCGCCGGGGGGGGGAGGCTGGGGATTGTTTGGTTATGGTGTTTGGCGGGGTGTTCACGCACGACACAACAGCTGCATGGCGGGAGTGGAGAACGAGTCAGGGGCGATCAATTGTCTTTCATTCAGTCTTGCGACGATGCTACATTTTGTATCGTACTGAAATCTCCTAACGCTCCATCGTCAATGCGATGAGCGATTACTATTACTTCCGATCCAAAACGGAATTCAATTCCTGGCAATGGTGCTGCCCGGCGCCGATTGCCTTACAATGCAACACCAGGTATCTCAAGGACAGTGAGGCGTCAACTGACAGCCTATTCGAAATAACAACCAAAGAATCCTGCGCTACGCGACATGCGCGAAGCGGGTGCACGATGCAATGTGCCATGTTTCTCACGAACGACATCAAAGGCTTGATGCTACGACACGCTTAAAAGAAAGCGGCAATGAAGGCAGCGAAACCGACCATGGAGCCAGCAGCAACCTTGAGGTTGGCAGCGGCGCCAGCAGAGCTCTGAGCACCAGTACCGGAAGCAGTGGAGGAACCGGAGGCGCGGCTGGCAGAGGCGTGACTGGAACCGGAGGCGGCGGAGCCAGTGGCGCTGGCACTGTTGGAGGCCGCCGAGCCAGTGGCAGTTGCGCCCAGGATGACGGTGGTGGAGTTGTTGGCAGAGACAGTGACCAAGCGGGTGGAGTTACCAAGGCCATTAACGGGGACGGTGTAGATGCCAGGGGCCACAGCGGGAATGGAAGCAGCAAGGCCAACGCTGGTATCAGCAGCAGGCTGCGAGGTGACAGCAGCTGGCTGAGTAGGGATGGAGGTGGCAGCAGCGGGCATGCCAGTCACAACACCAAGAGAGTTGGTCTGTGCGAGGTAGCTGGTCTGGGGGAATGGGTCGACCGAGGACTGAGACGTTATTAGTATTGTGGACCGATCGACCAAAATGTGGAAAACATACAGAGTCAGCTTGAGCAAAAGCCGCAGCGATGAAAGCAGTGACAGCGAAGGCGGTACGCATTTTGATGTTGTTGTGTTGTTGAAGTTTAAAATTAACGAATGATGTCGAATTAACGATAGGAGTAGACGGCAAAGGTCTCAAGGCTGTAGTGGTAGTAAGTGATGGATGAGTGAACAGGGCAGCTCTCAGCAGGAGCGCTCCATTTTATAAAGCGACGCGTCGCCCTCAAGCCCAGCTCGGAATAACAAACCCCTGGCTGGCAGCGCCACGGGCAACCATTATCGACTGCGCTAGCCTCCAGATGTCTGTCATCCCTGCTTAGCGGCCCGCCCACCGAGAATAGCAGCCACCCACATATCCGTGCGTCGCGCATCCCTTCCATTCGTGGGCCAGACGTTTGCTCACGCGAATTTTCTTGTTGAATAGCGCTCGTGTCCGCTAAGATTTGGATGGACTGAGGCGATGGTGAGGACCAAGCGCGCGAGGCGGCACACCATTGAGTTTCTAAAAGTCGGATGAGCGCTCGTGAGACGGCATCGAGTCGATAGCGGGTGCAGGTTGCTCGCCACCAGCCATTCGGTTTCAGGCCCAGCAGGTGTTCTGCCTCTCGGTGGTTCCACACGCATCGGCCACTGCAGCATGTTCCTATGGAGACACGGAGACGTGGGCATGTCTTTTGATGTCACAATCGTTAACCTAGGTCTCTCTCGGGCTTGCCCTTCTCGTCTGGAGCTCCGGGAGCGATTCATCACCCGCCGTGCAATTTCTCTTCCCCAGGCTCATTTCCGCACAATTGATATGAACGGCCTGCAATTCTCAGTTCCCCATGAAGAGCGGATGTTTCGCTGCTGTCAGAACACTGACGTGGCTAATACATCCTGCGGCCAGCGACACTAAAAATAAGTTTTTGACTGGCAGTGTCTCGAAGATTCGTGAACGTGAGCTGTGTTGATGAAGGTGGGTCTACCGTTTGGACCGTGGCGAAGTGGATTCCGGAGCGGGAAAGTGCTGCCGACATCAGATGATGCTAGGCTGTGTCCTCGGGAGATCGCAATCCTTGCCGAGGACTCCTTTCTCAGCAATGCAATGCTGGCTCTTAAAAGCTGGGAGTACCTACACGGTTGTTGCGAGATGTGAGATTCCTTGACGCTAATCCCCCTTTCGAGAGGGCCAATGGCAAGGCGTTGCTTTGAGCCTCCTTCAGGAATTGCAGGCGCCCGTGAACAACGTCAATCCGCATAGGAGAGTTTGACAGCCATCCAGTCTGAATTGCAGTATCAATTGCTGATCGCTCGTAACAACTGCGAGTGATCTGCTGAATTGCCCACAGGAACACGCGGCTTCCATCAATGTCGACGAAAGAAAATGCGACCCATTGTCAGAGCAATCATCTGATGTCGACGCGTGACACCTTTGTCTCGTTGCCATCTTCAAGAAGACAAGATATTTTTACTGCGGAGCAAGCGCGATTCAAATTAATACGTTACAGCTGCGTGCAGCAGCAAAGTCATCTGAAGACAGCTAACATTCGAATATTTAGGAACAGGCACGACAAAACATGATGTAAGGAATAGCTAAAGCCAGACTACTTACGACTAATCTTTGCATCAGCCCAGTCGCATACTAAGCCGTGTCTTGGATCTGCGTCCAGATTAAGGTCGTAGCCAGCAGGATCCAGGTATGGCTAGAGGAGAGTGTCGTCAGCCCTGGACGTCTGGACACTGCGATTGTCCCAAAGAGACGGATTAAATAGGCGTGTAAAGGCATGCTCTGGTGGTGATGGGATATTGATGGAGGACCAGGAGCTTCATGTTGCTTGGGGCTTTCATTCAAAAACTTGTTTCACCATGGGCACATTTCGCATGGATTTTATTTGGTACTTGTCTGTCGTGGATACTCCGAGGTCTTCGTTATTTGCATGGTCCTGTGGGCCGACTTCAGGTTGCCAGGGGCCAAGGGCTTAATACATGCGACGGGAATCTTCCGTTCCACAAGGTGTCCGCAAGGAAGTTCATGGAATAACCGGCGCATTTCTAATAATCAAATGAAGATCGAGGTTCATGAAACTGAGATAGAATAAAAAACCACTCAATGTTACGTTTCATCGACCGCTACATTGTAAATTCTTGTTCATAGATTGAACTCTCACCTTGAGGGAGTTCTACCTGCGACCTCCCGATGCTAGTTTACACCACACCACGCCTAGTCGCTCACGCCCTCGCCCTAGTCCAGCAAGTTCTGCACACTTCTAGTGCGCCTACCCTCCGCCACAGCCCTCGGGAGTCCAAGCCCCAGCGGATCCTCATCATTACCGCCCATAAGGCCACCCCGTGCTTGGTACTGCGGCGGCAGGTGCGCTGGAGCAGTCTCCCACTCTGCCCTATGCACAGTGCGCTTTTCCGCGGCCATAGTTAACTTAATGCAGTAGCCCACAATCTTGTCTCGGATGACTCTGAGATCCTCCGCGGTCAAGTCGAGGGTATCGTAGCTTTGATAGAACTCTTTAGCGCGAGGGACCCAAGTGTTGAAGAGGTTGTGAAGGCGTGCACGCTTTTCGTTCGCGGTTACGGTGGCAAGACGAGTAGTTCTAAGAGGTGGAGGCTGAACTGGGTCGGCAGGAGCAGCAGTAGGCCGAGCTGGGAGGTTGACTTGAAGGGGACGGGTAGCCGTAGTTCTGGTAGAGAAAGGCCTTGGTGAATGTGTTTGCGTCACCCTGGAGCTCGTTGAAGCAGAATTGTACTGCCAAGTCACGATGGTATTGGAAAAGCTATTATGTGCTGTCAGCAAACGACCAGTATCGAATGGTAATATCAGGTTGTACATACCAACCATACACATGGCTTACCGGCCGATACCACCATCTGCTCCAGGGGCTTTGATGGCTCCTAGATGCAGAACATCGGTTGCCAGACCCTCCAGACCTCCCTGAGCCTGGCCACTTCCTTCATCGTTGTAGGTGTGCCTTACATGCTGATCGAAACAGCCCTTCACCTGCGGAACCTCCGAGCAGGACAGACTATTGCAACGCTCCGTACATCCTGAGCTGTAGTCCTCCACCCACACCGTTAGCGCTTCAAGTCCAGTCCAACCTCGAGACACCGGCACGTTGTTGGCTGGCTTCCATCCAAGGTTGCATTGACAGTAGTTCTGAAGGCATCGCGCGTTCTGTCCGCAATAAAATTGACCCAACACTCCACTGCTCTGGCATTGGTTGATAGGGCACACGTTATTACCTACAGATACGCCTGTACCTATCTCCTCACTATGACTCTCGCCATCGTTGTTCAAAGGGTAATACTGCGTCCATGAAATCGCATTCATCTCTCCGTTCTCGGTGTTGGGTAGTTTCCACCACGGTAATGGTTTCTTCGGCTTCGTTGGGTATGGACTATCTGTAGAAGATGCTTCGATGAGGCTATCGGAGACCGTATCTCGTACTGTGCGTCTGAGCTGCTGTGAATCGGTAGTGCGAGTTGACCGTCTGTTATGCAAGGCATGCGAACTCGTGCAAAGACCGAGTAGAGTAAGCGAGAGCTTCATGGTTATCCACGGGGAAAGGAAGCAGGAGATTCAGAATTCTGAGGGGACGTCTGCCACATTTTCAGTCACAACGAGTGGGTAGCTGAATTGAAGGAATGAAGTCAAACGTGACGTATGGAATGGAAGGCATAAGCTTGTGATATAGAATGCCGTACAACGTATGACGGACGCACTTCGGTAATGCACATCTTCTACCCTACCGTCCATCATAACCCGTCACATGCCCTGCGTCTTCTCCAGATGGCGCACTTTTTGCCGTTTTGACTGCACCTGCGAACGCCGCAGTGATAGCCGGGAAGTCAGTGCATACGCTGATACAGTCGAAGCCCCTCTGTACGTAACCTTGGGCCTGCTGACCGTCCGTGCAGTAGATGCCCACCTTCTTGCCTTCTGCATGCGCTGCATCTTTGATACTCTCGATGGCATCCTTCAGTTCCTGGTGCATCTCGCCCAGGATCGGTCGGCCAATGTTGTTGCCTAAGTCGAAAGGCCCAATCAGAAGGCAGTCGACGCCAGGGATCGCAGCGATCTCCCTGGCAGACTCAAGTGCTGACTTGGTTTCAATTTGAATGATTGTCTGAAGTGAGGAGTTCGCGTTCTGGAGGTAGTCGGTGAGCGCCTCGCCGTTGAAAGCATGAGGCGAAAAGGGCGATCCGAACCCCCGGTTGCCTTCGGGTGGGAACTTCGCTGAGGATACAAGTCGTTCGGCGTCGTCTACGGTGTAGATTAATGGAACAATGATGCCGTGGGCGCCAGCATCCAAAGCGCCTGTAAGCGTCAGCGCCAGATGTACGAAGTTTGTACAACGTAAGACCAAGGACGGTACTCTGACCCTGCGGTACCTGGAGAAAAAGTGACGTCTTAAAGGTGTTTCCTTATATAGCGGTGATGCTGTACTTACGCTTGACCATCCAAGCCTCATTGGCAGGTACACGAACGATGGGGCTGACGCCTTCGCGGGCTATGGCGATGACGGCTTCATGCATCTCTCCATCTTCTTGCTATCAGTTTGCTGATCATACCTCCTGCTGGAGCATACATACCATCGATATTGCCATGTTCGCAGTCAACACAAACCCAATCGACACCTGAACGGGCGATTGCACGGGAGTGATTTGTTCCTGGCAGCATCTATCGACGCAAGATTAGACAGACAACATGAACGACGAAGTGACTGCTCTTACCTGCCACCCTCCAAGGGCCGGTCCTCCTTCCTTGAAGGCCTTGTAGATGGTGCTTCGTTCCTGGAGTGTGTTCATTGTTCTGAAGGTTACGAATGGGCGCAGGCTCGAATTTGTATGTTTGGAGGTGCGAGTAAGTACGCTGGCAATCGGTCGCAAGAAGAGCGTCTTTCTGAAAGAACAAGCCTTCGTCATGCTTCGGAGAGAAAGCCACCCCTCTTGCTAGAGCCTACCCCACATCGCACACACACTAGTGGATTGCAACACTCTGAGGTCCTTACAGGGCGCAGGGCTTGTCGAAGACCTCATGCTAACCAATGTGTACGACAAAACTCCTTGAATCGCTGTTGTCAAGATCGTTGTGAAGATCGATTAATATTCTGTCTCCAATTGATCACCTCGCGAATGAGCATGCAAGTGGCTTGGGGTGTCCAATCCCTGCAACTACGATCGTTCTGCCTCGTCCATCAACTTTGTTACTTCTTCTTCCTTGAAGCGATGCATGAGCTTCAGTGAGGAGGTTGTCGTCTCAGACGCACTGGCTTTGTCGATGTGGACCTAGAAGACCACTTAGGCACTCGGCAGTGAAAGTACTTGAAAGATAACTTACCACCGGAGTGTCAAACTCATATACTTCTTTCCATTTCTCCTGACCCGGTTCCATGACATTGATCTCCTGATACTGCAGGGGTCTTGTCTTGTTTACGTTCTGCACCACAGCTTTTGCAGTGTCACACAGGCCACAGGTGCTTCGAGTGAAGAAGGTGACTTGGCACTCGAGCAGACGAGACGTAGCACGAAACATGGCTCGATTGTGCGGCAAGCAGTGAGAATAGTCGTTCCGAGGCTCAGGCGATTGGATATATGGGACGAAAGCGGAAAGCTGTGCAGCTTCACCGCCAAAGCTCAAGGTTCCTTATCGATTGCCAACGATGACGGCGGGTTTGCTGCTTCCAGAATATTCCGCGTCAGAGCATAAACCTGGAGAACACATGAACGCACGCTGCCACGGAAGCACCCGCTAAAGCACTCCTTAAACTTCCTATTACACTCCCTCAACATGGCGAAAAAGTGCGTTCACAAAGGCTGCGGCAAGACATACGAGAATGAAGAGGAGGAATGCGTGTACCACCCTGGCCCGCCTGTCTTCCACGAGGGGCAGAAAGGTGCGACCCATGGATCTAAAGCTGTCACTCAAATGCCCTCGGCTGATGTGCTTTTCTAGGTTGGAAATGCTGCAAACCCCGCGTTTTGACCTTCGACGAGTTCCTCGCGATCGAGCCTTGCACGAAAGGGAAGCACTCGGACGTGGACGACACACCCGCGCCCGAGAAGATCAAAACGCCTGACGTGCCCAATGGTACTTCTGTCAACCTTGGATCGCTGCAGGAGTCTCTTCCAGCACCCGCGCCTCGTCTTCCCGCCGCCCAAGCTACACCGCGCGCAACAACACCGGCTCCTGCGCCAGAGTCCGAAGATGACGACCCAAACGCACCACTGAAGGAGGGCATGACTTGCAGGAGAAAGGGTTGTGGAGAGACATTCAAAGGCGGAAGCAGAGAGGGCGAGAAGTGCGTGCACCACCCTGGTGTACCCATCTTCCACGAAGGAAGCAAAGGGTACAGCTGCTGTAAGCGGAGAGTGCTCGAATTTGACCAGTTCATGACGATGGAGGGTTGCAAGACAAAAGACAGACATCTGTTTGTGGGGAAGGCAAAAAAAGAGGGCGAGGAGGAGAAGGTCGACACTGTGCGGTAAGTCAATACGCCCAATCACAATTAGAATCTGAAACTGACATTGCGCAGACACGACTTCTACCAGACCGCAGCGACCGTCACAGCATCACTCTACCTCAAGAAGATCGACAAGTCCAACGCCATCGTCGACTTCCAGCCCGACCACGTCAACCTCGACCTTCGAACCTCTGACAGCAAACGCTACAACACCGGCTTCCCGCTGTTCGCCGGCATCAAGCCAGAAGAGAGCAAGTTTAGGATTCTTGGCACCAAGCTGGAGATGACCCTGGCCAAGGCAGATGGAACAAGCTGGCCGGTACTGCGCAGCGACGAAAAACTGACTGGCGAGTTGATCCAGGTCGGCAGGGCGGGAATGGCATAGGATAGGCAGGATCAAATGATGAGACGAATTACGAAGTTAGACAAAAGATCAATTCAAGTAGCGAACGACGCTAATTCATCCACTGGCTGGCATTCATTCCACCTTGACCCATCTCGCAGGTGGACATGATACATGCCATCTACCACTTCTCAACCGCAGGCCTAGTATCCAGCTCCCACGTGAAGTTCGTCGTCGGCTGGGTATGCAGGTACCAATAGTCGTTCGCAATGCCATCAGAGCTCAACTTGGCCTCGGGCCCGAGACCCTTCAACCACTCCTTCGTGCGCGGGATATCAATCACACCATCAATAATGGCATGAGCGACATGCACACCCTGGGGCCCAAACTCCTTGGCCAGACTCTGACTCAGCGCTCGTAGCGCCCACTTCCCCGTCGAGAAACTGGCCATCTGCGCACTGCTCTTTACGCTCGCCGTGGCACCCGTGAAGATCAGCGTCGGAGGGTGTTCACCTTGCTCCTTGCCTTTCAAGAGGAGAGGGAGAAAGGTCTGACTGAACAGGATGCCGCCCAAGGCGGACACGTTGAGAGATTGTTCGAACACGCTGGGATCGATTTCGAGAAACGGTTTGCGGAGGAAGCCGCCTGAGGCGTTGAAGATTGCTGCTGCGGCGCAGACGCTGTCCCCGAATTCTTTCTTGATGGCACTCAATGCGTTGGCAAGACTATCTTTCGACGATACGTCGGTTGAGATGCCGATAGCTTTGCCGCCGCTCATATTGATTTCATCGGCGAGGGACTCGAAGTTCTCTCGCTTTCGTGCAAGCAGCACGACAGGGTATGTCTTTGCGAATCTACGGGCCACTGACGCTCCGGTCCCTGGGCCGACGCCGGCGACGATGGCGATGAGTTCGGATGCCATGTTTGTGCTATCTGTGTCGATGTTAGGAGTTGAAGTTGTGGTAGTAAGGTGGTCGGCTATACGGCCAAGTCTGGAGGTATTTGTTGTTGGAGTCGTGGTAGTGGTTAATCGAGAACACCTGGTGGGATTTGTGTGAGTGATTTGTAACTCGATACTTGTTTTACTAATTGCCGGAGTTGTACACGGGAGCGGAAGCTCGCCTTCACACACGAGATGTGCATACGCGGAGTAGACTACCGCTAGAGCCGAGTGACGCAATTGATGATTAGTCAACCTCACGCAATACAATATGCATCACGAAGAACAGTGTGAAGGCCAATAGGATATCTATCGTTATTGGAGAAGTCTAAACGCATTTGTTCCGCAGAAATCACCACGGAGCTCGTCATTGGTAGATTGGTCGTCTGCGGTAAGGCCTTGCGTTGAAACCGAGGCGCGAAGACAAAACCAGTACCACTGTGCATAGGGGTATAGAACTGGAACGCTCAAGGATCATGTTGAAAGTTGATATGCGGACATCGAAGCCGGGAGTTGTGGAAATAGCAGGAGAAAGCAGAGGGGCGAAGCCGTTACGAAGATCGAACGCCCCGGAGGACTGGAGATGGACGGCGGGCTACCCTACTTGACGCTGCCGTGGGACGACCTTTGCCCTCTTGTGGGTCTTGTACGACATGACGCGGCCACCCTGAGCGATCTGTCCGTTGCCATTGCCACGAGACATAGTGCATCTCGGCACATCGTCATCGGACGACATGGAGGCCAAAGCGAAAGAGTCGGTGTTGTGGCCGTAGAAGAGCATGATGCCATTCCTTGTCTTCTTCACGCCCAGGATGCCGATGGCTCCAGCAGAGTTGCTGTGCTTTACGCTAGCATGGCCCATGAACTCGTTCTCGATCATGGATCTGAGAGCTTCGTCCTCGGTCACCTCCGCGTACTCACCACCCTTCTCTTTCTTCACGCTCTGGTAGAGTCGCTCTGCACATGTAGTCGCTGCCATAGTTGTTGCCATGTGCTCGCCCGTGCCGCTGGTCACAGTCGCGACCGAGGCTTGTTCGCTGTCGTCAGGATCGAGAGGAACGACGGCAGCGCCAACACCTACAAGAGCGGCAGGTCCTACACGACCGCGGTACTTCATGCCGATACCACCAGAAGACGCACCACAGGCGATGCGGCCCCAGCTATCGATGGCAATGGCTCCAACAGTATCGGTGATGTGGTCCGGCTTGTCTTCAGATGGCGGAAGAGAGTCTTCTGGCCTTCGCCCCGGCCCATCTGGAACTGAACTGAAGGAATTGTCCTGTTGAAAATGCTCCAATGTATTTTTGATGCGTGCCGATAGATCTTCGTCCAGCGGAATTTCGGGCACGAGTTCGTCGCTCACGCTGGGTGGTGGCGGAGCCATCGGTTTGGGTGCACTGACTGTTGCCATGCTAGTAGAATCCGACTCCTCAGCTGAACCGTCGCCCCAGGTCTTGTGTGTTGTAGAGCCGTTCGTTACCAGACGAGGCACATCTTCCATCTCGTCGTCCTCGACGATCTGCTCGGACGTGGTTGCTCTGTTTGCTCTAAATTGGCCAAGGGTGGGCACTTTTTGGGTGCTGTTGATAAAAGCGCTTCTCGAGGACTCCGCAATCGATGGTGGGCCAAGGTCACTGGCGAAAGGTGACGGGGCAGCCGTAACAGGGCTCGGTATACGATCATCGCTGAGCCATGAACCAGAAGAGAGTCCAGACTGTGCTGTTGGCTCAGAAAGGGTGCTTGACGCATTCTCGGTCGAGTAATACAGCGATTCCTCGTACGGTTCTGGGGAGGGCGATTGTAGCAGAGAAGGGTCTTCTCGGAGCATCGCGTTCATGTGCCTTTGACGGAGTTGGCTGTGCTCGATCTCGTCTTCGGGAGCAACATCGGCTCGCAATCTGTAGCAAGTTGGGTGCTGACCAGCTTTCTTCGCCTTCTTCTCAGCATTCTTGAGATCCGATCTCCAGCGAAGCCAGCGTTCTTTTGCGGCCGCGGAGACGAGCATCTCATGAGGAAGGATCGGTATACCTAGCTCCGCCGCAAACTCAGTCGCTCCCTGGGCGCACAGAAGATTCGGTGGAACGCGTCGAAGGGTCAGTGGCTTGCTAGTATGCTCATAGACCATGCGTGCTAGTGAAATTGGGTTTTTGATTTCTGGACAGGTCAGTATAGACGCAGAAGTGGTTAAGTGGCACATACGAGCAACAGCGCCCACAGCGCCACTGCGTCCAAAATGATCTACGACTGACGCATCGCACTCTACAACTCCGTCCATGGCGAGGTTGCTGCCGAAGCCTGCGTTGGTGATCTCTCGGTCCTCAAGCAACTTGATTGCTGCTTCCACGGCGTCTATGGAGGAGCCGCCGTTCTTCATGATGCACATGCCAATGGCAGCGGCGCTGCAGACTGTCAGTACGCTACCCCATGTAGTCGCGTGTAAGACATTTAAGAAGAACGTACTCATTGCATGCTTCAAGATGTATCCTCTCGTTTTGGTGACTGTGGTACCCAGCGCCTGCATGGACGATGATGACGCATACCTCGTCGGCCGGCGGCGGGCTACGCGTTGCTTTTCGAACGAGTTGGTCGACAGGGTAGGCACCATCATAGTAGCGGGTGGACGCCGACATGTCCTTGGACTTGGAAAAGTGTCGGCGAAAATTGCGGAATCGCGAACCCAGGCTCACGGAGGAGCTGTGGAGCTTCGCACGATCGTGTGGCGGCGTGTTGACTCTGAACACCGACTGCAAGCTAGGCTTGGGTTTGCGAGGGCTTTGGCGCAAACTTCTGAGGATGCGCGACTAAGTTGGTAATTTGTTGCTATCGTGAGAACAGTAGTCAGGTGCTCAATAGATTGAAGATAGGGCGGAGTTGAGAAGGTCTGTAGGTGAGTGACTGAGCAGAGAAAAAGAGAAGAGATATAAAGAATGAAAGTCGTTCGCACTGTTGGAGAGAATCCACTTGCTGCAGCGGCGTGGTAGTGAGCGGATGTGCTTGGTGAGAGAGCTGGTAGTCAGTAGGAGAAATCAATGGCAAGGCCGCGTTGACAGTGCGAACGGCGGCTCCTTCCTTTCGAGCTGCTCATGCCATGCTGTAAACTCTGCGGTGTGGCAATGGACCAAACCATAACATTGGCATATTGGCGGGACTTGATGGAGGAAGGAACGAGCAAGTCCAACTCGCGCTTGAGGACGTGAGCAGCTCCCCCCACATCTGCTGTCCGCTCCGCCCCGCCCTTGGCGCGTGCCTGAGCCAACCCAGCCATTCCACTGACGGCGGTCCCACTACTCGCTGCTGGCGAACACCACCCAGACATCACCACCTTCTTTGCGTATACGAATCCTTGCCAGCAGACCCCCTCTCGACAGTTCCAGTGTGAGAGCGTCCTGCACACTCCCGCAAAGATGGCGTCTCAAACCCCCGCCGTTGTCATGGACAAGTAAGCTCCCAGCTGCCTGTGGGCCTTGCATTGCGATTGAGTACTGACGGACGCCTGCAGCGGTACGGGATACTCGAAGCTCGGTATGAGACATCTCACCGCAATATAACACCACTCATAGTAACGTCATACCCCAGGTTTCGCCGGCAACGACTCCCCCTCCTTCGTCTTCCCCACCGCCATAGCCACTCGAGGCCCAACTAGCGGCGGCGGCAGTTCCGGCTCTGGTCGCCCTGCGGTCGCAAACAAGCCTTCCTTCCTGACTGGCGGTGCTGGTCCCAGCGGCCATCTTTCAGGGAAGCGCGGTACTGAGGACCTGGACTTCTACATTGGTGACGAAGCTCTCTTGGCCGCAGGAGGCTCCGGCTACGGTATCAACTACCCCATCAGACACGGTCAGATTGACAACTGGGTACGCTTAGATATGAGAATGGGGAAGCTTGGTGTACTGACGGGTCCTAGGATCTTATGGAGCGCTTCTGGTCCAACTCGATATTCAAGTACCTGAGGGTCGAGCCCGAGGATCACCACTTCCTCCTGACCGAGCCCGTAAGAAGCGCTCTACCCGAAACACAGAACGCCAGACTAATAGAAGACAGCCGCTGAATCCCCCGGAGAATCGTGAAGCCACTGCCGAAATCATGTTCGAGTCGTTCAACGTCGCTGGTCTGTACATCGCCGTGCAGGCTGTCCTCGCCCTCGCTGCATCCTGGACCAGCTCCAAGGTACAGGACCGATCGTTGACTGGTACCGTCATTGACTCTGGTGCCGGTGTCACCCACGTTATCCCCGTCGCAGAAGGCTACGTCATTGGTTCTTCGATCAAGAGTGTCCCAATTGCTGGTCGCGACATTACGCAGTTCGTCCAGTCGCTGCTCAGAGAGCGTGGCGAGTCGGACTCGTCTCTTGCGACCGCTGAGCGCATCAAGGAAGAGTACTGTTACGTCTGCCCGGATATTGTCAAGGAGTTCGCGCGCTACGATCGCGAGTCGGACGACAGGTTCAAGCAGCACACTGTCACGTACGCGAACGGTAAGACTACCACCGTCGACGTCGGCTACGAACGCTTCCTTGCGCCCGAGATCTTCTTCAACCCCGAGATTTACTCGTCCGATTTCCTCACCCCTCTTCCCACGATTGTCGACAACGTTATCCAAACCTCGCCCATCGATGTACGAAGAGGACTGTACAAGAACATTGTCCTGTCCGGTGGTTCGACACTTTACAAGGACTTTGGCCGTCGTCTGCAGCGTGACATTAGACATTTGGTCGATGCTCGTATCAAGGCCTCGGAGGCACGCAGCGGAGGCGTGAAGAGTGGTGGTCTGGAAGTACAGGTCATTACACACAAGAGGCAAAGACACGGCCCATGGTTTGGTGGATCTTTGCTTGGTCAGACACCTGAGTTCAGGAGTTACTGCCACACCAAGGCAGAGTACGACGAGATTGGCCCCAGCATTGTTCGACGATTCGCGCTGCTGGGTGGGCCGGGCAGCACTTAGACGTGGAGATGGGCGGACGGAGCAGAAGGGCTTTGAGCGTGATTCTGAACCTTGCGAAAACTTAAGAACATCAAGCCACATGATCACCCATGCACACGCTGAGCGACGAACGCCACCTTTGAGTAATATCGCAATTGCCGAGGTGGATTGTAGTATTCTGCTACCAAAGCAGCTTTCCAAATGAAGCAATACGAACGCCAACCATGCATGAGCGACTTAGTCACGGGGAGACGTATGCGCGACATATCCTTTCAAGCAGCGCCGTTCTGGGCACTCTCCTCGATGACACTACTCTCCACCTTCTCCTAAGCTCTCCCCATCTTCCTCCTCAACACAGCAACACCCTCGACATGCCCGGTCTGCGGGAAGAAGTCGAACCCGCGCAACGATTCCATCTCATAGCACCCCTCGCCAGGGCCGCAGCCGGCGTCAACGCCGGCCATGCCGGCGACAAGGACGCCGACGTCGCGGGCCTGGGTGTGCACGTTGCAGCTCACGTAGACGACGCGGGCGGGGCCGTACTGCAGCAGTTGGCGCAGGAAGCTCTCGTCGCAGCCCTTGCGCGGGGGATCGAGCATGACGACAGTCTGGTCGGCGGGCGTGGTGATGGAGGCGAACAGCTGTGCGGCGTCGGCGGCGATGAAGCGCGCGCGGTCGGGCGTCAGCCCGTTGATGGCCGCGTTCTCGGTTGCGCTCTTGATCGAGCTCGAGCTCACGTCGATGCCTAGACTGCTCTCGAACAGGCTGGACAGGGTGATTGTGAAAAGCCCGGAGCCCGAGTAGGCGTCGATGAGGTACTTGATGTTGTGCCCGGGCTCGTTGGGCAGGATGTGCTCGCGGATGTAGTTTGTGAAGGGCGGGAGGATGGAGTTGTTGTTCTGGAAAAAGCTGCCGGCCGGGTTGATGAAGCGGAAGTCATCAATGTACTCTGTGGTGCGGGCGTTGGGGTCCGTGACGCACGTCTTGCGATGGACGTGTGCGCCGAGGTCTTCGTCGACGGCGTTAGGATCCTCCTTCTCCACGCTGTATTCTGCTTTCGGTATCCGTTGGGTGTTCTCACGCAGGAGGATAGTGGCGCCCTTGTGGTATGAGGAGAGCGTGTCGACGACCTTCTTTCGCTCGCGCTTGTTGCCTGCGCGGACCGCTTCGGTGCCGATCGGGCAGTCTTCAATGTCCATGGTGATGCGCGTTCCCTTCTTCATAAAGCCGATGGATGGGACTTCTTTGAAGCTGCGTTTGATGCCGTTGCGGCCGTCACTTCGCCGGGAGTCAGGAGGGCCGTCGAAGTGCGGTGTGAGTTTGGTGCGGTATCCATATTGCAGCGGCGAGCCGATTGTATCACCAATGGTAGGGATGAGCTCGGGCGACAGGTTGGAGAAGTTCTTGTAGGCGCGCTCCACGATGGACTTTTTGTGTTGGAGCTGGTAGTCATAGGGCAGCATCTGGAACTGGCATCCTGAGCATTGCGAGAAGTAGGGGCATTTGACAAGGGACTGGTCGCGGTGTGGTGAGGGCTTGCTGACTTTGACGAAGTCGGCCATGGAGTACTTTTCCTTTTCGAAATGCTTGAAGATCTTGGCGGTCACCGTGTCGCCAGGCGCGGTGAATGGAACGGCATAGACTTGATCCGAGTCCGAACCCTCCTGGAAACCAAGACCGTCTCCGGTAGATGAAAGCTCCCTGATGGTGACGTCGATCTCGCTGAACTTTTCTGGAAGTTGTGTCGAGACGTCCCTTCCTTCTCTTTCTACGTTGAGCTTTTTGATCAGAGCAGTGACGTCTTCCAGCAGGATTTCCTCTGTGGTTCCGTTGGTCTTCAGGATCTGACTGCTCACGGCATGTCCGTTCTTCATCCTCTTGTTTTTGAACCTGTAGCTTCCCCGTGACCCTTCCTCTGTCCGCAACGGGGTCTCGAACTGCCTCTTCGCGGCATTGCTCTCAATCGACGCCACATTGTCTGCTGCTGAGGCCATGCTGTGTCGTACGGTCTGGCAGAGGCTCTGGCTGTTCCAAAGCGTCCGCAGCGGCCGTGCTAGTAATCTGGTGGACATGCAGCGCCTCGCCTGGTGCTCACAAAAAAGTCATGTTAGTCACTCAGAAGGGCATGGCGGCGATTGGCTAGCGCGGAATAGGCGTGATTAGGTAAGCCGTTTTTCGCAGCGCAGTTGGAACTTCACAGCTGCTCTGGAGGCACGGCAGCACGCGCAGATCCCGCCCTCGAACCCTCGTTCTCTCGCCCTCGCGCCCCTCGCCGCCCTCGTCCGCCCCCCAATTGGCCTCCCCGCGGACGGCCCCCCAGCACAATGAGCGTCTGCCGGCCTGCGCGATGCGTCTTCGCCAGAGCGACGGCGACGGCGACGGCGACGGCGACACCGCAACGGAGCTTCCACTCGTCGGCGCGCAGAGAGGCCCGCCGGCGACGGCCGCACTACGCCTCGATCAAGGCAGCAGACCTGCAGCAGCTGGGCGAGCTGGCGGAGAGCGCATACCCCAAGTACGACACGGCCGAGGTCAGCCTGCTGGCGAAGCAGTACACGCCCGCGCAGGTTGCCGCCATCCAGGCCGCCGAGGCCGCCATTGACCCGCGCGATGTGTACACGCAGGGCCGGACGCGCGATGACGCCTGGCGGCTGCCCTACGCCGACGACATGGCCGCCGTCGACCCCGTGACGGACCACCCGGAGAAGCTGGATGCCAGCGACATCCCCGGCAAGTGGACGTTTCGCGAGGCCAACGAGGTCGAGCGCGATGCAAACATGGCGCGCGTCGCATCCGAGACACTCGCCAAGATGTACCCCGACGGCGTGCCCGAGGGCCAGCTGGACGCGGCGCAGCAGCAGCAGCTCGAGGACGCCATGGAGGCGGCCATCACGCAGGCGGCGCTCGACCCGCGCAGCACGTACACGGGCAAGAACCAGGCCGCCGTCGACTCGCTCGCCGACCCGCGCCACAGCGCCGTCGCACAGGACCTGCCGCGCCTCGAGAACCGCATGGCCCGCCAGACGCGCCACCTCGGCTCTGACGAACAGGACGACCCGCGCCAGAAGCAGCTGCTGCAGTACATGGGCTGGGACAAGACGCAGCTCAAGAAGATCCGCACCAAGACGCTCGTCTCGCACGGCGTCGTCAACCAGACCCGCATGGGCAAGATCCGCAGCCAGTACTACCTGACCATTGCCGGCAACCAGGATGGCCTGCTGGGCGTCGGCGAGGGCAAGAGCGTCGAGCCCGAGGACGGCCGCAAGCAGAGCATCATGTCGGCCATCCGCAACATGAAGCCCGTACCGCGCTACGAGAACCGCACCATCTTTGGCGACCTCGAGCGCAAGGTCGGCGCCACTAAGGTGCAGCTGTTCGCCCGCCCGCCCGGTGCGTCTCTGTTTTGTATTTATCGAGAGAGGCCCCCCACGCTAACACGCCACAGGCTTTGGTCTGCGCACCCAGCACCTGATCTTTGAGCTCGCCCGCGCCGCCGGCCTGCAGGACCTCGCCGCCCGCACCCCGCGCTCGCGCAACAAGATGAACGTCATCAAGGCGACCTGGGAGGCCCTGACCGAGCAGCGCCTGCCCGACGAGATTGCCCGCGCGCGGGGGAAGAAGCTGGTCGACGTGCGCAAGGTCTACTACGGCGGCAGTGTGCACTGAATGTGTCGATTGGGAACCTGTACCACATGACATGCTGAGCGTGTACGATTGGGGATATTGTAATAATCCATGCTGAGCCGTGTACGATAGCAGTGTGAATATTGTACCACATCATGCATCGCAGAGGATAGCATCGAGACAGCGCCGCATTGTAAACTTGTACCATACAGCCTTCCAACTACGCTTGGGGTATCACATCACATCACACCATCTATTCCTGCACTCTCCCTCTCTCCCGTCGTCGTCACTGCGCCCACGCCTGCTCGCCCTCGGCCCCATTGTCCTGGATCTGCTGGTTCAGTACGATGCTGTACACGCTGGCCTTGAGCAGCGTGAAGACAAGACTGGTCTTCCTCTCCAGGCCGCGCAGCCCATCGAGCACCGCCGCGCTGGGCTGGTCGCTGAGCTCGCCGAGAAGCGTCGACATCTGCCTGCGTCAGTGATCACAGCAACATCTCTACAGAGCCCGCAGCATCTCTCTACAGAGTCCGCAGAGTCCGCAGATGCTGAGTGCCGCGCGAGCAACGCACAGTGTTCATGTTCCCAAGCAACCGCGCGTACTCGTCCAGCACCTCTTGCTCCAGCGACGAGAGGCTTTCATCGTCGTCCAACGCGGCCCCCTGCGACGCCGTCGACGCCTGCACGTCTTCTGTGTCCGCCATGTCTGCCTGCCGTCTCTCCACCCTTCTGGCTTCGAGTGCTTTCGATCTCGCACCGACGGTGCGCTTCGGACAGTACGGGAGGATGCCTTCGAGGAATGTATGCGCAATGGTCGATTATGTGACGTTCGGTAGCAGGTGTTTTCGAGTCGTCTATGATGTTCGTACACGGTCGCGGCGAGCGCGGGGAAGACGCGCCCTCCGATTGCTCGGTTCTTGGCGCGACGACCATCACATCACATCACATCACTCACTGCTAGACGTTGCCTGCCAATCCGTCACAAGTCTGCTACTGCTACTTGCATTGTATGCACGATGCTCCATTCTTCTCAACTACTCCCCCGCTGCCCACCTTGTAACGAAATCAACCCCCAAAAATCGCTCTTGATGATAATAAACGCCCGAGGATTTAACAGTACGCTCAACTCTTGTCAGCTCCAGGAGTCCGAGGTAGATGCTCCAACAAACGCCGTTGCCGTGAGAGAACCCCATGTCTATCAGCTATAACAAGTGAGTGGAGCTGAGAGGAACGCATCATCAGAACGCCTCCCATATCGATATGTAGAAAATAGAATGAAACATCTTCGCCGCTAAACTGTCGTGGCCGTTGCTAGTACTACCTTGAGCCCGATTTCTGTTGCGCGAGATGCTCGTGGTCATGGACCGCGTGGTTGTGATCGTCGCCATCGTGGTGTAGCGTGACACTATTGAACTCCTCGAACGGATCCGCCATCTCGCCCATTGGAGTCGCAAGGCCCGAGTCCAGTGGTACACCCTTGACCCGTGACGCTCCAATGTCGACACTCTGGCTCTCCTTGACATTCCTGAAGTTGGGCGTCTCAATTCCGTGACCCTGGTGAGGGACGATGGGAGGTTTTGAGTGGCGTAGCAGCGCCCATTGTGTAGTGCGGAAGAACGGCGCAGTCTTGATATCGGAAGCACCGGCGCGAGATCCCAGACGTCGAGTCTCGTCCTTGATCAGAAGCTTGCGGACCAGGGACTTGCAAAGGCTATACGTTGTTAGTATCGTGCAACTTAGTCGTGTACGCCGCACTTACTTGGACACTGGTGGCGCACCAGATCCTTCGGGGAATGGCACCTCATCCCTCAGAATATTGGCAAAAGTCGCATTACGGTTCTTACCCTTGAAAGGGGTTGTTCCGTAGAGCATCTCATATATCAAGATACCGAGCGTCCACCAATCGACAGCACTGGTGTGTCCACAGCCCTTGATTACCTCAGGAGCAATGTATTCCTCCGTCCCTACAAACGAATTTGTACGAAAGTTGTTGATACACGACTTTGTATCAATCGTAGGTAGGTTGCTCGACGAAGTGCCATTGCGGCCGCTGAGAATCATGGTAGGACGACCTCCAGGTTCCGACTGTTTCGACAAATCAAAGTCTGACAACATGATGTGACCGGACTGATGCAGCAGGATATCTGATCAAGGTCAGTGGAATACTTGGCCGAGAGGTAATGTCAACGTACTCTCTGGCTTCAGGTCGCGGTATATGAAGCCCATCAAGTGCAGGTATTCCAGCGCGGCCGTGACTTCGGCGGCATAGAAGCGCGCCGCATCCTCATCGACGCACTTGTTTGGTCGGGTCTGCAGAGCCCTGAAGAACTCACCGCCACTGCAGTATTCCATGCAGAGGTACAGGTGGTCTTCGGACTGGAACGAGTGGTACAGAGTAACAATAAAGGGGTGGTTGCTCGTAGCTAGAATTTCTTGCTCGGCGAGAGCACGCTTGATCTTGTTACGCTTAATCATCTCCTTCTTGCTCAGCACTGGTCTCGGTTAGTCATGCCTTGTGTTGGTCGTCTGTGGCACTCACCCTTCATGGCGTATAATCTGCTGGACTTCTTCTCTCGCACCAAGTAGACCTTGCCAACATCGCCCTTGCCGATTAGCTTGATCTTGTCGAAGCTGGCAGGCCCGACTTCTACGTTGCGGACCTTGATCGAGTTTGAGCTGTATGTTCTCCGGAAAGCTACCGACTGACGGATCTGACCGGGCGTGGGGATGCCCTTGGAAGTGTCTACTGGTGACAAGCGATCGCCATCTTGCTGGACAGTCTCTACCATGCTGAGAGTCGAGGAATTGGGGTGCAGCAGGACAGGCTGCTTGGCGAGCTCTGCAGTCTGTGGCCGTTCAGCGGAATTGGCAGAGGAGAAGAGGCCCTGTGCATTGGGTGCAGACGCTACCCTTCGCAGTTTCCTTGCCAATTCCTCTTTGCCGGCGGCGGTGGCCTGGTCGTTCGCTCCACTGACGGCTTCTACTTTGGTGGTTGGTACATCTGGGGTATCAGGCGGGGTGGACGGCACGCTACCTTCGTTGTGATGGCGGAGGGCGGGCGGGCCCTGGTGCTGGAAGTAGGGGTTGGCGTGTGCGGTCGGTGACACGGCGTCGTCTAACGGGTTGCCCTCGCTTGTCACCGTGGTGGAGCGATTGCGGGACATGTGTGGCAGGAAACGGGAATGGCGCGAGCCCGTCTTCTCGCTCTTAGGAGTGTGGGTGCCATTGGCCTCGTCCGAGTGTTTACGCGTGTCGGCGCTGCTGTTGATGCGGAAGAAGTTCTTGATGCGCTGCGAGACCTGGCCGTCCTTGCTGTTGACGGGCTTGTTGGTGGACAGCGGATTGCCGGAGAAGGCGCGCTTCTCCGTCATGGCGGTGTTGGTCGACGAGTGCGAGGAGCTGAAGAGCTGCGTCATAGCCGGTGCGCTGGGAGCGAGGGGCTGCTGCAGGCGAGAGATATAGCGGCAAGGAAATGTGGGCGGCGGAAGAGCAGGGGGCCGGCGTCGTGATGTGTGTCGTGTGTCGTGAGTGGGTCAGTGGGCCATGGCCAGCCTGGGTGATGTCGATATCAGGGCTCAGGGCTCGCTGAGGCGTCTGTGGCTGGAGCGCGACAAGGCCTTGTTGCGGCCGGCTCGAAAGAATGTCGCTCACGGGGCGGCGAGCGTGCAGGCAGGAGGAATGCGGCGCAGATGGGGGTGCAGTGGCGCAGCGGTGCAGCGTATGCTCTACTACGGGACAGAGGGCACGGCGAAGTGAAGTACTCCTAGCGGTCGTCGGCGCTGAGAGGGCAGCCAGAGCCGTGGCCGTGCCAAACGTGCAGCGGCGAATGATGGACAGGGAAGTGGGGCCAGAACCCTGACGAGCTAGCCTGGGAAGCCGCGCGTGAAGCTGCACCAGTGCACCGGTCGAACGGCGGAGAAGAAGCGAGCAGAAGGGACTGGTAGTGTTTGAGTCTTCGAGAGGCGCTGTCTGACAGGCCGTGGATAGATGGATTGATTTGATGTGGCCTCTGTTCTGCATTTCCAAACCGTTGCTGATGCCACCGAACGAGCAAATATCTCTCTGCCCGCCATCGACGCCCACTGCGCCTCGCACCGGCATCTTCCCCACCAACCTCGATTTATCAGCAAACAACAACAACACTCACATGTCATCGTGCCCACCCGCGTCGCATTCTGTCCTGCTCATGTTGCACTGCTGTGAGTGCCGCCTGTCCCTTGGATTCACACCTCTCCGCCATCCACAACAAATCCCTCTGTTGTGTTGTTCAGTCGTCCCTGACGATCTGGCCGGCCAATGCGCCGGGCCACCGCTAGAGTTGTTCTGGAACCCTTGCTGTTCGGGGAAGCTCCACGGCCTCCCCGTCAACCTCCGCTAACTGAACACCCTCGCACCCTCACATCGGACAGTTTTCACCATATCAAAGCACCACAACAGTTTCAACGTCATATTATTATTATTATCTATATGAGAGTCTGAGTATGCCAACCGTAGAATTACACAATCTCTGAAGACCTGAACAGGGCGTCCAAGCATAGGAGGAGGCTGAAGTCTAAGTTGACTTGAGCCAAGTCCAGCAGTCCACAACCGCCAATACCAATACTCGAGTGGTGTAATGCCTCCGAAAAAAACGCTATAAACCTTGTATGCAATCCGCAATGTCTTGCGGAACTTCGTAGGAAGGATGATCGAATGCTAAAGTCCATGATTGTAGAGTGTGAAGAGTTCGATCACATGAGCATGTGTCGAATCTGGCGCAAGACGAAAGACAGGTCGAAGCCTCAAGCGAACCAACGCCGAAGAACGTCGATCCAGCGGTCTGCACCAGTCGAATCATCTAGCGTCGGCCGCCGCTCCTGCGCTTCTCTTCATCACGATACTCTTCGATCTCCTTCTGCTCGGTTGCCTTGATGTACTGAAAGCGGCTCTTCCACTTCTCCGACCGCTTCACTTTATCCTCAGAAGATATACCACGCAGATCTTCTTTCTTCCCACGCCTAAACTTGCTGGTGACTTGCTCAAGCTTGGCTTTGGCAGGGGAATGTTCACCGGATTTCTTGGGCGAGCTTGGTAGGTTAGCAGGCGAAGATGCGGTCGTCTCTGGTGCGGAAGCAGTGGGCTTGGTTGGTGAAGCAACCATCTTTTGCTTGCCCTTTCCACCAGAAGGCCTGAAGCAAGAAGCACCCGCATCTTCACCGTCGACAGACGTTGGCGCAGCCGTTGATTGAGCGTGGCGGGCGCCCGATGAACGGCGGTTGTCGATGCTTGTTTCCATGACCAAGTCAGCCAGATCGTCCATGGCTCCATCAAGCCCTGACACGCGGTTGTTAGCGAAAGGCCGAGCTGCTGGCATGCTGTTTCCACCAAATGCTCCAGGGCCGACCTCCTTGTGACCTGGGTAAAAGCGCTGCATGGTTTGGGGGTTGACGTTGGTGCGATTGGCGAGCTGATTGCCTGAGAGTTGACGACCAAATCCGTTGTTTGCCACCTGTAGAGTGGAGCGGGGTGCAGTACCTTTCTCCGTTGTCTTACTCATCTCATTCTCGGGACTGGGATACGATGAGATATTACGATAGCCGTTGGCCATCCTCTCGGGAAACAGACCGGCGGGGTTGGGGTATTTGGCGCTCGGATCATTGAACTGGCGAGGCTCCTGTGTGAAGTCGACACCTGGAGCAAAAGAAGCTGGAGCATTGCGAATGCTGCCTTGTGGACTGTACGTTGAGTCACGACGCGAGCTCATGATTCCATTGCTCTGGTTGACACGCACGTTCTCTTGACTGCCTACTGGGGCCTCACTGCGATTGAACGTCATGCTGATGGCGGAGTCATGAGGCGTGTAACTCGCAACGAGACCGTGCAGCGATGGCGTGCGAGAATCAATGATATGTGTTTGCGATCCGCGAGCGGACGTGCTGCTACGGCGGTTGTTCAAAGAGTCAGCCAGGAAAGTCAGAAGACCTTGGATGAATCCTTGCAGCACCTCAGGGCTATCAGGCATGCCGACATGATCATAGCCGGCTTGGAAGCCTTCTTGGTAAGTGGAAGGTATGTGTGCCACGGCCTTGGGCACATTGAAAGGCCAGGTCTCCTCGGTCGCTGCTCGCTGCTGATGTTGATCCTGGGGCAGCAGGGTATTGCTTGCAGTAGAACGCAGACTGCTGCCCGTCTGCAAAGCACGGCCCTGTGGAGCTACGGACGATGGATTGATCGCCTCTTGCTTCAATGGTGAGAGCGACTGGGGTTTTCCAAACGCATCTGGCCAAGCACCCATCTTCGGTGCAGGCTCCTCGTTCCTTGCACGGCTTGTATTGCCCTCGTTCCAAGGACTCGCAGGCCAGGTTTTCTCTGGGGTCGCTGGAACGACCCTATTGTCATCGCGGGCTGGCTGCGGCACACTGGACGGTGGTGCCACCCGAGTTGAAGAATGCTCGTGAGTGTTCGTGGGGAAGAAGTCTGTAGTGTCTACACTCGACAGGCTGGGTTTGTGAGACAAAGTACGGTGAGGCTGTGAGTTAAATTGGGAAAGATCTTGTTGACGCCAGGGTGAGCGCTTGTTTGGAGAGGGCGTAGGGGGACCAGTTGGACCAGTCCCAGTAGCTGTGCTGCCTTTCGGTTCGTAGGTTGGACTCTTTGGGTCCAGAGCTGGTTTCTTGGAATCCTCGTGGGGAGGTTTGATCTCGATGGCACGCGAGCGCCGGTTGCCAGATCCAGGAGAGTGTGGAGGTGGGTTCGCGGCTGGTGGAACGAAAGGCGTAGCCTCCACGCTTGGGAAGCTTGAAAACGCACCGAAAGTTGGCGGGTACATAGCCATGGGCGCGTACGGGTTGGTTGCAGGGTAACCGTACATGGACTGGGCAATTGGCTGCTGGTACGGAGGCATAAACGATGCCATGGAAGCTGGTGTTACAATCGTACCCAGAGGGTTGGGAGGAGCGTCCTGGTTTGCAGTCGCCGGGTCCGACTCAAGGACCGAGATCTGCTTGCGCAGTGCATCAAGTTCGACGATTAAGCCTCTCTTCTTCTCAATCATGGAAGCTCGCCAGCTCTCAGTTTGATGACTGGACTGCAAGACCTCAGTCTGTTCGACTGTTCGAAGTTCCTGCTTCTTGACCGCCTGTTGGACCCTGAGCGTAGGAAGGTCGAGTCCGGCGAACGGTGTCTGGGAGTTGGTACGTGGTGGAACAAACAAATGTCCAGGCAAATTACCCTGGGTGGATAGAGAAGATGTGTCGTTGACCTGCGTAGCAAGTGTCTCCTCGGCTACACGTGTGGCAGCGGGCACTGCAGACCCGCTGTTGACAGTAGGCAGCGCAAACATACGATCGCCAACGACAACAATGGGCTGACCGCCAATGATCTCGATGCGAGCTGTGCTATTCGGCGATGGCTGCGACGGCGCAGCCATGATGTTACCGGGCGTGACGCGGAGAGCCTGGGGGTTGTAGATGTTGAAACTGGGTCGAGCACCTAGCGGTGGCAGATCTCCAGGCACAATGCGTCCACCTGCTGTTACACGCAGACCAGGAGGGCTGCCGTGCTCCTTGAGAAGCCTCTCGGCTTTGCCACGCTTGATTGAAGGGGATGGCGACGGTCGCTTGTTGGCGGCTGGAGGTCCTGTCGCTGGGACTACTTCTGGCGTGATTTCGTGGGGTGCCTCAGTTGCAGCGACTCTAGGTATGAACGTTCGCAAGCTTCGATCAGACCTGCGGCCAATCAATTGCGCGGAGGCAGTGGGACGTAGAACGTGTTCTTGTAGAATCGTCAGTGATGGTTCGGCTGGGCTGTGAGAGGAGAGGCTTAGTGGTGAATGGGAAAAGCTTGCAAGCGTGGGAAGGCATGTAAAAGATCCGTGTAGGCGTAGTGGCTGGCGGTGAAGTGAACGATCAGAGGTGAAGGCGATGTGAACCCTTACCTTTGATCACATCTTCGTCCGCGAACCTGTCCAATGATACGGCTGACTCGGAGACCGAGTCGCGCAAGGCAAGTAGCTCCTCCAACTTGTATGCGGGAGCCATGACAGGTGCAGTGTCGCCCTACGTGGGTGCGCCGCCTTTCTGGTTAGGTGTGGAGGCCAGTGAGGCAGTCAGTGTCGGTCCAGACGACCAGGTTGTGAAATGGTCTGATGCGAATATCCTGCAGGGCTAGTCAGTGAGCATCCAACATCAGACGGCTCGATGGCATGTGGGGTGCAGCGGCGACGACGTACCTCAAGCTGATCTAAGAGGTGGTGCAAAGTGAACGAGTGGCAGCTATCCAAAAAGCCGGACACAGCAATGGGAAAGAAGACGATCAAGAAGATGGAAGACGAATGAGTGTGTTGTGGAGACGGAGAGAGGACGAGCAGGGACCGGAGGTTATGATCTACGTTCTGTTGCACCTCCCTCGATTATTACGTAGTAGTGGCAATACCGTAAGGGAAAGCTTGGTTGAGACGGAAAGGTCAGAGAAAGGCGCAAACGCGCGTAGGTGCGACTGCCTTCAGCTTGAGAAGCAACAGCAGCGGAGGAAAGCGCTCTGCCAGAAAAACGGGCTGAGCTTAGAGAACACGAATACACACAAGAGATCGTATCAAGAAAGAGGATCCGTTCGCACCTTCGCTGTTAGGTTGTGAAAACATATTGAAACGATGAGCGGGGGTATCAAATTTGTCTCCTTTGACGCCTTCGCTATGCAGCTTTGAAACGGACTATATAGCACCTTAGCACCGTCGTCAGATCTACATAGCAGGCCTGCGACGACGATACGCGACTGTGCCATGCCGTGCTCTTCTTTTATCTCCTGCGAGTGGCCCTTATGGCAGGTGCAGGCTCAAATGCGTCGTCATCATCAGAGATCTCATCGTCGCTCTGCCGCAGTGTTAGTCTCACTGCTTGCTGGTGGGTATGTACATGTCACTTACAGGTTCAGCGGTCTTCTTACCGCGTGGCGCGATGTCTCGCGTGGGCTGGCTGCGTTGTGTAGAAGGCTGGGAGAAGTTCAGTGTGCTCTGCTTGGTTGCAGCTGGTGCCCTTGTCCGGGTGGAAGCTGATGTCTTCTTAGCTGGTGACTTCGTCCTAGCCGGCACCTTCGCTGGCGCAGGCTTCTTTGCAGTTGCTTTCTTCGCCGGCTTCACAAATAAGTCTTCTGCACTCTCCTCATCGTCGTCGCTAATCATAATCGCGTCTCCATCCTCATCTTCTTCCTCTTCTTCAACGACCTTCTTCTTGCCACGCGTACCTTTGGCAGCGGGAGCGGCTTTCTTCGCCGCCGCGGTATGTCGAGCGATCCCTGTAGCTTTCGCATGACCACGCGCAGCAGGCTTCCGTGTAGGTATAGAGCCAAAATCGTTGTCGTTGTTTTCCGCTTCGTTGTCTGAACGTATTAGAGCACCAGGTTGATCGTTCCAATGCCCGTCTTCTTC
Source organism: Didymella exigua CBS 183.55 (assembly GCF_010094145.1). Taxonomy (NCBI): domain Eukaryota; kingdom Fungi; phylum Ascomycota; class Dothideomycetes; order Pleosporales; family Didymellaceae; genus Didymella; species Didymella exigua. The sequence goes on along the minus strand of NW_022984781.1, from coordinate 1,032,730 downwards.
GCTGTCCCATGTGACTGGTTTCGGCTTGGTCTTCGACTTGCGAGTCTTCTTGAGCTGACCAGAGGCAAACAAATCTTCTAGTTGGGATCGGTACTGCTCCATTTCATCTGCAATGTCTGACTCGTCGATTTCGTTCGCGTCCATCAAGTGCTTAAGTTGGTTCTCCAAGCTCTCATTGACGAAATGCTCCATGGCATGTTTGTCGCCCTTATTGACGAATTGGGACACAGCATCGCCGAATGAGTTTTGTGGTAGGATGGTCAGCGACTGCGCTGTGAGAAACTCTTTTACGAGTTTGTCCACGCCGATTGTACTCAGAGTTATCTCTTCCATAGTCTTCTCATCCGGCATCTCAGCGTTACTCTTCATTGTGCCTTTGCATTGGTTAGCCAAGTTTCTCCATCAAAACGACGGTACACTTACGAGCAGGAGCCTTCTTCTTGCGGTGAAACTGTACAATGTCATTGACATTGGCAACGCGGTCTATGAAGCGGTTTGAGAAGCGCTGTGGATTCTCGACGTTGAATTCGCCAGGCTGAGGAGCAGTGTACTCGACGCGTAAGCGCACTAGGGGCCGGGGAACTTCTAGGTCCTCATTCTCATCGCGATCGTCCTGTAGCTCGAGCCACTCCCTCTTTGCTTCCCCTATGAGATCTTCCACAATCTGATTGAGATGCTGTGTGATCTTTGCCCGGTTGTCTGAGGTTCGCCAAAGCTCTTTGTCCTTGATCACCTTCTCTTCGGCCAGTACAATCTCCTTCATGATGAAAGGCCGGACGGTCTTCAAGCGTATGCTTTCTGAAGTGAACTCCTTCCCAGTGACGCTGACAATCGCGACATGCTTGGGCACGGCCTCTCCAGGCATCAGAGAGGTCGCGACAGATGACCCTGGTTGCATCACGTGGAAGCCCATTTCTGGGTTATAGCGCGGGTCGATGAGACACTCATGTTCGTGGCCCCAGACGACAAGGTCCATGAAGCTAGGCAGAAAGTTCTCGGGAAGATAGCTTGTCGATGTGTGCGCATGGTGGTTCTGATGAACGCTCATGATGTTGAACCATTCGTCCTTCTGTGTGCCAGGTTGGAAGAACTTGACATTGCCGTCTCGCCATGTGTGAAACAATCGTTCGTCGCGGACGTTACTGAGTCCATACAGTGCCAGCTTCGTGCCACCCTTTTGAAGAAGCACTGGCTTGACTTGAATCTTGTCGACTTCTGGAGTTCGTCCAAAGTAGTTGACCAGGCCAGACGCCTGCAGCAAGTCCAGCGGCGAGAATGAGCCTTCACCAGAAGGGTCGTCGTGGTTGCCGTGGATTGCGAACAGAGGTATAGCCACATTGATGTCCTCGTCTTCGTAGTTGACATGGTCGAAGATGCCACCAAAGTTCTCGCTTGCATCGCTCAGCAGCTCTAGCTCACAGGGCTTCTCGCCCAGACAATTTTGGCGTATGGAGCGCATGACATGATACATCGACTTCCGTGATGGCTTGTTCTCGTGGAAGAGGTCTCCCGCGTGCAAGATCATGTCGACGTCATGCTCTTTCGCCAGACACATCACTTCGTCGAAGGTCTTCCAGCTATCGTCCTGGCGGTGCGCATCGCGTTCGTTATAGCCAACGTGGCTGTCTGTCGCGACGAGGATGCGGATCGTGTCTGCGCCTGGCCATCCTTGTCAGCTCTTACATCTTCGCATGCATCCTCGGTGACATACCTCGCTGCTGTGTGCCCCGCGCACGTGGAGGCATTGCGTGTGGTATGGAGGCTCAGGCTCCGTCTTCGAATGGAGTGATGCCCTCCACAGCTTCTGATGAGACAAGACGCTCTCGCACAGCGCAATCGAGGCACCTTTGTGGATTGCGCACCTCACCCCAACTTGCTGACGCGCGACGCGCTTCAGTCGCTAGTCTCTAGCGTTTCCGCGCTCTCAGGTGACGCTGAACGGAAGAAATCGAGCTCAACCGCCGACCTCACCTCAGGGCAGCACACTACAATGTTTCCCACAAGGGCGCTCTGCGCGCGATCGGTCTGGAAAGGTAGGCTGGAATGCTGTCGAAGTGAGAGAGGCCTAGTTAACGATGCACATAGGCCCCAACATCCTCCCGTAAGCCCTCTCGCGAACTTTCTCCTCCAGACTCACTAAACTTCCAAAGTCTTCCCATTGCGCGCGCAAAGGCCGGCGAGCGACAAGCCCCAATCAAGACGCAAGCGCGCTCTGCTACCATCCTGCCGAACTTTGTTGGCCTGAAGTTCCAGGTTCACAACGGCAAGAAGTACGATGATATCACAATAACAGAAGACATGGTCGGACACAAGCTGGGCGAGTTTGCACCGTACGTCAACACCAGTACAACATGTCACAAAGGCCGTGCAATCTGGAATCCATGGCTAACACGTGCTGACAGGACACGGAAGAACTTCTCATACAAGCAGACCAAGAACAAATAGACGCTGGGTCGCATATGCATGGTATGGGAGTTCGGGTATCATTGTGTTCATCTAGATGTACTGCTACTTGTACAAAATGCAGCCTGCCATACTGCGGCTGTGGTTCTTCGATATCGATTTGACTTCCCATGCGCCTGTGAGACCAACCAACGCCGATAATGCATGTCCGTCATGACTTCAAGAATAGTGCCCCACGCAGTTGATGTAATGCACCAGCTGCATGGGGGCGAGTGCGCGAGTGCGAAAGCTCACCGGTAGAACTCGCCGCGCTTAATGTTGACACCGTACTCCCCAACAGCCATGCCGAGATCCTCCATGGTAAGCACTGTCCGGCCCTGGCTACCGCCCTGTCCACCGCCGCCGTAGCCTGGCCTCTGGATGCCGAGGTTGTAGTCTTTGGCTTTCGATCCACTGTCTTTACCGCCTTGCGCAGGTGCCGCTGCACCTGGTGCTCCTGCTGCGCCGCCGAGTCCACCCATGGGGTTGTTACTTGTGGTGTTTGATGACCGAATGCGCGAGAACTGGTACGCGTCCGCGGCGATGTCCGCAATGAACTTTTGTGTCGCAAGAGCCAGGAGGCGGGCAAGGTGCTGCGATGTTTGAGGTGGCGGAGGAAGGCCGGCACGTGTCAAGTAGTAGTTGGTGACCGCATCTGGAATCTGAGCATTGTGTTAGTATGCGCCTTGCAGACACGTTGGTGAGGCACTCACTATAGGCGCATACTCGTCCATCTTGCCTAGGAACTCGCGCAACGTGGCGTCCTTCTTTACAGGTATGCGCTGCTCGAACGTTGCGGCAGCGTCTGGCACCCCGTTCGTTGCAGGCGCGTCGTCGTTCGCGCCATCGAGGTTCATGGCATCCGCTTGTGTCGCGTCGTGGTTGATTTCGTTGTCCGCGGCCTGATCGAGGTCGTCGGTCACTTCCATCTTGGTGTCTGGCGGTTGGGATGTGCTGTCGGACATGTTGTGGCGCCGGCTGCAATGTACAGACTGGATGGTGTGTGACGTGGGGACGCAGTGAGTTGCGGAGAGCGTTGCGGAGCGGGCGCGGAAGTGGGCCTTGGCGTGACCTGCAATGCCGTGACCTTTGACCCCGTCAAACAGCGAGCATCTCACCATCGGGTCACTAGTACGACGCTGCCATATGGGGCAAGGTAGTCCGTGGTACGATGGTACAGCAAGTGGTTCCCCATGCCCCAAGAGCCGCCATTCGCCTGACAGAGCCTCAGAGTCACATGGCTGCCTGGTGCCTCGAAGGCAACCTCCATGATAATGCTTGACTGGATGTTTGAGGCTAGTAGCTGACAGTACCGACGGTAAGCCTCACCTGACCTAATGTTTCGAGAATTTTCCTACCTCAAAACATTACTTGCATACATCGCCGGCTTCTGTGCCATATTGTTCTGGATAGTAGACACACCTGCGCTGTGACCCTGGAAAGACGCACCCTAGCGAGCGGCCACTACTCGGACTCAGACGCTCTCCAGGGGCACTAACTTTGAATCACAGCTACACAACATGAACTCATGGGGGGCATCCAAGATCAGCAATTTCACAAGTTCACCGCCTGAATTACTCGAATTAATCTATCACCACCTCGAGACTATGGATGGTGTCCACAACCTTGGTCGTAGTCACATCAAGAGACGGACAGTCTGTACCGAGATTATGCGGTCTATCATTGCAGGATAATGGGTGCATCGATACGGCTTGCAGCTTTGCAACATCCTAGAGCCACACATGGAGATCTGACACTTCCAGGACAGCGGGATACCATTCCCAGTAACTTCTGATCTCAGTAGTCAGGGCTACAACCAGTGGGAATAGTCACTTGCGAATGCAACAGCTGTAGTGGAGTGCATCTCCGGTCACTGTATACCTGAGACTGTCGTCTACGACATCATGGCGCGGTGTCAAGGTCTGCGAGTGATCGAAGACATATGGCTTCGAAGGCAGCTTGAAAAACCAGATCTCTTGGCCGCTGATGCGACCCTGGAGGTAGACGACGAATTTGTGTGCCGGTATATGTACCTCCTTGGCCAGTCTCAGAATTTAGAGCAAGGTGATCTTGCGGCCCCGAAGCAAAACAAATGGTGCGACTAACTCCGTTGGGTTATTGACAAACTCTCAGTACCCCTTGCGAAGCCATCGTTACATTGAGATACTGGATAAATGCAGAGCAGACCTTACAGCCCTAAGTCCTAATTCTGTTTTGGATCAATTGGACCAGCACGCTGCGTTCTCTTTCATGTATCATCATTTGTTACCATGCACAGCCCTGCTTTGCAGGAACAAAACTCGTCAAAGCTACTCTTTACTTTCAGCACCGAATGGGACTCAAACGGTCCGCCGTACTCTTCGAGGTGAGTATCATCATCCTGCGCGCAAATTATTGCCGGATTGAATGTCTCATAGGAACCTTTGACTGTTACCTACGGTTGGTCAGACATACTGCCAACCTCCAGACCTGATCCACCCTGCTGTGCGTCACAAAGGTCTGCCGACCGCACCCCTACCCCGAGACGCCATTGCCAGCGACCACCAGAGAATGGATGCGTCCTGCAAAAACCTTTCTTTTCCCTGCAAACGTCGCGCTTGGTGACGACGGGAGCTGGCTGGCACAGCTCTTCAACACTCATGTCGCTATCGTCAATAGCTTTTCCTTCGCCCAACCTCTAGGAAGCAATTACAACCAAGCCATGCACCGCGCTCTGCCGACATCATTCGTGATCGTGGACCATGCCAAATGTTACTTCCGTGACGCAGCAGTTGCCGCCATTGAGCAGGACTAGGGATTCGGAAATGATTTAAGGCTTGCCCGCGATGTACTCGACGAAGGGTAGCAAACGAAGGGGCTGTGGAGTGTGTGGTGGTGGGCTAATAGCGAAGACAAAGCCCGGGCAATCGTCACGAGGTGGAGGGCTAAGAATGGACCAAAAGCCAGCCACCTGTACATTATTACCCGCACTGCTTGGGGCTCTGGGTAAAGCAGCGGGGGCTCCTACCCATTGCAAGCTGACTATGAAGGTTAGACTGGTGTCTACATAGATTGATGGATAATGCTTTCTGTACGTTGATGGTAGTGCCCACTTGCGATTGCAATCTATTCGACACGCTTGACATGCAACTTGATACGAACTGCATGAATTATCTCGGCAAAAGACAAATGTTGTCGTGTGCTGCCGACAAGAAACTCCACAGTGCGCATCTTAGGATCCAACAGAGTGTGGGGACGCAAATGTTGAGCCTGTCACGACTGTCGAAAAAGTCCAAGCATCAGAACTTCCACCAGCGCCAGGATTAACAGCTATGAAATTTGAACGTGAGGTCATAGCAACTAGACGAAATTGAGACTGGCAACATTAAGCCCGCGTGCATTGGCCAAGTCCGTTTGCATAGGAAGACATGACGGTGCTCGCCGGTACACGAGTTCGAGTAGCACATGTCAGGGCTGAGTAGGGCAAGTCCACGGGTCACGTCTCACACAAGCAAGCGCGCCATCAATGTCCCATGCAGTTGCACGGAAACCGCATCTCTTCCGTTCCAAGACAGAAGCATGCTTTTCGGGATCACTCGGAAGACTCCAATGGCCACAAGCCGTTTCCCGTTCTTCCGTGGGCGCAGGGATGCTGCGCTTGAGCAGTGCTCCGGTATTTCTTCGAAGGAAAGGTCATCAGCAGCCCTGAACTGCAGCACCAATGAAATGCACGGACAATTTGTGTGCGCCTTGCCCGCGTTGGGCTCTCCACCTGCACGACGCATGCAGTTGAAGAGAGCGTGGAGTAGGCAGCAATGCTTCAGGTGAGGGGTGAATCTGTGAGGTCATCACCGAATCTTGCGAGCAAACAATATATGGTCGCGAGGGCTCACCTCACCGTGCAAGCAGTGACACGCGATGTTCGAGCCTGTCAAACAGGCGACGATGTCATCTAGTAGGGATTTGCAGCGCGTTCCTCGGCTTGCTGGGCGTGGATTTTAGTGAAAGCGGGCCGGTCTAGTTGGAATTTTGCGCGAAAAGTGACCTTTGCCCGCAGTGCCCAAACTCCCCTCACTGCGCTTGTACGTACCTTTCCGCACACACGAGACTCAATATTGTCAGGTCACTGGCTTTCGGTCTACTTCGATCGAGTCGCCCTGGACACTTGACACCCTCGCCCGGCCCATAGTTGTTCCTCGCACGCCAAATATCGCTGCGACTTCGACGCCAGGTGCCTGGAGCCCTCCGTACCTCGCTGCACGTCGACACCCTCGCTCTCCGCACATCCAGCTTACGGTACTACTGCCTGCGTGTCTGCTGCGTGTTCGTTGTGAACGTCAGCCAAACAGCCGATCGTTCGTGTTTAAAGGTTCGTCCCGATTGCTACTGCCTACTGTTTGCGCCCGAGGCTTCTCTGGGTCGCAACATCCTTCTACCCAGCCTACCGACCTGTCGAGTTTACGGCGGCTCATTCACTACTATTTACTGTCACATCGCCTTATTCGCAGTGCTGTTAAGCGCTCTTGCGAAGCATCTTTAAATTCTGTACAATCGCCGGATATCCACCGCAAACATCGTTTTAGTCACTCAATCTGAGTTCACGACCTGGACCTTCTACTGGACGCACCCTGTCTTCCAGCCACATCGTCGATACTCTTGCTAACGTTTTTCGGCGCAGAGCTCGTGCGAGCGCTCCGGAAGTTTCCCCGAAGTTATTTCATACTTCGTAGTTGCGCCCAATTCGATCATTCCCGAGGTGCCGAACTCGAGCTAGGTCGTTCACTACTTTGCATTCAGCAGAGCAGTTTTTCGTAAAGCACAAGCCTCACGAAAATCGACGCTTGGTTATATCACCCGACAGCAAGTGCGGAGAGGTCAACTTGCCTCTCCGGACATACCAGCGCCAGCACTTGGACTGGCCAGCATACTCTAGCAATCCCTCCAGGGATTTCCAGCGCTCAGAACCGCCTCGACCCTCCACACAGCATTTCTGCTGAAGTGTACACTATCCTCAAGATGGCAGCAGCTTTCTCATACGCGCAAGCCGCGAAGGGCATTTCAAGCCCAGTCTCTGTCAGCAAGCCAGTCTCTGGCTCCGCGACACCGGCCAAGGACGATGCTTCCAAAGCCCCCATCTCCTCGATTGCTCAAGTGAATAGCTGGGCCGACGATGCCGAGACCGGGTCCTCGAGCGAACAGCCCATCGCGAACAGCGAGTCACGAACGACTTCCTCGAAGCCCTCGAAACCCGCTGAGTCGCTCGAGGCATCCACCACCGACCTCGACTCTCTGTCTGCCTCGACGGTGACCAAGGATGACGATACGTCCTCGCAGCCCAATATGTCTTCTGAGTCGACATGGGACAACAAGTCCCAGGCTTCCACCTCCGTCGACAAGACTGTCGAGCCTGTACATAAGACCCCAGAGAAGCCAGAGAAGAGCGAGAAGGGCAGAAAAGGCAAGAAGGGAGAAAAGGGAGAAAAGAAGGAGGCAGAGAAGGAGAAGGAGCCACCTAAGCCCCTCAAGGAGGCACCTCTGCCCACAGTGAACATCTGGCAACAGCGTGCAGACCAGCAGAAGTCACAGGCGAAGCCTGTACCGGCGCCCGTAACGAATGGAGTACCTAAGAAGAGTAGCGAGGGGAGACCTGCTACTGCCGAGACCAAGCCCAAGGGCCGTGAGGAAGACAAGGCAGCTTCCCAGCGAAAGGAGGCAAGAGGAGACGCCGAGAAGAAGGGCCTCAAGAGCAGACCCTTCGACAAGGATGCAAAGCCTGCATCGAGCCCCATGCCGCTACCGCCCAACCAGGACCAGGAGTCGTGGCCGACACCAGAGATAGCAGTCGACGAGGACCGCAAGAAGGCCCAAGAAAAGGGGGAGAAGGAGCGCAAAGACAGCGCACCCAACGGTACCTCCGGGAAGCATGAGTGGGTGAAGGTTCCATACACACCCTCGGTTGTCTTCAACACCCCGCTGCCCAATGCCGCAACCTCGCGCCGAGGCGGTAGGCCTGGAGGCCGTGGAGGAGCACATTCCGGTGGCAGACCCGCCGGGTTTGGTGCTAATGGTGTCGCGGCATCTGAGAAGGATGCCTCGGCAGATGCTGTCGCCAATGGCGAACAGCCTAAGCGTGAAGTCAATGGCGTCGCTGGTGACGCCTCTCCCAAGACGAAGCGTTCAGGGAGCGCTACCTCGCCAACGCTCAAGGAGCAAGTGCCAGCCGTCAATGGAGAGAAGTCTCTTAAGGGACCTGGTGCTGCGCCTTTCGAGCCAGAGGTACCAAAGCGTGCCTCAACCATGGGCGAAATGACGAACGGCAACTTCCCTCGTCAGTACTCTGGCAGGTCGGGCAAGGGCCGCAGGGGTGACTTCAGCGGCTCTGAGCGGAGAAGGGAGGGTGATGTCTCCCCCACCAAGGACGGCAACCAGACCGAGGGCTCTGAGAACGAGCGACGACCCATGGATGGGCCGAACGGTGTCAACTCCAAGCAGGGCCGCTACAACAGCTCCTACGCTGGCCGTGACAGGCCTCGTGGCGGTGGACGTGGAGGACGCGGCGGCTTCACCAATGGCCACCAGTTCACCAACGGGCATGCTCAGCAAGCCAGCGGATCGTTCACTATGGGTCCCGGCTCTCCCACTACCTTCAACCCTGGAAACACGTCCTTCTTCGCGCCGCCTCAGGGCAAGTTCAGCCGTAACGCCCACCGCTCCCAGTCTGTTGCTGAGTCCTACCGCTACCCTGGCTTCCAGGGCGCCCCTCCGATGGCTCCTCTGAACACGTACAACATGTACGACTACAACGCGGCGGCACCTATGAGTGCTATGCCCTACAGCCCTTATGGTGTCGATCAGTTCGCTCTGTTCCAGATGATCACCACCCAAGTGTGAGTGGTCCTCCTACTGCTTCCAATGACTGCCGCTAACCTGCCTTAGTGAATACTACTTCTCGGTGGACAACCTCCTGAAGGACATGTATCTGCGTAGGCATATGGACTCTCAAGGATTCGTTTCCCTTGACTTCATCTCCGCCTTCAACCGCATCAAGAACTTGTCTACCGACATCGAGCTTCTCAAGCTCGTCTGCCGGCAATCGAGCCATGTCGAGTACCTTACAGGGGAAGACGGCCGTGACAGGCTCCGTCGCCGTGAGGGGTGGGAGCAGTGGGTTTTGAGCATGACTGACCGTGATGAGTCAGCGCAGAACGAGGGCCCGGAGAAGCTGCTGAAGCCCCGTGTCCCTAACCCTGCAGGCTTCGATCAGTCAAACCCTCCCCAGTACCCGGCCATGCATACCGGCTACGGCCACGATGTCTCATATCCTGAGCACAACCCTTTCGTTCCCAGTGCGCCCCAGGACGCTATCGGAGCCCCTATCGAAACCTTGACTAACGGTACAACACCCGAAGCCGCGAACGGCGTCGCTGTCCCGAACGGTCAACTGATCGAGGAATCTACCAAGGCCGTGAGTGCAATACCCAATTTATTCTCTGACGCGGAAATGGCATGTTTGACCGTCTTTGTTCGCAAGCAGAACAAGTCGTCAACAGAATTGCACCCTTCAACTTCTCGAACGTTGCTAACGATTCCTTCGATAGTAAAAGTGGCGGCGTAGATGAAATGGACAGTGTGCCCAGCTACCATTCCTGGGCTACCGGCGCCGTTCCCTTGCAACAGTAAGCTTGTTCATCTGCACACGCTACTAGAGCCTCCGCTAATGCGCCAAGCAGTGATGTGGTCGGAACACCAAAGCCCTGAGAGTGGTGTGAAGATCTCTACACTACCTGTTCGCCTCTACTGGGTCAACGATGAGGAGCACCCAGTCAAATTGGTTCCTTCCGACGTCTCTCACGAACATTACTTCCAATTACGATCGAAAGCGCTACAGCGGCGCCAAAATACCCCCTTTGGTTCAACTTGTCACGACATGGAGGTCATGTACCACTTTTGGTCGCACTTCCTGATGCGAGATTCCAACACTCAAATGTACGAAGAGTTTCGAAATTTTGCGTTCGACGATGCACTTTTTAACATGACCGATGTTGGACTTTCGAGTCTGATCATGCTCTACAGCCAGTCTTTGTTATCGGTGCGGACTGTGGCTCGACACTGTGGCCTGCGAATCCATTGCTGCAGTAGAGTCGGAGGACGACGATCATTGCTCAGCATTGACGCAACTGCGATCTGACCTCAGTAGTAGCTTCCTTCACCTCAGCAGTCAGCAACAGTTACAACGGCTGCTCACGGACGATCTCCTGGCGTTAATCAAAGTCTGGTTTCAACCATCTCTCATTGTGCGGCGTTGTTATCTTCGGTTCTGTTGCCCTTAATACCATCAGGGCTTTCATTAGGGCGTTCCACGCATTTCCACAAAAAAGTTCGTGCTTCGGCGTTAGTACATGGCTGGCGGTCAGTCACCTTTCCAATAGAAGCTTTGCGTATGTTCCGGATCCTTTAAATGTTCACACGACACGACTGCCACATTCAAAATACCTTTGGCATCCTGGAATACAACCTAGACCCGATGTCCTTCGGCGAAATCAGGATGCTGGGTGGGCAATGGTAGTGGTAGGGGCGTCTTTTTGCATTTCACTTCATCGTATACGAACCCAGTTTCTCCTCTCTTGTGCGTCTCAGCAAAGCGGCATTTGGATCTGGTTTCGAATTGTCAGATGTCAATGCCCGAAAGTACATATGGAGTGACGGGCAGAATGGGCCTGTGTCTTCCGGCGCATGGCTCTGCTTGTAAAGTGCGAAAATGAAAGTTGGTGTATTTTTTGCAAGTTTCGCTCGTTATCACGCTTCATACTCTCAGGCTCAGAGGACGCCGTGCATCACGAGGGTGAGGCTGGCTGAGATCGTCATCATGCTTCGGCAGACCCGGAGTCATCGCCGAGACCGCGATCTGCGGGTGGCGAATGCCCGCGCCTCTCAATGTTCCCCACACCCGACCGGCTCGTCACCACTCTCCTCTCCAACATCTGGTCACATAGAGCAACATGGCACCCACCGGTGCTTTACATACGCTGGTGGTCAAGAACGCGAAAGCGTTCAAGTGAGTAGCTCGCCTTGGGCTCACAGGCGATATGCTGACATGTGATAAAAGGGCTGCCTGGCGTCATGCTGCGAAGCTCATACAGAATCAGCTGCCTGCTGGTTCACGCCCAACCCAGTCACAACTTCAACCGATTCTTGTCCGAAACACTCCCACACACCCTATACACCGCATTGCGTACCTGAAGCAGAGCAAAGGGCGCTGGTACACCACCCACAGCAACATCTCGGCTGTCGTACGACGATTTACCACCTCCGCATCTCGCACCTCGGGCGTCAAGTCCGACAAGTCGTCCTTCCCCAAATCGCGCATTGGTAGCATCGTCGTCTCTCAGGCTGGTCGCGCACCGTTCGCTTCGACCCTGCGCCCAAACCTTACCGGCGGGACACTGGGCCGCACAGCTGGAGGCTATGGCTGGGGCCCTGGTCGAGCAGGCGGCGCTCGATATTTCTCTCATGGTCCTGCAGCACCTGCGCAGGTCATCAACAACGTCTCACAGGCTGTCCGAGCCTTCCTGGTCTCTGGCCAGAAGGCACAGTTTGACGGCATTGACTCACACCGAGGTGAGAAGCGATTCAAGGCTGTTACTGCCCTGCAGGATCAGGTTAACCGCACCCTCAACAAAATTTCCAAGGCTACACCCGGCTCATACGTCAGCTTCAGCATCAATCCTACCGTCACCGCCCTTACCCCTCTGAAGGCAGTCAAGGGATTCGCCGCCTCGCAAGAGAAAGAGTCGCTCAAGAGCGAGGGTCTTTTGGACATCCTTTCAGTCGACTTCAGTCGCGCCGTCAAGGAACTTGCCGCAGTCCTGAAAGATCTACAAAGATTGTCAGAACTCGGTGATCTACCCATTACTTACGAAGAGTCTGCGCTCAAGATTCACTTCCCCGGTTGCGACCGTGACACGGTGGAGACCATCTGCAGTGACTTCGAGGTACAGCGAGGCGTAGTCCACCAGGATGAGGAGTTTGATGCCTTTGTTGGTACTGAGATCGCTCTTCTGTTTCCCTTCGCCTCAAGTAGGACACCGTCTGAGTGCTCGTTCTTCGAGAAGGCAGTTGCTGGCCGTCAGTACGTTCAGCCGATCGAGTGGGAGCAGATGCTCTCGCCCTCTGTTCTCAGCTCGGATGCGTACTCGATGCATTCGGAAGATGGCTTTGACGAGGTCCTCGATATCGAGGAAGAACTTACTAACCCGTGGCTGTCATCTTCGTTGCCTTCGGGCTACGAGTCGTTGCGCACGAGTGAGGCAGATGAGATAAACTATAATGCGCCGCTTGAATACCAAGGTATCGAAGGCATGTACAGATTTATGTCACACTGCCAGACGAGTGTGCGATAGTCTTCACAGGGAAGGCGTTACGAAGGGCGTAGATACCACTCAGCTTTAATTTGATGGAGGAAACACGATTGTTTTTAGGTTTCCCTACCTTTATAAATGCAGCGTGACTTTTACCACGTATTAATTTGCACATCTGTATACTTGCCGCGGATGCTCCCCGACATCGGATTACTCCGATTGCGTTCACGATGCCCGCTGTACGAGCCTCCGAGTACACGATAAAACACCTCTAACATAACATTCTACTCGCGAAGCATTGCCTTTTGTGTTTTGTACACCGTTGCCGTTCAGAACGCCGATAGGGCGTAATGGATGCCGTCAAGCCGCTGGCCAATCCCAGTTGGCGTGTTTAACCGCATTGCAATTCCGCTGTACAGAGCGTCACGTAAAACTTTCTACCCCGACGTTATATCCGCGCTAGCGTGGAGGATGAAGTACACCTCCACTCTCCATAGTGCCCTCCACTCTCTGCCACATTCTTGCGCAGACTATGGATTGCATATAAAGAGCCAGGAACGCTACGAATTGTAGCAATAGGTGCATAATTTCTCCGTCGGGATCTGCAGCGCAAGAACGTTTACTTTCAGCCTCCTTATTCCCGGGGCGGCGATCCGAGGTTACGAGCATCATGACGACTCACCACCAACCAAACGATGTATTGACGAACGCAACAAACAATGTGGCAGTCGCGAGCAGTGAAAAGAGCCATGGAACTCCAAACATGTCAAACGCACCCAGCGCCGAGAAACAGCAAGGGATGACTGGCGGCCAAGACACAGTAGCAGGCGAAGGCAATGCTGTCGTCGAGAAGAAGGCAGACGTACCTCCCAATGGTGGATATGGATGGGTATGCGTAGCAGCATGTGCCACCATCAACGCGTGCGTCTTCCCTCCCGCCACCTTGATCCCTCATCATAGCATGCACTAACTCCACCAGTCATACCTGGGGACTCAACTCGGCCTACGCCGTCTTCCTCGCCTACTACCTGGCCAACAACGTCTTTCCCGGCGCCTCACACCTCTCTTATGCCTTCATTGGCGGTCTCTCTATCAGCCAAGCTCTCATGGTCTCCCCCATCGCCACAGCCACGACCCGGATCTTCGGCACGCGGACCACGCTCCTGATCGGCGTGGCGCTGGAGACCATCTCCTTCATCGGGGCCTCCTTTGCGACGCAGATCTGGCATCTCTTTTTGAGCCAAGGCCTGTGTTTCGGGTACGGCATGGGTTTCCTGTTCGTGGGCAGCGTGGGCATCGCCGCGCAGTGGTTCACGACGCACCGCTCGCTCGCAAACGGGATGAGCGCCGCGGGAAGCGGACTCGGCGGCCTGATCTACTCTCTATCCGCGCAGGCGATGATCAAGAACATCGGGCTGCCGTGGGCATTTCGGATCCTGGCCATCGTAGCGTTCGTGGTCAACACGACCTGCGCGCTTATCATCCGGGACCGCAATAAACAGATTGGCAGCAGCCAGTTGAGCTTCGATTACCGGCTGTTTAGGAAACCGCAGTTTCTGGGCTTCCTGGCGTTTGGCTTCTTGAGCATGCTGGCGTATGTCGTGCTGCTGTTTTCGCTGCCAAATTATGCGCGAACGGTCGGTATGACGGCGCAGCAGGGCAGTATTGTGGGCGCGGTGCTCAATCTGGGCCAGGCGTTGGGACGGCCGCCAATTGGGTACTTTTCGGACTCTTTTGGGAGGTTGAATATGGCGAGTACGATGACGTTGCTTGCTGGCTTGTTTTCGTTGGTCATTTGGATGTTTGCGAAGAGCTTTGGGGTGCTCGTATTCTTCGCCATCTTGGGAGGGTCGGTTGCAGGCACGTTCTGGGCTGTTGCTGCACCTGTCACGACAGAGATCATGGGACTGGTAGATCTTCCGAGTGCATTGAGTCTGACGTGGTTGGTTTTGGTGCTACCTACGACATTCTCGGAGCCCATTGGGCTGGAGATCGTAGCATACAACGGTGGTAGCTACACCGGGGCCATTCTGTTCACAGGATGGATGTACATTGGCGCTGCCTGCATGCTGTGGGGTGTCAGAGCTTGGAAGATTGGCGATTTGGAAGAGAAAGCTGCGATAGCTGAGAAGAGCACATCCGATGTTGACCCTGTAGCAGGAACAGGCCAGGCGTCTGGTGGGATGGTGCCAGAGGGCTTCAAGAAGAGTCCTTTCCTGAAGCGGCTGATGATGTGGCAGAGGGTGTAGATACTGCCTCTTAGATAGCAAGACAAGTCGGCTGTAACAGCAGGATACTTGTAGCATCCAGAAGTTCAACCGGGTCGCAGGAAGCTCGCAGATGGCCACTCTTGACCAGGTATTTCAGGAACCTGTGGCCTGCAGCTGACTGCTTCTGCTGCTCGACAGCGCGCTTATCAAGAAGTATCATCTAGAAACCCTGATCAATAGTGCGATCAAACACTCTAGAATAATACATGAGTGCTACTTTTATCTTTGCAACGGTCGGTCGGTCGGTGCCTTCCCAATGCAACGCTGAGGACAATGGGACCCATGTCCGCGGCACGGGAACTAAGGACGCTAGAGTCCCCTTTTTCGCGTCCTGCACGCGTAAAGTGTGTGCAGACGTGAAACAGCCATGGACGCACTGTTTGTTGTTCGTCAACAATTGCGGAGGGGCGTTGCAACGGTCTGGCGGAGCGTTGTGACAGCATCTGACAGGTTTCAGAAGCGGTGTGACGGCACGCAGCGATTGGGTCGTTCGCTTACACACTGGATGCAACCGTGCTTTGGCGGTGGTAGGTGCGATTACTGGTAGGAAATGAAGCGCGCCGTAAAACGATGATTCGGGGGATGGGCTTGGATGTTCATTTCATGTTCTTTTCATGTTCATCATCTTGTGCATCATCAAGTCCAAGGATTATGCTGGTGAACCCTCGAGTCCTCTTGTTGGTGGCAGGGCCCTCACCACGCTCAAAACAGGCATGCCTGCATGCATTGTGTGTTGTACACGCCGGTTCCCACGTGTCAGGGGCCCATGGTTGTCCGCATCGATGAGGCCACGACCAATCGGCGGGCGCCTTTGCTAGCCGTCGTAGCTTGGGCCAGCTCCCCTAAATTCTTGACGAACGTTGCAGGGCTGCATACCTTCATCTGCACTGAGTCCGTATCGCTGCTGCGGTCAGAGGATGAGCTGTGTTCCTGTGCTCTCCAGACCAGTGCTCCATACCCTCATGCCGCTCCTTTAGCCGTGCGCAGTGGGCTTTCTTTTGTACATAACTATACCAGGCCTTATTGCATCACCGCCCAGCGACGCGTGCTTCCCGCCCGTCCCATCTCTCAGCGCGTGGAGTTGAATGCACGCTCGACGCACCTCAGAGTCCTCGCCTGTGCTGCCTTCATCCCCGCCAGCTGGCGCCCAGCATCTCGGCGAAGCTCTCGATCCGTCTGAAGAGCGCAGCGTCGTGTCGCCCGCGCAGACGCTGTGGACTGCATTGTCCCCAACTCTTACGCTCGCCAACTCTAGCCCCGAGCTGCCCACGCTCTCTACCCTCTCCGCCCTCGGACGCAGACCGCGCACGCCGTCCACTGTCGCGAGAAACGACCGAGACCGGCCAGACGACACCTCGTTCTACACGGCCAGCTGGGGCAGTCCTTACAGACACCCTCCCCCGGTCTTCAACCCTCAGCGCCTCACCTCGGCCACTCTCGACAGCGACGATCTCGAAGAGGGTTCTTCCGCCCTCCAGTTCGGCCTCGAGCACCTACTGCCTCCGCGACTCGAAGTAGAAGACGACGCTCCCGGCCGATTCAACCTCGAGCATCTCATCCCCCCTGTGGACCCAGACGGCTCGCCGAACCAATTCACACTCGAGAATCTCATTCGATCTCGACTCCCTCGATCGATAACACCGACTAGGGAATCACAAGCGTATTCTTTCACCCCGCGGGCTTCTGACAAGAATCCTACCTCGGAAGAGTGGGTTCGGTCATTCCTCGAGGAGCGTTGGAACCGAGAGAAGAACAACTGGAAGAGCGACATCAGCATTGATCTCGACTCCAGTGAAGAATCAGGTCAAGATCACGACTTCCTCTTGCCAGGCCCGCCGAAGAGAGGACACACAGCCAACAACAAGACGCTCAACCAGCAAGACTTCTGGCGCCACATTAGCAAAGATCAGAAAGAAGCCCTCGGCAGGATGATGTCCTCAAAGTATGCCGACGATCCCACGTCGAATCCTCGACAGGTCTCAGGCTCCGGTCCTGCCGCCTCACAGTTCCCTCCTCGAACATCGAGTGTGCGCAACTTGTTTGCATCGTCAATCTCGCCTCGAGATGTGACCCCTTCGCATTCGCCGATGCCAGTAGAACATACACCCAACCAGCCTCCAACACCCGTCGAGCCCACAAGAACGCCGATCCCAAGGACTCGCAAGAAGGTCATGGTCAAGGGCAAGGGCTGCATCATCTCGATACCACACGACATCCCAAGAGGTACTCACGGGTACCCACCGAAGCCCATGAGCCCAGCAGCCGTGCAGGCAAAGATTGAGGATTTGCAGCGTCTGGGCTACAACACAAGTGGTTTTGGTCACTGGAACGGCGTGGATGCTGGAGATCAGCAGGCGCACAACCGAGCCATATGGCCGACCGAAGACGATATGCGGGCTGAGCGCGCCAACCCAGGGTTGAGTTTCAAGGTCTACGTGCCGAAGAAGAGTGAATGGGACAATTACGTTAATTCGTTGGTGGAGGCGAAGCTTGCAGCCTTGGGAGTCAGTCTGGGTGGAGAAGACGAAGCGCCAGCACCCATGTCCCGCCAGGTGTCAGGACAGTATCCGGGTCTGCCCTTCTCTCCACCGTTGCCAACTCCGTCTGGTGGCAGTCACCGTGGCAGACAGGGAAGTGTCGTCACTGGTCCCTTCCCATTTGGACCATCACCCGGCCACATGTCTCGCCAATCGATCGCGTCACCAGCCGCATTCGGAAATGTTCGACCGAGCATGCAC
Source organism: Didymella exigua CBS 183.55 (assembly GCF_010094145.1). Taxonomy (NCBI): domain Eukaryota; kingdom Fungi; phylum Ascomycota; class Dothideomycetes; order Pleosporales; family Didymellaceae; genus Didymella; species Didymella exigua. The sequence goes on along the minus strand of NW_022984781.1, from coordinate 1,014,943 downwards.
ATGCACCGTCACTCGACATTCGGTCCCGGAAGCTTTTCTCACCATGGCATGTCTCCGTCTGTCTCCGGCACATGGTCTCCAGGTGGCTACTTTGGCTCTCAAGATGGACGTGGTGGTTCGCCAGCACTGCCTGCCTTGCCACCAAGCAGATCCGATCTTGCTGGGATGGTATCATCACCTCATTCGCCGTTCGGCAGGCGAGCAAGCCAGCAGTTTCCTCACTCGCCGTTGGCGCAGGACGATCTCATGGTCCAGATGCAAATGCAGCAACAGCAGTTGCAGGCGCAAATGTTCCAACAACAGCAGCAGCAGCTCATGGGACTGCGACCTAATTCTACACTTGCGGAGGTGCCGGAAGACGAGTCCGAGGAAGAGGTGCTGCCTCCTCTGAAGAATGTCACCAAGCCCGCACCGGAGATTGCTCACCCAACTCCTCGCACTCATCGCCACAATCTTAGTGAGAACATGGAGCGCGAGGCTGCTGATGCGGAGTATCATCTGGAAGAGGCGATCGATAAGCAATTTGCTGAAGGAGGTGATTTCAACACTGAACCTGAAGTCACTGCCCAGCGCAATGGTGTGGCTAACAACACATGGGAGAAGTCTCGCCCTGTCCTGCACCAGCCTCAGCCACACAACAGAGCGCATTCGATCACGAAGTCCCAGCAGCAGGTTCCTTTCGCTTTCCCTGCGCACCAGCCACACAACCCTCGCGAGGACAGCAACGGTGCCAGGACCAACTTGTCCGAAAACACAAATCCAAGTCTCGAGGATGGCGAGATCCGCTCGAACCAGCATTCACAGGCACCCTCGCAAGTCAGCAACCCATGGAAAGACTCAAAATTCGCCTACAACAGCACCACCTCTACTATGCATAGCAACCATGCTTCAAAATCATCGCTTTCGAAGCTCAACGTGGAGGCGAAAGAATTCAAGTTCAATCCTGCTGCTTCGTTCAACCCGGGATCGAGCTCCAACAGCAAGTCTAGCATTGACGGACTGTCAAGTTTCAACGTCACAGCTCCTGCATTCAAGCCGGATGCTGTCGCGTTCCAGCCCACAGCACCCACTTTCAAACCTGTTGCGGATGCGCCGGCAACCAAACCCGCGGAGCCACGAAATGGCATGGAAGCGCCTGAGTTCAAGCCTGCAGTTCCTGCATTCCCCAGCAGTGGTTTCAGCTTCTCGAGTCCGCCAGCATTCAAGCCGGATGCTCCAGCGTTCACTCCTGGAGGTGTCTCAGCTTTTAACCCTCAGAAGGTCGAACCTGCACCCGCAAGCTTTTCCTCAAAAATCTTCGGTGATGTCAACATCTCGGCCTGCGACATCATCAAGCCCGCTACACGATCCAAGGCTGTCGCTATCGTGCGACCCGATACAGCACGAGAATCATCTCCGGAGACAGTCAAGGACGTTGAGGATCGCGAAGACGCAGAAGGCCGTCCGATGCAAGCCGAAGGACGCGAGAAACGTGCCCGCAAACTACGCAATGACGGTGATGAGGTCCCTAAGTTTGCGCTGCAGCCCATACTGGCTTCGCAACCACTTGCAGAACCTTCACCAATCTTTGACGAGGAGGACAATCTCCAGGACGGTCCTGTTGAAGACAAGGAGAATCGCTCACCTGACGGCAGCAAGCGCAAGCCAAAGTCGAGCAGCCCAGTGCGAGTCCATTCCATTGTCGAGACCAAGAAGCCAACGGAAAAGGCTGAAACCGAGCCCATCGTTGCGCCCGACACAGCCAAACCTGTTGCTGACCCGTCCAAGAAGCATGAGCACAAGACGAGCTCGCTGTCCGCTACTGCTCAGCCCTTCGAGTTCAAACCTCAACATGGCAGCGCAGGTTACGATTTCGGCTTTCATGTTACAAAGCCCTCTGTGGTCAACGATTTCCTGCTACAAGGTTCACCACCAAGGAACTACAGCAGGAGCCCGGCAACCACTTACCGACCTAGCGATGATGGCTCTTTTAAAACAGCGCTCGGACGTGTTCCGTATGCTGAAAGCGAGAGCGTTGACTTCGATCCCTCGTTCAATGATATCGATGCTGTCATGAAGCAGATGGATGAAGGGGGCTCGGACTTCGGTGTTGAGCGCAACGACGACTCCTGGGAGCAGTCCTCTCCCCAGCGGACGCCTCATGAGTTTGACCGCTTCAACCTACGCCCTAACGTCCACCTTCGTAGCGACGCACCCAGTCCCAGCCCCCGCAGGATTTATGCCAACGGGCCAGGATCTGCGAATTCGCTGCAGAATCCCTTCGATGATGAGCGCGCTGCGCTGATCTCCACATCTCCTGTGCATCGTCTCAACCACGCTGGAGATTTGCCAGTAAGCGATTGGGACGACATCCTCACAGAAGGAGAAGAGCAGGTCAAGATGCGCAGTTCGTTCTTTGACAAGCGCGTTGATGACCTGATGGGCCGCTTGCTGCAGAACCGCCTGGGCCCGCTGGAGCAGACCCTGCGGCACGTTCAACATGCACTCACGACGATGTCATCCCGCCCATCGCGCGGCCGTCGTAGCTTGTCTACAGCTGGGCTGGACAGCGATGCAGACGATGAAGATGATGACATTGATGTCGACGCGCACTACCGCAATCGCTCTCCTAGGAAGGACAAGAGGCTGGAAAAGATTCGTGCCGTCGTTCGCGACGCACTCGAGTCGCACCAGGCACAGACCGCATCCATGCCGGCTATTGCACCCGAGCCACTGGGAGCTGAGAAGATTCGCGAAATCCTGGCTGACGTTCTTGTGTCACACCAGCCACCAGCTGCGCCTGTGGAGCCAGTCTCTACTGAGCAAATTCGCGCTATCGTCGAGGATGCAATTGCCTCCAACAAGCCTGCAGTACCTGAAACAGTTGTGGAGCCACTCAAGCCGGAAGACATCAGATCGATGCTCACTGAGACGCTTGCGCTTTTTAGCCCTCAGCCGACCGAGCCCATCAAGCCAGATGATGTCCGTTCCATTGTGATGGAAGCATTCGCGACGCACGCTCCCCAACCAACACCAGCTGCGGAACCACTTTCACCAGAGGCTATTCGCTTGATCATTGCCGAGACTCTTACAACGCACCAGGTTCCAGGTCCCGTTCCTTCGATCGTTGAGCCTATGCAGCCTGATACAATCCGTTCAATCGTCACCGAAGCCCTGGCATCTCAGAAGGCGAGCGCTTTGGAGGCACCTATCGACATCCCTCAACCTCAGTTTGATATCTCTGAGATTTATCAGATGATCGGCAGTCTTAAGGCATCTATTGCTCAAACTACGAGTAACCACCTACAGGCTGATGATGTGCGCGAGTTGGTCGACAATGCCTTCAAGCGACAGACTATGGAGGTCTCCAAGCGCGACGAGTCTGAAGCCATCATGAAGCGAGATGCACGTATCGCCGAACTCGAAAGCATGGTTGAGGACAGCACCCTCCGCCACGAGGCAGAAGAGGAGGCACGCAAGCGTCTCGAGGACCGTGAGGCCGACACAGCACGTTTGCTCAAGGTCACTGAGGAGGAACTCACGCTTCTTCAGGCGGCTGCCAAGGACGATGAGGCCAAGATTCGCGCTTTGTTGGAGGAACGCGATGTTCTACGACGCAACCTGAACTACCAGATCGAAGCCGATGATCTTCGCGAGAAGCTCGCAGTTTCCGAGGCTGAGAACGAAGAGCTCAAGATGAAGAACATTGCACTCGAGACCTCGGAGGAGGATTACAAGCAGAACTTGGATGTTGTCACCGCTGAGAATGAGGCACTGACATTCACCCTGGAAGAGCACCGCAAATCAGCAAACAAATGGCGGGCCGATATCCAAGAGGCACATCAGGAGAATGATAAGCTCAAGATGACCATCGAACAATCTCGCTACCAGGCAGAGGAGGCTGCTCGCGTGCGTGAGTCCATGCGTGGCAAGTTTGAGAAGCTACAGCAAGACATGGTCCTCGCATCCCAGCAGATAGCTGCCGAACGCTCTCAATGGCAGAAGAATGAGCAAGCGCATCTTGAAAAGTACGAAGTCCTCAGCGCCCGCATTGAAGCCGAGGGACGAACGCGCGAGCGTCTTGAGAGGGAGCTTGAGAGGCTCGAGATGCAGGAGGGTGAGGGTATGAAGCTGCGTATCCACTTCGAGCAGTCTCAAAAGCACAACGCCAGGCTTGAAGAGACTGTTGAGCAGTTGAGGAGGGAATCCGTAGAGCACCAAAATAACGCCCATAGGTACGAGCGAGACATGCGCGAGGCCAGAGAAGCGGCCCACGTTGAGATCAGACGTACCCGTGTGCTTATGGAGGCCGACCTTGACGCAGCCAACAATCAAGTCAACGTCGTCCGCCACAACCTCGAGAGCGAAGTCGCTCGTGTCCGTGCTGAGCTCGACAGCGTTCGCTTGGAGGCAGAGACTGCCAGGGAGAAACATGAGCTCGAGCTCGAGGCTGCGTCCGATGCTACCAAACAGGCAGTTGAAGAGGCAGTCCAGAAGAGCAAGCGCACCCTTCACGAGCAACAGCAGGCCTTCGAGCGTGGCTTTGACCGCCTTAAGCAGGAGCACGCTCGTGCTCTCGAATTCGCCAGGGAAGATAAACAGCGCGCTGAGGCTTTCCATGAGGATAAGCTTGCGCTGGCTGACTCCAAGCTCGACCACTTCAAGGACAAGATTGCGCTCCTCGAGGAGAAGCTTGTTGTTGCTAAGGAAGCTGCTAGCGCCGCTGTCGCTGCTGCCGCGAAGTCGCCCACAACGACTGGTCCTTCCACTCTTGGAAGCCACGAGAAAATCTCCCCTCAAGCACTGCGCGAGTCCATCTCTGTGCTGCAAGAGCAGCTCCAGGAGCGTGAGTCGCGCATCGAGTCTCTCGAGCAACAACTGTCCGATGTTGATACCGAGGCTCCTTCTAAGCTTAAGGAGCGTGACACCGAGATTACCTGGTTGCGTGAGCTACTGGGCGTTCGTGTCGACGATATCAACGATCTGATCAACGCCCTCGCGCAGCCAACGTTCGATCGCGAGACAGTTCGTGATGCTGCTATCCGTATCCGCACCAACCTGCAGATGGAGCAGTCGGAAAAGGAGCGCCTCATCTCAGGCGGACAGAGCAACTTCCCAACACTGGCGACTCTTTCCAACTTTGCCTCTCCCAAGGCTGTCCAGGTCGCCGCTGCCTTCGGCAATTGGCGCAAGGGCCGACAGAACGCTGCCTCCGCCCTTGCAGGGCCATCGGCAAGCTCATCGCGCAACCAGACACCCTCTCGCCCTACGACGAACTCTGCTCAGTCCTTCCTCTCTGGCCTGATGACACCTCCAACATCCAACATGCGTCGTACACCCGACTTCCCGTCGTCCTCAAGGCCTAAGGATTTGCGCTCGAACTCGATGCAGTCCACCGATTCGCGCAGCTCGACAGCAACAGAGCAGGGCTTCCCTTCGCTCGGAAAGCGAACTGCTGCACCTAGCACACCGCCGCTTTTGCGCAAGGCAAGCTACGATCGCGACGCCGCTGTTGAAGATTACAGCGATAACGGCTTCGACGACGACAGCACGGTCGATGGAGGCGAAGTGACACCCATCGCACTGAGCTTCGGCAACGAGCTGAGAATACGACGCGACCGTGACTAAACATTACGTTATCGCCATATATGACAACACATCTCCTTTGTATATGCATTGACTTTGCTCTTCAAGAGCAGCCTTTCACTATAATCCGCTGTACCTAATACTTGCTTGTTCCTGTATGTTTTGGTTTTGATCTGGGTTTGGTTTAGAGCGAGCATCGCCTGCGGACTGGACGGATATACCCCGAGACCGTTGAGGTTGGACATTACTGGCATCTAAATTGTATACTCGTGTACATACCCCCTGTCAATATTTCTTTGGATAGTCGCGACGAACGCGCAGTAGTATAGCTGAACATGGATTTTTGAAGTTTTAATCAGTACCGCATCGTACACAATTCACCCTGGCACCATCTCCGTGACCACAGACGGATGTACTGTCCGATTTATCTAGTTCCCAGAAGCGAGTCCATTAGTACAGCGGCGTGTCATATGCATCAAGCTCATACATCTACGTATCGACACTCTCCTGATCATGCTCACAGCTCACTCCCGTCTCGTCCCCTTCCCACATAGGGCTTAGCGGTCACGCACAAAACTCCGCCTCCTGGCCCCTATAGAGCCCCTGCTCATACGTTGCCTTCAACGTCATCGGTACAACCCCCTCCTCCATCCACATGATCAGCACCCTCAAATCCGTTGTACAAAATGGACCGTACAGCTGCAGCGTGTTGGTCGAGCAGTACGCTGCGCTTGGCACAAGGACCAGGCGGTACCCGTCCCCAAGAGCTTGGGCGGAAGCGGTGGAGATAGAGTTCTGGTACATGGCGCTGCGCACGAAGTCGTAGTTGTGCACTGAGTACGCCTCAGCGATCGAGTCGTCGGATTCGCTGTGGTAGGCGAGGATTTTGCCGCTGTGCGAGTGGCAGGTTGAGAGGTCAGGGAGCGTGGTTTGTAGTGTGGAATTGTTTTCGGGCACAGCTTGCTTCGTCTAGGAGACTGGGATATCGTGGGTGATGTTGGTGATGTTGGTGAGCGAGGGCAGCTCAGCTTCATTGAGCTTTTGGATGAGTTCCGCGACAAATTCGCTGCCGGTGCTGGGGATTTTGAGCTCGTGATGCTGTGTTTCGTTGTTTCCCGACTATGTTCGCGTCTTCAAAGGCCGTGCTACGCTGGTAGGAGAAGTAGGCAAATTTGCAGGGTTGACGGACTCTACTGTCAAAGGTCGTTTCTCAGTTCGAGGATGCTGCAGGCTGTAAATGACACGAATGTTTGTGGCTGTCATCTTCGCAGATCTAGTACTACTTGCACTCCCAATTATCCGGGTTCTTGAAGTCCGCGCCGACAAGCGTGTTGCGGAGCGGATACTTGCAGTGCCTCCTCGTGAAATCGACACCAAGAGATACGGTATCGTTGACGAACTTAGTGCCCTCGATGTATGATGGTGCCACGCCTTGCTCGACCCAGTCCACCACCGCTTTGAGGACGTTGGTCTCTCGCTCAAATGGTACACCAGCTGCTGCAGCATTGCCACCTTGACCCAACACCCACGCGCCGGGCCCCGAGTTGCAGTGATTCATGCCAGAGATGCGGAAGAATCGAATCCAGTTATCCATGGCCTCTGTGCTTCTGCGCCCTTTGAGAGCGTTGTACCAGCGGATTGTGTTGAAAGTGGTAATCTGGTTATCTTGTTGGCCGTGGTATGTCAAGATCTTTCCGCCTTTTCGTTCAAAACCTGGAAGGCTAGTAGGATATGTGCGAATATCGCCTGGGTTCAGCTTGTCTGCTGCTATTGTATCCTCGAGATCAAACTTGGATGCGTCCCAAGATGGGTCGTTGTACACAACGTACTTGAACCAGTCTTCAGAGTAGGCGAAGGGCGCTCCGGCATACAGACGATCGACTGCACCGACTTCGCTGCCTGGCTGCATCGCCGGATAGATCAGTGTGCCATCTGGATACCTGTAGTCGCTGAAAATCGTCTTGAGTTGCTCAACTTGCGAATCGTTCAGACAGTTGGTAGTACTAGTTCCATTGCAACGCAAGGTCGAAGGGTCGAATTTGCAGAGCGTCGGATCTTCGATTATCCCATCCTTGGCTTTATCGATCGTGTCACACTGATTCAAGACTTCGTCGTGTATCCATGTCTTCCAGGCTGTGGCTGGTATGAAATCAGACGTGCCGACCGCACCAGTGATGGTAAAGAAACGCGCCCGCCATGACACTAGGTCGTTGAAGTCCACTGCTGGTGCCCCAGCAACAATGCCATCGAAGTCGCCGGGGAACTTCTCCGCGCTCTTGATACCTTGTCGCCCTCCAAGAGAACAGCCAATATAGTATGACTTGGAGTGCGACTCCCCATATAGCTCTCTCGTAAGGGACTTACCGGCATCCGTGCTGGTATGAAGTCTATTTGACCGTCAAAAGAAGTCCGCGTTAAGATCGGACAATTTGGCAACTCACGATCTCCAGGCAAAGTCAATCACAGTCTCTGGATTATTAAAGAAGGGCAAGCCGTCAGTACCATTCTTCCCGTTATTCGAACCGACTGCTGCGAAGCCCTTCGATGATGTATAGGCAAGGTCTTCGTATTTGATGCCTACTCTTATCAGTACATGCATAGAAGTCAGACTGTGACCACAAGAGACGTACATCCATCAATACCTCCATTACCGGTCGCAAGGAAGCGTCCTGACCAATCCTCGGGCAGCCAAGCCTCAAAGGTGATGTTCGAATGACCCGAGGTCTTGATTGATAGGGCTACACGGCAAACGTTGGCAGCCACCGCCTGGGTTCCGCGATTGCAGCTTGCGACGTTGTCCGGAAAGCTTAGTGTCGTGTTGGCAGTGACATACTGAAGGACATTACGAGTTGCTCCAGGGACAAACTTCTCCGGCTTAAACGCCAGGCATTTCGTCTCGAATGCGGAGGATCCCGTGACTGGGACTGAGAGCAAAAAGAACGAGAAAGATATCAAGGCGGCGAGCATGATAGCTATCAAGCTGTGAGCTGTCGCACAGCTGGATCAGCTGCTCAGGGAGACTTTATAAGATGAAGACAAGTCCATGGGACGTGTGAGGCATGACTCGGACTGTTTGCCCAGCTATTGTGGGCGCCCTCCCGCCATATTGCTTCTGCCGGCTGTCGTACAGCGGTCCATGTTGCGGGATGAGCGGGGGACGGAAAGACTCGCGCCACACCCCGGCGTGGAACGGTAATCTCTTGCCTCACGTAAGAAGGGAGCGTCGAGCGGAAATCTGCCTCCGATGGAGAATCATCGGCCGCTTGGCCGGAGCGACTGGAGATTGTGACAGATCCTCCCATCCTTCGCGTCCGTTAACATGCGCGCGCACTGCGGATCACGCCCTCTAGCTGGCAGGTGCATGGCGAATGATGGATACAACGAGCGTTCGCACGATTGCGCAAGTGAGTACTAACATAATGATTGCAGAGCTTCGGTAGGCGATAGTGAAGGAGGGACCTACTGAATAATGGGCTCAGCGTCCCGCATGACGTATGTGGGTCTCCCACCAAAATACCACATCTCCACTACAACAACGTGCAGAGTACATGTCGCAGACCAAGAACTTAATTACACTTGGCTAAATACCATGCCCTGCCATTACCAAGAACCGGCAAGTTGTGGCAATCTCAGTGCCTGCAATCAACCACGGCGGAACGGCCGAGCTAGGAAGCCACATATGCAACATGCAGGAGTGCATTGAGCACGTCAGCATGAACAGGATCGAAAGCAACAAAATCCTTGAAGCGAACACGAGCTGGAGGCGCAGTCATAGACGCGATTACAGTGTCTAATTCGCGACGCACTGCCGGCCCCGCTCTTTTTGAACACATCCACGTGATGGTCAATGTTCCAAACACCGTGGAAATCACATTGAGCGCTAATGTAAACTGCCTGGAAGTAGCCAAACTGAGAGGCGATACTGTCATTGAGCGAGATCACTCATGGCGGTGGGAACGATCAAAGACCACATGAGTCTGACAGCTCTAGTCGCACGAGATTCAGAGATCTGTATCTGCGGGATCGTATCGTGAGGACGATGGTGAGCCCTAATCGCGGGTACCCGAAATAAGAACTCGTGTAGGCCCATAAAGGCGACACACAGCCTTACAAGGCAAATCTGGTCTGGTTTCAGCAGGTCAGAAGACCCGAAGAGCAAATGGGTCGAGCCGCATTATATGTGTGCCCCTGCTCGAGGTGCTGCACGTTCTATTCGTCCACTCTATACTTCCATGTCCAAGATCATAATGCCCGGCGGCAATACTCGCTGCTTGCGGAAGATGTTTGAAACCAAGGATGAGAATTCAGGTGAGAGATGATCATACTCAGCAATTGCGCCGAACAGGCCTGTAGGCAACGTTTACAAGACGTAGATTGTGGCCACTGACTTCGGCCAGCCCTACGGATTCATTTGCACTTCAGCTCATAGAGCACATGATGGCAGAACTCGAACCTGCAGGCCATCAGCTCGTCATAGTCACCGTGGTCTTCGGGCTCGTCGCCTTCTTTACTCTCTCGGTACGCATAGGCTTCAGGATCCGAAGCCGAAAATACGATGTCTCGGATACATGCCTGATCGCGGCTATGGTATGGCTTACGTTCTTGTTCTTGACTAAGTGAACTTTTGCTCACCAATTCAACAGATCTGCGGCATCATTCAGAGCGCTATTCAGATCACTCTCGTTGCAGAATTTGAATATGGGAAAGCAAAAGCCAACATTCCTGCCGACTTGAGGCAGTCCATGTTGCCAGCGAAACTGGCATACACCAACCAGATCATCTTCAAACTCACGACACCACTCTGCAAGCTGTCGCTCTGCCTGCTATATCGTAGCATGTGCTTTACATCGACCGACCGCATCATCCAGATGACCAGACTTGTCATATGGGCCACCATCTACCTTATCGTAGGAGCCTACTCTTCAGCATTCTTGATCAGCATCTTCCAATGTACGCCCATCAGCAAGGCATGGGATAAGAGTGTAGCTGGAACGTGCATCGACCTCCTCGCATTTCGCATGAGTACCGCAGTATTCAATCTGATCACCAGCGCCATGGTCATTGCGATACCGATCCCAACTCTCGTGAGGCTCAAGAAACACCGCCCAGAGGTCAAGTCATTGATCGGCCTAATCCTTCTTGGATCAGTTCACACCGGCCTGACCATCGCTCGATTCGTCATTATGTTCTACCCCGCTCCGCTCACGAAGACCGAACCTCAATACACGCACATCTTCAACAACGTACTTGCGGTTGTTGAGATGCATACCGGTATACTTGTCGCGACATTAGTTGTTATGCGCCCGGCTTTTCGGGCAATTTACAGGCTCGTAAATCCTTCGTACCAACCCCAAGGCGGAACAACATACTATGGGAAGCGAAGCAGTCGAGGGGTTGGTAGCGAGTATCAGATGCAGCCTTTCCAGAGTAGGGCTAAGACAAAAAGCCAGTTCAGAATACTCGAGACAACTGAGATATGCATATTGGAGGACGTCGCGGAGTCTGGCATTGGCGGACAGAGATCTGGTAAAATCAGCTTCCAGACAAACGTGCACGCAAGCGGCAACGGCACTGTTTAAAATATTCTGATTCCATTATACGATTGATCGAACAGCCCATTAGCAATCACCCATCTAGTCCGATCGTTCTAGTCTGGGACCACCCAATGTATGCACGACAAAAACCGTACACTTGGTTTAGACCTCCTTGGGACGTTGAAGCATGTCACACTGAGACGTGATGACTGCCTGAGAGTCCTCTTGAAGTCAGCTTTCATGCCGAGAACAATCAAGCGGTCGACAAGATCCTCGATGCAAATGGACATAAGAGAATCTCAAGCGCGCTTTCATTTTCTGGTAGGTGAACCACCAGGCGGTTGATCTGTCAGGTCCATACTCGCCGTTGATGTTGTCGTTAGTACCAGATAGCACAAGGCTCGCGTACAAGACGTTGATCGCAGCTTGAGATTTTCCGGAGGAATTTGGTGACTTCGTGAAAGAAAGGTTTTAGTGACCGTTTGTGTAACACGAAAAATCTGCTCAATTCCTGCTTCACCTTCAGTTTTCTGTGGGTCGACGCATCGATGTCGCGGTGAAGGTCAGCCGAAGATGTGCTGAAGCACGAGTCTGCACGAACGAGATCATAATGTTTCCGAGCTCAAGGAAAAGATCAGGGCTCGACAATCGTACTCAGAGCAGTTTTCCATACCAAGCTCAGTAAAGAAGACAACCAAGATACGTGTCTGCGTCAACTAATTATTGGATGATTAACATCTATGTTACGCATTTATAGCTCAGGGGGGTGTAAAAAGTCCCTAGCAAGCCCTCGAATCTGTCCCGAAGTCCGCCTTCTATGCTCCAGGCCTGGTGGCGCAGCGTGATGTTACATGCTTCGAGGATCCAGAATTTTCGCTCGCCGGTGTAACATTTCGCGCAATAACTTCGTGGGAGCTATGCTCTGTCACAAACCAATGCGGTAGACATGCCTCCAGACACGCTTGTCGAATGAATCGCTAAATAAGTGGCGTGAAACACCCCCTCGACAGAGTAGCATAGAGACAGACTCGGCGCTGCATCCCGAGGCTATGGCTCGAGAGAAAGTCTATGCTGTTGTGGCCTCTGCGCATGCCCGATCCCAGAAAAACTGGTTCGTCCCGGCCGTCGCGATGAATTCGCCCTGTGATAGTGATTGCATGAGGTAAGCGCAGTTTTGAAGGCCAGGATTGAAGAGGTAGCTCAAGCATCCATCCTCAGCCAAGCACAGGGCGGCACATGTCGAGACGTCCGTGGCATCGACAAGATTGAACGAGGAGGCGTAGTACTCGGCCTCGTTAGCAAAGCCCTCCACACCACAGGTGTTGTCTGGTGCTGTAGGTGCGTCGCAATTTCCGAATCCGCTCTGGCAACTTATTCCACAGAAGGCACTGCTGCTTCCACTACGATCTTATGTCAGCTCTCGTACCTGTAACACTGGGCGGAAAGGACTTACCAGTAACCGTACTGTGAGCAACAATCACCGAATGCTGATCCCAAGCAGGTAATTCCGTCGGGACTTGCTCCACATGCTCCATTGGTGGATACAACCTGTGTAGGAGACGGTGTAGCTGAGGTGGTCCTGGTCAAAGTAGTGAATGAGGATGGGGCCAGTGTCGACAAAGACGATGCTGGACTGGCAGATAACGATGGCTGGACGGAAGAGCTGGCGCCATTACATGTTCCGAAAGGAGCATTGCAGCCAGCATCACAGTATGTGCCGGTGCTTCCGCACCATCCATACTCACTGCAGCAATTGCCAAATGAAGACCCTAAGCACGTGAATCCTTGGGTTCCACCGCAACTTCCATCCGCCGAGACTTTCAAATCTGGAATAGACGAGGAAGATGTTACAGGAGCTGAAGACGACGGTGTGGATGATGAGACTGAATCTTTGGAGACCTGCACATCTCCAACGGACGAAGACGATACTTCAGAAGTCAAAGAAGTGGGTGTGGACGATGGGCGCGATGTCACAGGAATCCGAGATGATGTCACTGTGGACAAGGTCGAGGTGGCAGACGCTGTAGATAGTTTCGAACTCGCTGAAGTTGTCGCTACAGACGAGGCAAAAATTGTCGCTGACGTCGTTTGTGATTTTGGTGACGCTGAAGAAGGTTCTGCTGATGCTGAAGAAGACTTTACTATTGTTGGAAGAGACGACTTGCAGTCACCAAAGCCAGCCTGGCAGCCCGTTCCGCAGTACGTTGAAGACGAACCGCAAAATCCACTTTTGGAGCAGCAATTCCCGAACACAGAGTTCTTGCAAGTGAGCTTGTTTCCAGATTGGATACCGCAAAGAGCGGTAGTACTAGATTTGAGAGCATCAGCACCAAGGAATGGAAGGGCCGCGATGGCCAATAGTAGAGCAGAATGCATTGTGAGTGAAGTCGGACAAAACGAGTGACTAAGTTGAGTTAGGGTAACATTGGACAGCGACCGCTGCTGTAAGACCACCGGAAGAGAGCGGACGAGAATTTAAAGCAGTCTCAGAATGCCAATGCAATAGGAGAAAGAAAAACATTCTGAGTCGTGAATATTGATGAGAAGATGGCTAGGCTCTTAGGGGCTGCCGCTATGCTCTTCGCGGTGTAACCAAATTAAGAACATGCACAAAATACGATGCTGTTTCAAGGAGCGTCGCTTATGACTTGCATCGTGTTCAGCCCTAAGAAAAACGCCTCCTGCCATGTCAGCGCAGCCATTGTTGCGACAGCACCGAAGTGAGGCCTATAGTGTCTTCTCAAAAGTATGAGTGCGGCATATGTACTACCACCCTAGCAGCAATAATACCGGTACCGGTTTCTTATGCGATGTTGTGCAGCCTGTTCAGGCCCCCAGCACCGACGCAACAACCTCAGTCAACAGCATCGCGAGACATCCACGCAGTCCACTACCCAGGTATACATGAGGCAGAAATGCCGGCATGCGCAAGCGACGTCTTACGGCAACTGTGCTGACTATAGCGGAGTATAAGTGTAGGCTTGAGCCAAGAAGGTAGTGTGGCCGCCACCAATACCGGCTGCCCGCGTCGAGGGGCGCCTACTTAGGGAAGCCTGTCTCGGTCGCCTGGCGCAATGACGATGGCGGAGTGAGCATTTTTGCAGATGAGACCCAGTCGACATGGTATTAGCCAATTCAAAAGGCGATGCCTCTAGTGGGTGACCTTTTCTCGACTCGTATGCTTGGACCGTGACGGACGTGATCTGCGTGAGCTCACGCACGAGTTGGGTGCGTTTGACTTGCACTATCGTCAGCGCCATGCGTGCACTTTCAAAAAGGCCCCCGACCTTGAGCTTGCACATCTAGAAATCCGTGATGACGTTGATTCCAACGAGAAGCTATCGTTCTATCTTTGTGGTTTCCACGGGAGAAAGGCCTCATTGCTGGGTGGCACTTGTGGGCGTAGGTTGCAAGGTGCGCTCCGGCGCTTCGGTGCGCAAGTGGGAAGTGAGCGGGTGCTGGAGTTTGGGCGCTCAGCATTGTGTTGGGGTAGAAGGAAGACCAAAGTGAAGGTTCTGGGTGTAGATGTGGCTGTGAGGAAGTCAAGAAGTAACGAAGGTGGGTCTGCATGTCGTGATGACTGAAAGTGAATTTAACACGACTCTCGCCCACCCTGTGTGAAGAACGAAATTGACAGGCTGAGCTTCACATCCAAATGATCTGTACCACTGGATTTGGGTCCTCGATAGACTATCAGTCTATCACTAATTACACCCTAGTCTCTTGGTTTCGTAACGCAAGATGTCACTACGTGGCAATAGAGCAAAGCAGTTAAAGACAAGAGTGAGTCCTGCAGGGCCTAATCTTAGTGGATCGGTCCATGTGGAATGATAATGTATGTTGAACAGGATCATCATGCGCAGCGTGGTTACCTCTAATCTCACCCAATTAGCCTTGACTGTTCGTTGATGCCATCATCAATACGGTCATTCCGCAAAGCCTCACGAATACTCTCTTTTGACGACCAGCAATATAGCTCCCGATTGACGTCACTAAGTAGTGCCTTACCTGCGAATCATCAGTTGAGACTGTGCCATCAAGAGTCAACTCACCGATAGAAGGGAACTTGATCAACAGCCAGATAAAGCAGTACATGAAATACTCCTTGACGATACCCACATTAGCCTTCCGTCCCGCCAGCTTTTTTCCACGATCGCTGATCGTTTTGACTCTCGGGTGACGAATCTCATAGAACACCTTGATCGCTTTGTCAATGGTGAAACGATCTGGTGCTTGACCGTAACACTCTCTATCAAGCAGTTCGGCAAGCAGTAATGAGAATACCTGAGAGTCTTCGAGAGCTTGACTGGCACCTTGACCTGTCGTTGGATCCAGAGCATGGGCTGCGTCGCCAATCAGCACAACACCTCGCTTGCCCCAGTGTGGAAGTTCCGGCATGATCCAGGTAGGGTATATGGATTCAACATCCGCATTGCTGACGATGTCTTCGATGATCGGGTCTTTCCAGTGCTTGTGGCGTTCACTCAGGGCATGTCTGATGTCTCGAGGATCGACGGCCTTGATGTTGTGCAGCGTGGAGGTTTCGAATGTTGACCACCACATGAGTTGTTTCTCAGATATCGGACCGCCAGAAGAGTAGCCGAAAAAGCCACTGCCGCCGAATTCAAACACCATGGCTCTGTTGTCAGCAATGATGGGAGGAATCGTGGTGTTGTGGAACCCTCCTACGCCCGACTGTCCACTATAGTAGATTAGCGAATGGATAAAAGAACAGTCCCAGTGTGGTCGCCTCACCTGTAAATAGGTTGAAACTTCTCATCATCGCCGAAGAGGGCGTTCCGCACTACGCTCTTGACACCGTCCGCACCAATGACCAAATCTGCATTGTCCACCTGCTTTCGCCCTTGCTCATCGAGCATGTATACTTGCAGGCGCAGCGTAGGTAGGTCGAGTCTCCGAACGAGCTTCAAAACTTTCTTGTGCTTGATCGCCTCTTCACCATACTCTTCCACTATATATTGCCTGAGCGTGGTCCAAAGACCGTGCCGTGAACTCGCAATGCATACTTCCTCGGCATCGTCCTTTGCTCTTACTGCTTTGTCGCTCGTGCTTTGCATGCCCAAGCTCCAGCCGTTCGCACCCTTGAAGATGAAATGCTCTGCTGGAAATCCTTGGGCAACAACTCGGTCGTGCAAACCGAGGCTCAAGTCGCGCAAGACTCTCATGCCATTCGGTGAGATGCCGAGCCCGCCCCCAACAATTGCTGTCGACTCGGACAAGGCATTAAGGTTGACAGACTGATTAGGATGGGCCTGTGAACGAGAGCTTGACACTATCGAGCGAGGACGATGTGACTCGTAGATGGTGATATCGTGCTCAGAGTGAGACGGAAGATGCTTGCGTAGATGGAGGTAGGTAGACATCCCTGCAATACCTCCGCCAACAATAATGATCCTCATCGCGTTGTATGGAAAGTCGGGGATATTCTAGGACGTCACAACGGTACAGAAGCTTACCTACACTTGTATACTTTGGCCTTAGGCAGCAGGCATTAGATCTGAGCTGGCTATCCTAAGAGCGCACGCGGTACAGACGCGTAGCTAATACGAGATACGAGCAGGCAGCAGCATTTGTTGCATTATTGCTGCAGCAGAAGAGTAGTAAGCAGATACGCTGCCTTTAAAAGTAAGGCTGCACAATAATAGCAGGTAACAAGAACTTCTTGCGTAAGAGATGTGCTGGTACCTAACGCTGGTGCGGAGGACAGCAGCAGCCCTAACTAAGCGAGGAGCAAAAAGAAGAGCAAAAGACAAAATATCAGTCGAGGCACCAGCCCAACACACGCCCTTCAACCCGGGCGGGAGTATTCCAGCACCGCCGTCTCATGGTGAATACCTGACTGCTGAATTTCTTCACTCGTCGGTTGCATTCATTGCTTAGGTTCGTCCAGCATCCCTAGTTACCTAAGGGAGTGAAGCGAACACCACAAGACTCGAACTGGGCTCCTGCCAGGGTATGCACTGAAAGGTGTGCGTGGATAACGGTGAACCTTCTGACGAAGACCCATTACAGGTAGAGTATCTGATCGATCTCAATATTAATAATCTCAATTGAACAACGTGCAGGAGATCGCTGTTCTTCATGTGCATTTTCTGCGCTCATATTGTAGATTTTTCGCTCGTGGTCAAGTGGGGCCAGCAGTTGTTGAACGACTGATAGAACAAATGTCCTTGGATACCACAGCAACGCAAATCTAACCTCTCAGCCTGCAGTCCATTTCCATTTCTACCTGAAAATTAGCCCACCTTCGCGGAGCCATGGCGCAATCGCCCTTAGTTCCCCCCACCTGCGCTAGCCGTGGGGATCCTGTAGAGCGACACCTCGGTTTCGTCAGCGTCAATCAATGATGATTCAGTGCTCGAAGCATCTTCCACAGCATCGCATTTGCTGTCCGGGCACGAGATTCACCACTCCTTGTTGCAGCCTAGCATTGCAAGCTCGACAAACGCATACACTGACCAAACATGACAACCTTGTGTAAACGCGATTGCGACAGCGGATTGTTATCGTGGATGCGACCGGACAACACGGTACTCGATTGGTCGCGATCACCCATCATGGTCTTCAACCTTCACGCGTCACTCATATAAGGTATAAGACAATGCCGCGCCAACATGCGCACTGTTTGCAAACTCAAAGCCGGGAGTGTGCCTACCTTGCGTCAAAGACACTACTTCCAAATAAGATACGAGCAGCCAGTACAGTTCTACCTCAGATCCATTCGTCCTTAGGTCTCGCGACAGTACCCTCATTACGTTGATACAGCGCTCTACAAACATATATCAGCATGGCTACCCAGGCTGCTCTTTTCAAACCACCCAGATTGCAGCTCAATTTGGTCTCGCCCGACATACCACCGGAAATCATCCTCAAGATCATCCAGTACCTCCCATTCCACAATGGCAAAGACGTCCTCAGACTCCAACATGTGCATCCGCGGTTACGAGACCTTCTCCGAAACTACGAGCGCTCGCTCACACGGACGTTCATGAACCAAGAGCTCCCACATGCTTCAACAGACTTTCCATGCTGCGCAAAGTTCGGCTATCGATGTCTGGTGGAGTGCGTACGGAGATACGATATTGTAGACGACATTATGGATGCGTTATCATCGCGGCAGAACTACTACGCAGTGGATCGGCACAACGTACCATTGCTGAATACAGGGCTGCTGCTGATATACCGAGTTGCGTCTCTAGGTACGATCCTTAAGAAGAGACCTAGTCAAGAGCGCAAGCACTGACACAAACTTAGGAGACCACAACGCCCAACTCGACTTTATCAAATCACTTTCCCGCGACCCCCTCACAGCGATGTATCTCGCCCTCCACAATTCCACGCTTACAGCGCGCTACCACGGCTCAGGCTGGATCCACCAGCGCACATATGGCCGCTTCATGGACGCGAATCAGATCTCGCTGCGCAACGAATTGGAGTTTTGCTTCGCCGAGGCTGCTCTGACACTGGGGCCAGACTTTATCTCAGACCTCTTGCTCCGGCCCACGAAACCAGGCGCCGAAGCCACGTTTCTGAACTTCTACCATGACCACGGGACACACGATTGGGAGTGGCCGGGGTGGGGCGAGGAAGAGGGGGAGTTCAACCCGCCTAGGACGCAGGGGCCAAAGAAACAGGATAGGAGCATGGGAAGGAGTCTGTTCACAACTTTATTGGAGAGGCTAGCGGAGTGCTCGAAATGCTCGGTGGACGAGGTACGGATCAAGATCGAGGAGCAGACCAACGACCAAGACCACCCCTTGTCATGCCTAAACTTGTATGGCAAGGCGCGATTGATGTCAGGTCGGAACTGGGACTGGGCAGAAGAGGAGCAGCACAAAGGGCGGCGGGATTCAGTTCATTCCTAGCCTTCCCTGTCAATACCAACACATCATCCATCACCACGATATGCCCTTGAAGAGATCTTGTAGAACTCTGAAGTGTTCTCCTTGCGGCGCACGCGCTTGCCTTACTTGCTGACCCCAGCACCCTTGATCAATACCAAAAATTCGCAGCCCTCAGGGAGCTCACCGAAAGGCCAGTGGACCTTCTTCTTGACCTCGGCCAGTGCAGCCAAAGGCTCAGCGTGATCAACCAAGAAGTCGGTGTTTGCGCAGCACACCGAACCGTTATCGATGCCGAAGACGCTCCTCTTGAGCTGAGCGTTCCTCACATACTCAACTGGTGACGCAGCCATTATTCCCGCAGCATGCTCCTTCGCCATGTCCAGGTTGTCTCCTCCACTCCCTGCCCCAGGCATGCAGAGCTCCCAGAATGACGGCTGGATGTGACGACAGGAAACCGAAGCCTCGATCGTGTTCACCCTCGCGCAGCCGAAGCATGATCTGCAAGAAGTCAGCAGGATGATATGAATAAACAGAATGAAGCACATACCCTAGTTGCAAGCTTCTGTCTACGGTACTCATAGCTCACGCAGAGCTGGGTGACCCAGCAGATCTAGCGACCCTCGTAGGTCTAGCGAGTGACGAACGCATATCCTGCAAGCTTGTCGCCAGTCATTGCACGAACAAGCACGCTGTTTGTGTCCGGAGCCAGAGACTGCTCCCGAAGGCGCTCCACCGACATCTTTACGTGTGTGCTTGTCACTGTATCAGTGGGAATAAATGTGATAGAGACATTGAATTACCGGGCTTGCAGAATTTTCCCATCTTGTCTGCAGCATCCGGGCCCCAGACACCGTACGCATCAGAGAAGAGCGCAGCAGCCTGCTCAAGCATGGTGCCAGTCACCTGAGCAGCGGGGATAGTCTCAAAAGTGAAGCTAGACGACATTTTGAGTAATGCAAAGTTGGTCTCAAGGTGATGGTGAGGTTGAGAGAAGGAAGAAAGAATTACGCAGGCGCGGGAGTGCGTTGCATGTTGGCAGAGAACATGAGGTGAAGGGTAGAATTTCCGAACTGTAGTCGGCGCACAGAACCATAGGACAAGACAGGATATTTTGGGCCCTTGAATTATTGCTACGAAACACTTGCTCTCAAAAATCGAATTGCAATTGTACATGTCCAGGGAGCCAACGCCCCGCCCTCCCCGTCTCGGTCGTAAACGCACTGGGATAAGGCTGCATTGCTCTGCGGATTTGAGCAGGCCTTGGACGAATTCGGAGTCTTGGACAGATTTGCACAGCGTTAGGGATGGGTTCATGTTGGTCTAGTCTGAAGCTTCGGGGAGGAAGAGGGCTGCTGCACCGGCCTCTGAGGCTTTCCTACGAGTAGTTGGCACTGGTGGAGATTGTGGGTTAGATGAGCTGTGGATCGGATTTGTCCGACGGCCTGGAGCATGTCAGTTTGAGATATATATCGGCTTAACTACATGGACTTCTATATTTGTGGAGGTTTTCATGGTCTCGTTTTGCGTGATGCAGTATCCAGACTTACGGCGAGACGGCGAGAGGCACCTTAAAGCTTGCATGTAATGCTTTTTGGAGATTGAAAGTGTGAATTTGTACTGTGTGAGGCTGGATAGAGAAAGTAGATCAATCACGTCGTCACCGGTGGCGGCGATGCAGGCGATCTAAACCAGATTGGGCGCACGCGTCGATGTCCGCGGCAGTGCCTGACGATCTGTTGACATTGTACTTGTATAGACTTGCATGCTCGGTTCGGCGCAATCGGCGAATTCAGCTTGCAGCTCAAGTGAGCCCTCGTGAGATGTCAGGGGCGAAGTGATGTAAGGTGGCACACCATCAACTTGTCAAGGTTGCCCTGCAGAAAAAGCCGGCCCAATGAGCGCAGAGACTGGTGGACTGGGGTGGGCTTTCGCGCGTCATTTGGCAGCGCTGAGCATTGCGCGGCTCTCCAAGGCCACGACGCTGCAGACGCTCTCTTCTGAACATTCGCATTGCAATCGCTCTCAATCTATCGAGAGGGCTTTACGCGACCACTGGGCTACTCGCAGATCCAAGACTGCATCTATAATTGGCGACTTGAGATCAACGATCCCCGTCTCACCTCCGGAGTCCCCGCAACACGCTACCGTACTCGGCGTACCACGTACACACAATCCACGCTGGCCTTTGGCGCGTTCGAGCGATGCATGAATCCAGACGAAAAACGAGCCCACGGTGACTGCTGATAGAGCTGCCTACCCGCCAGGCAGGCACGAGCTCTGAAGACGTAACGTCGACAAGATGAGCGGAAAAGGCAGCTGGTGGAACAGCGCATTGTCTGGCCTCGAGTCGCGGCTCGACACCATTCTAGCCGAGGACGGCACTGTGAGGCCGGCAGACGGCGCTGCGAAGCAAGATGGCGGCGACAAGCCGGCTGTGGACAAGAAGTTGGCGGTCGAACAGGGCGGGCTGTCGCGCAACTCGTCACGCAGCAGGCCGAACTCGAGGTTGCAGGAACGTCTGGCGAAGGCCGTGACGAAGGGCACAGAGAACTCGAGGACATCGTCAGACTTGGGGTCGCGGCCTGAAAGCCCGGCGCTGCGGAGTCCAGGCATCACGGCCGTCGCGGACACGAGCAGATCCAGTATTGACTCGAAGACTTCAGAGCCCGCAGATGCGCCAAAAGCCGCTGTTCAAGAAGAGCCCGCCCAGGACGAGGACGTGAAGAGGGATGATACAGCCAAAGATTCAGCTGAGGCTGCAGCGTCAGTGGCTTCGCCTCCAATGGCATCACCGTCGACCACGCCTCTCGTCTCCGAGCAGCCAACAGCCACACGCATGCCGACCATGCCCATGCCATCCATCGTCACCCCGAAGACCTCGTCGCCGCGTCAATCTATCGACAGCAACCCCTCGCGACCGTCCATCGATCTCTCTGCGCCCACCGAGCCCGCCAAGCCTCCAATACCCTCCACGCAAGAACCCGACGAACTTGTACATGAGCTGTCGAGCTTGCAGCAAGCACACGAGGAGACGGTTCGCAGCCACCGAGACGAGCTCAATTCGCACCTCGAGCGCATCGATGCTCTGCAGTCCAAGCTCGCGTACCTCTCACAACAGCTGGCTGCTTCCGCAAAGGCAGCATCAGCAGACTCAGATGCAACATCGCAGGATAAGAAGCTAGCAGAGAAAGATGCACAAATTGCAGCGCTCATGGAAGAAGGGCAGAAGCTGTCCAGGACTGAAATGAAGCATATGACGACAATCAAGCAACTGCGCGCGAGAGGGCAGGAACAAAACAAAGAGCTCACCGCGCTGAAGCAGCGCTTGACCAAAGCTGAGAAGAGCATCACAGAACAGTCGGAACGAGCCAAGCGAGCAGAAGCTGGCGAGAAGGCGGCGCAGGAGAAGCTCAAGGTCGTGGATAAGATCGAGAAAGATATCAACACTATCAAGGCTGAGCGAGAGGAAGCCAATCTTACCATAACGGAACTCCGCAAACAATTGACCAATGCGCTGTCACGAGCGGAGGATGCCGAGAAACGAGTCAAGGCTGGAGCTCTGGAGGCCGAGCAGAGGGTCACCGCATCGCTGCAGGAGGACCTCGACAATCTGCGAATCGAGAAGAAGCTCGCTGAAGACCGCGCAAAGAAAGAGGTCCAAGCTGCCCAGGAGCAAGCAAAGAGTCAGCAAGAGAAGGCCAACGTCACTGAACTTGAGCTTCGTGGAGAGATCGCTGTAAGTGTCTGTTGCGCAGGTTCGGAACGCGTGCTTACATGGCTGCCAGAACCTTGAGTCGAAGCTCGAGTTGCTTCGTAGCCGCTCCGAGGAAGCCACTTCATCTGCAACAGGTGACTCTCAAGCGAAGCTACTGAGGCAGATCGAAACCCTGCAGACGCAATACTCGCTTGCTTCGGAGAATTGGAAAGGTATTGAGACCACCCTGACCTCTCGACTGACAGCGCTCGAGAAGGACCGCGACGAAACAGCGAAGCGGGAGTCTGACATTAGACGCAAGGCAAGAGATGTCAACTCAAAAGCCCGCCGTCTCGAGGACGAACTCGACACCATCAGCGAGCGAGCCCAGACCCTCGAACACGACCTCACCGAGCAACGCTCCCTAGCCCAAAAACTTCAGACCCGGCTGACAGCCGCCAAAACAGCCGCATCAGAAGCCAAAGCGGACCTCGAGCGCTCAAAGAAGATCTGGGAAGCCGAGTCTCAATCGCGCCTTGAAGAGGAAAAGCGACAATGGCAGTCGGAAGCCCAGCAACATAACCCCCTCACCCTCACCAGCCACCTCGGCGCCGACTCTCCCTCCATCTCAAACCGCCAGCGCTCCCCCGATCCCCTGGGCATATTTGATCGCCGCGCGCCGCGCCCCGTTGCCTCACGTGTAGACACGACGCTCTCGCCCATCGACCGGATGCTGGAAGACGCGCGGCGTCCGTCCCACGCAATGAGCCGGCAGAAATCGAGTCCCGGGGCGCGCACACCCGAGCTTGGGACGCCGGCGCGCCAGGACAGCATTGCGTCCGGGCTCTCGAGCCTGGGCGGTGGCGGCGTCAGCTACACGCCAAGCATCCAAGCGGTGGATTATGACGAGCCGTTTGATGGCTTGAGCAGCCCGCATCGCACCATCAACGATATGATCTCCGTCTCGACAGTTGGAGCGGGGCCCAGTGTGCAGCTCGTCGAGCGCATGAGCGCGGCGGTGCGCAGGCTGGAGAGCGAGAAAGCGACACATAGAGAGGAGATGCAGCGGCTGAGTGCGCAGCGCGACGAGGCGCGCGAGGAGGTCGTGAGTCTGATGCGCGAGGTGGAGGAGAACCGCGCGCAGAAGCGGAAGCTGGAGGAGCTAGAGAAGGGGCTCGCAGAGGTCAGGGAACGGTATGAGACGACGCTGGAGATGCTGGGCGAGAAGACGGAGAAGGTGGATGAGTTGGAGGGTGATCTTGTCGAGGTGAAGAAGATGTACCGCGAGCTTGTTAGCACCATGGGCCGGCCGTAGAATGCAACGCAATGGCAATGACGAGAGGAGATGATTGAGTTAAGTCCCTGGATGAATTCGGATTAGCCATGCGAAACGCCAATGATGCTGGGTATATCTCCACACAACTCCCTGTCTTCCCTTCAAACTCCATCACTCCTGTCTTCCTTTCAAACTTGCATCACTCCAAATCGATGCCCTCCCTCTCCGCGCTTTGTAAAATGAACCCCCTCGTCTTCGCATCCGGCGCATAATCAAGCGCAACCTTCTCCCAGCTGTCCTTCCTATCCCACTCCGCACCCCGCTGCAGCAAAAGCATCGCCGCATCCCCGTGCCCCTCGCTGACCGCATGGTGCAGCGCCGTCTGCCCATCGACATCCGTCGCATTCAGCGGGCTCTTCCCCGTATCCAGCAGCGCCTTCATCATCGGCACGTTTCCCGCCGCCGCGGCGCGGTGAAGCGGCAGTTGGCCTCGCTTGTCCTTGACGCGCGCGCTGGCGGGCGGTTTCTGCGCCATCAGGGTCCGGGCTATGTCGAGGTTATTCTTGGACGCGCAGAAGTGCAGGGGCGCTTGGCCAGTGTGTGTCTTCGCGTTGACGTCTGCGTCCTTAGAGAGCAGCAAATCTGCGACCTGCTCTGCGTCTCGGCGCGAGCACGCCATGTGCAGCGCCGTCCAGCCCGAGCCGTCGGTGGCGTCGACGTCGAAGTTCTTGGTCTGGACTAGCACCTGCACGATGGGCAGGTGGTTGTTGCACACGGCCCAGTGGAGCGGCAGGCGCTCATCGGGGTCGCGGAGGGTGGCGAGCTTGGGGTTTGCGGAGAGCAGGGATTCGACTTTTGATGCTGGGGGGTTATTAGTATGTGCTATGGGAATAGAGGGTTTGTTGTGGCTGTGGACGTACTTTGGCCTTCGCGGCAGGCTTCGTGGATGGCGTACTTCGCCTTGTACTCCTCTTGGGCGGCGACAGACATCTGGAGCTCTGAGTCGTGGTGGTGGTTCGAGTGGAAGCCGTGGTGGGGAGCTGGAAAGAGCTACGCAGTACAAGGAAGGCGGGGGCGGACTTAAAGATGGCGCTAGTCTGGCTATCTTTACAAGACGGTCGACCTGGACGTCTCTGTCATCTTCCTCGACATCTCTTGTCCGCCAGACGTCCATATTCGCGTGCATGGGTTTCTTCTGAGTGAGGACCTTGTTGCATTGTCAATGACGTAGCAGTGCCAGCCTTGCCTTCCCCATGGGGTTGCTCTGTAACCCCGCATCCTGACAGGGGGCTTCTCGAGATGAGCTGCATTCTTCACCTGAAGTTGTCTTAGCGCAAGCGACAGCCGATATCCAAGGCCGAGCTGCAGCCTGAAGGCATGGAGAAATTCTAATTCATGGATCTTGAGCAGACCGCTAGCGAAAGTTGAGGTTACGGGCAATATTGACCCAGGGCCGACTTGAGAAGATTCCGTCTGTACTATATATATGAAGAGGGTACTCAACAGAAGATGAGTTCCTATCAAG
This sequence comes from Didymella exigua CBS 183.55, assembly GCF_010094145.1. Taxonomy (NCBI): domain Eukaryota; kingdom Fungi; phylum Ascomycota; class Dothideomycetes; order Pleosporales; family Didymellaceae; genus Didymella; species Didymella exigua. The sequence continues at coordinate 989,484 of NW_022984781.1, read as the reverse complement.
CAACCTTACGAAAGATCCACGATGCGTTTAGAGCCACTGGTCTCGGCGGCCATTGCGGTCGTCTCACCTCTGGTGCTTGCTCAAATACCACCATCGCCAGATCAGTATTGGAAAGTGTCTCCGCCTATCGACTATTCGGACCCCATTTACGCAGGCTGGCCACAACTCAAGGTCGATGCTGAGGCTCTGGTATACAAGGGCGCAGAGGTCAATCGCACCTATGCACATCACCCCGAGTTGTACCATGACGGGAGACGCACTTTCTTGATGTATTCAACCGCGCCCATCGATGAAGACTCCACTGGCCAGGACGCTTGGCTATCAACCTCTACAGATGGCGGCTTCACGTGGTCAAAGGGCTATTCCATATTGCCGGACGCGCTCTTGCCCAACCAAACTAGTGCCGCCAACTACACCTACTGGTGCGATAACACGATTTGGCAGCGAGCCCATCATCCTGTCGCGTGGGTCCCAATCGACAAATCCACACTCTACGCTGTTTCTCAGACGACCCTCCGCTATTGCTGGGGCGATGGCGCAAAGGGCACGAAGGCAGCAGGACGAATCGCTCGAGTCATCGACAGGTCTGGAAAACCGGTAGGCGATCCATGTTGGACTTCGCAAAACAACTGGACCGAGGTTGTGCGTTTCAACGAAACCATCTATGGCCAGAAATACGGCATGAAGTTCTGCAAGCACGCCACGCAGATCGAAGCCTACCTCACAGAGCCAGTGAAGGTTCCAGCCTGGGGCACCTGGCTATACCAGACCAAGCTCTTCGCCGCCGACGACACCCACGATATGCAGGAGCCGACACACTCGGTCTGGTTTGGCAACAAACTCGGCGGCTACTGGGAGCGCTTCTGGCGCGACATCTCCGGGTCAGATATCATCAGCAATGCGGTTTGGGTTGAGCACACATCTTCACGCAAGGGCGAGGATTGGTATCCCAAGGTCGAGAAACAGCACGGCAACCAGATCTTCAGGACCAACATCCCAGATGTGGGCAGCAAGCAGCATCTGGGCCTTCTCTCAAACGGAGACCGGTTTCTGATACATAACCCGAGAAATAATACAGAGAGGTATCGCCAGCCTCTCACTATTGCCACGTCACGCGGAGCCAATGGATCGTATACTGGCATCGGCGTGTTGAGAACGAATGCGAGCACAGTCATTGCGCCAGACACGAGGAAGCTTAAGAGGCTTATGTTTAGCTATCCTACGGCTATCATGGTAAACGGAAAACTTGTCGTGGCGTACAGCGAGAACAAAGAAAACATCTGGGTCAGCGTCGTGGATCCAAAGAATCTGCGATGAGAACGTTGACGTTATGGCACGCGCCGCCATGTTGTGTAACTTTTGTTCCCTGTGCACGTCAGTCTTGCGATACCGGAATTAGAATCAAGCCACACTTACCCGAAGTGTATCGGACGAGTTGCTTATGACACTGATTTCTGGCATCCCATCGCTCTTCCAGTATTTCTTCTTGTTGAAATTGTTGTTGCGCTTGGTTTGAATGCTGTGGGTACGCCTGCTGATGGTTTGTTTGTTGATTGTATGGAACTTGACGGTGAAGTTGATATTGTGATTGTTGTTGTTGATATGGTGGGTGCTGTACATGGGGTTGAGATCGATCAAGACGCTGGACGAATTGATTGGTCTGGGTCCGTATCTGGTCGTCACATTGACTGCGATGTCTTTTTCTACGCTGTTCCTTCTCACCTTTGTCCGCATCTGTCAACTTCGGCCATATACCGGCTACCGTTTCTTGCTTGGCTGGAGGGAAGCGTTTTCTGCAGATGACAACATCACAGTCAACCCCATCGGAGATTCGAAATCGGTCAACATGACAATTGCCACCCCCTTGCGTGTACCAAGAAAATTCGAATGAGTCGCCTGCATGCTGGTATCCCAATTGCAAAGCCAAACGGCGAGAGATAAGCATCTCCGAGACATTGTCGTCTAATCTTGCGGTCGCGCAGATTGTTTCTTCGTCGCAATCACTTTCCGCGACATGGTGTACGAAGACGTTAATTTGCTGGCCTGCGCACATGTCAGAAATCGTCTCGCTTCGGGGGAACATGAAGCTACTGGCCGTGAGTCTCCGTGGCAGGTTCCAAATCACTTTCCATATTGAAGTCTGATGCTTCGTTTAGGGTGCAAAGCTGATTCTTTTTGAAGTGTACAGCGCCAGGCTGATAAGGTGACGTTGACACGTAGACAGGCTGACAGCAAAGTTGAGACCTGCATTCACCTTTGAGGTGTGACCCCACTCGCCAGACATTGAACTCCCTTTCCCTAGACAACAGATTTCGGAATTACGCCTTTGCTGTACACCTTCGGACTTTGCCATGCCTTCCTCGGGCAATAGCCGAAACCACTATGCTGGCCTTGCCGGGCTCATGGGTCCCAACTTTGACCAAGGCTTCGGTATCTTCAAGAGGTTCTCGCAACTGAACGCACGCAACCTCTTATACATGCAAGCAGAGCTACTAGGATTGCAACATGAGTTGAACATACTGACAGGCCGCGACAACGCCGGCTTAAACATCACTTTCGCGAGTAATGTATGGGACATGCGAAGCGCGGACAGTAGCGAGCAATGGACTAAGATTCTCGAGATTCGTCAGAAACTACGAGAGTACAGTACATGCCCCTCCAACTGCCTAGCGGCACTTCTGCTTACATGGCTCAGATGATTGTCTGATCCAGCAGACCCGAATAGCGAAGATGGATAAGACAAACAAGTACGATCTTGAGTTACTGATCTTCTGGCTGGACCACAAAGATGGCGGCGACATGTTCCTGACAGGGTTGGAAGGTCAAGTTTGGGATGAGGAATACCTCTCAGATTTAATCTCCATATCGAGTCGCGCTTCCACGGATGGTTTCCAGAGATGGTTCCAGGAGCGATTACTACCACGGCTTCACCACAGCCTGCTAGACCTCTGGAGAGTAGGTGCTCTCTTTAGCCTTCTATCTCTCCCTGCAGATTACTTATTGACGTATCTAGGAACCCATGCCTGGTGCCGAAGGTACCGGTATCTCACGGACCAATGGTAGGCTACTCACTGGTATGAGCCGCACAGTCAACATCACGCTGTCATCTCTGATCCCTTCGGTTGCCGTCTTGGCATTATACTTCATTGACAGGCTTCCATACCGCTTGTTAGCGATCACAGGATTCTCTTTCACTTTCTCGCTTGTACTCGCCGTCTTCACTACCGCTCGGCCTATCGAGATATTCACCGCTACTGCAGCGTAAGCCTTGACTAGTCCTCCACGTATCCCTGTACTAATAAATTCTAGATTCGCCTCCGTGCAGGTTGTCTTTGTCGGTGGTACCACAGGCGGGGAAGGGGTTGCGCAGTGCTCGTGTACGCCTTAGTGCACACTGAGACATGAGAGCTTCTGACCGACTCACAAGACTGAGAGTCCAGACCGCACGTATCAATATGCCCGTGGCATAAAAATACGTGCATCCTCTTCGCTGGTCTTACATGCAGAATGTGGTGTACTAAAGTCTCCTATAGGCTGACTGCTGCTGCCTCGGGCGCGGAGTAGTCACAAGGCTGAGACCGAAGGGCCACGATTGGGTGCAACATGAATGGGCAACTTCAAGAGCATTATGAGACTCTCGGCTCTATCTTGTTTAACTTGACATACCAGCACCTGGAAATCACCAGTGGCTTCGTTGGACAGACTAACATACTCGGTAAGCGACATCCACCGATGAATGGCTCGACATTGACTGACCTACCCAGTTCTCTGTGACTAGTAGCCTGGCCTATAAGTAGCTGCATCGATAGGTCAGGATAATCGAGAACGTACCAGATCCTCTCAAGTCATGACTTATCGCTACGGAGGCGAACCGTGCGCCAGGCAGGAAGATTTTATCATCAACATCTACATGCGACCCCTCAATGGAGATAATACAACTAGAGTGGTACGAGCGCTGGTAGACACTGGCGCTGGACCACTCTTCATCAGTCCTGATATGGCCCGGCAATTGGGATTCAACCCGCGCCCATACCAGAGTGGAGGTCTTTACACGGTTCAAGGTGTCCGACTGAATATCGTTGGTCAGCTTGAAGCAGAATGGCGTGTAGAGAAGCGACGTGAATCGCTGGATGATACCTTCCTCGTTGTTGATAACTTGCCGTTCTTCGATGTTTTGATCGGAACAGATCGCTGGCATGATGTGAAGGGGAAATTACCACGGCATATCCTGGCCCAAGTGGAAGGAACAGCATCATCCCAGAGTACACATCAGTCGATCAATTACGAGGCAGATACAGTCACTCTAGTACAGGCGACTAGTCAGCCTGTTGAGAGCCGTAGCGACTACGGCAGTGACGATGAACAAGATTCCGGTCGCCACCAACCGGCCCAGACGGCACCTCATGCTCAACCCCGACTCTCGAACTCATCGTCATCTTCAGTTGCATCGCCTGGAGCCGTTTCTGAGTGGGTCTGGAGTAAGGAACATGGAAAATACTACAGATGTAGATGGGATGCCTATGGTAAGTAGCACACGTAAAACCGTCGTCGACAGATTACTTACGTCACGTAAAGGAAAAGTTGCGTACGAGTGGGCATCTAGTCAACAATGGAATTAGGTGCTTGCTCCCGCTGCATGGTGGTCTCATACCAGGGCTCTAAAGTGAACCCTTTCAAAATTGGTCACTGGCTCTGTCTGACCACAGAACTATACATTATATTTGTTGGATACTGCTGCAACTGGATGTACAATGCTATGCGACCCGTCTCCTATAGAGGTCAAGGGCAACACTTATGTGACATGGAGGCCTTGCTCAACCATCATCCGCACAAAGCTAAACATCCCGGATTGTTTGCAAGGCACGACATGAAAACGTCACGCGTCGGACATCTTCACATACGAAGTACTTGGAAAATGTCGCGTGAGTATGTCGTTAGTAGAAGTAAGCACTGAAGCAGCCTTGGGCAGCAAGCGGCGGACCAGGTTGAACGTAACTTGCCACTGTCCACCAAGGCTACTGCGGGGTACAATTAATCACCAAACTTTGCTGTTATGATCTACCTCTGGGGTGTTCATACTTGACGCCTCTCGCTTATTGGGAAATAGGCACCGGCATGCTGGATTCACGTATCGCAGGTGCATGGATGTGGACTTGCGATCACAAAGGGTATTACAGATACTATGACTCCAACGGTAAGACTCTGCGTGCGTCTGGCAGAGTAGTGGCTCATGGAACTCAGGTCAATCACAATGTGAGTGGTACTCGGCTCATCTAGGTCCGAAAAGTGGGTATGTAGCAGCGGTCACTGTGGTCTTGGGCTGCGATGCACGCTGGAGATGACGGTATTGGTGTTCCTAACTGCGACCCCCTTTATTCCTTCAACACGCGTGTTTGGCCATTGTGGTGCAAAAGTGTTGTCTTGCCCTCCACTTTGGTGTCCATGCTCCCTCCCTTCTTACTCAAGGATGCTGCAGCCCATCGATGCCTTCCACCAGACAAGATGTTGGCGTTCGAGGATGCAATGCTGAATCTGAGGCGAGATTTGTGAAGCGTCAGTGGACATTCAAAAAGCTTCCAACCCCATGATGAGGGCTGGAGGAGGCCGTAGTCTTCCCGAGTACGAGGGTTGCAGGATGAGGGTGTGCGATCTTGAAGATCCGCAAAGCGGGCTGGAGGTAGTTGAGGTACTGTTGGACACGGGAATTGCAGAAGAAGATTTGGTATTCCTGAAATTTGAGTAGTAGAGTGGAGGTAGTCGATGCGGTATTGATCAGAAGAGTCATGGAGCGAGATATAATAAGTAAACATCTTCAAGCAGGAGGCTGGAAGACTTCAGTAACATGTGGAAAGAATTTATTGGGGTATCATGCTGCTCTAAGACTTATCGGACAAAGACTACTGCTTCTAAGCATCGACTTCTGTCCTCATGCGCCCCCTGGAGATGGAGTCACCCAGCCCCATGTCACCTCCCAGACCAGCGTTGAGCCGCTTGGAGGTATTCAGATTATTCTGGATGCGCCTCTCCTCCTCCGCGTCCTTGCCCTCCTGCTCACGAACGCGCTCTGCGCGCTGCTTCTCGGTTTCCGCCGCGTCCGCCTGCATGGCTGCCAATCGCTCCTCGCGAGTACTCTGACTACCCCCACGGTGTGGCGAACGTGAGCGACGGCGATGATGGTCATCACGGGGCCTCCTCTCGCGGTCACGTGAGCGTGATCGATCTCGACGGCTGCGGTGGTGGCGTCTGCTGTCATCCCGGCGTGGCGAGCGTGAGCGTCTTCGGCGGTCATCGCGGTCTCTGTGCTTCCTATCTCTGTCCTTCTCTTTACTCCGCTTCTCTTCGTATTTAGCTTGCTTCTGTGCGTCCTTCATCGCCTTCAGCTGCATCTCCATCTTTTGCTTCTGGATCATCAGGAGTGGATCCTCGAGAACTTTCTTCTGTGTGTCGCGCGCTGAGTTTGCGTTTGCGTTTCCGAGTGCATTGATGCCGACGGTGGCGCCTTTCTGAAGGTCTTGGGTGTCGTTCTTGAGTAGTTGGTCGATCCTGCGCTTGCCGAGTAGGTAGCCTTCGCGCTCTTCGGTGACGCCTGCGCCGTCGCCGCTCGGTCCAGAGTACATCCAGTCGACGCGCCTTGTGACAGTTCTACCCCCGGCGGATTCTTGTAGCCTTTGGAGTTCCTCAAGTGCGCGTTCTTCTTCGCGCTCCTTGCGCAGCTTCTCGATTTGCTTGCGCTCCTCAAGCGCAGACTTCTCTTCCTTCCATACTCGCTCTTGATTCTTCCGCAAATGGGGATGCCATGACTTCTTGAGGTTGAGATCGCCACCCATGTTGACGGCGCGTGGCTACGGTTCGAGGAAGGTGCTGAGCGCCTCTGGGCTTGTGCGTAGGCGAAGGTGTGTGACGTCTGAGAAGATGTTTGTGACGATATGTGGCTATGGGGTGGACGAACGTGCTAGTGCATCTAGGCTTGTGAGTGAGAGAAGTAGGCGCGTGGTGTGTGAGTGTGAAGATGTTCTAGAGGCAGAAGGGAAGGCGGGCGGGCGACGCTTGCCTTGGCACGCTAGTGCGGCCCCGCTAAAATTCACGAAGGCTGCGCGCATTGGAACATTTTGTTCCTGAAGACTTCTTGACAATTGTAACGAATCAGGAAATCTCTCGGAGCCGGTCAGATACCTCGCACGGCCGCGTATACGTTCCTAAGCCCGGAACGAGGACCAAAACAACACGATGTCCACACGGAAGCGCAACGAATGGCTCGAAGCCGAGGAGAGTGACGATGAGCGCGGCTACGAGTCCGAAGAAGAAAGCAGAGCCCGCACACTGCCCTCCGCGAAACGTCAGAAAACCGCACACTCCGACGACGAAGACGATGGCTACAATTCCGAAGACGACGCAGAGCCAGAAGACCACGATGACGATCCAATATCCAGCAAAAACGCCGAGCTGAAGCGCCTCGAAGAAATCGCCGCAGGCCTCCCCCAAGATCTAAAGCTTGCAGCAGACAAAATCTCCGGGAAACCAATCGACCTTAAAGCGCCCAAGAAAGACAAATCCGGCGTCATATACATCTCCCGCGTGCCACCCTTCATGAAACCCACCGTCATGCGCTCAATGCTCACGCCCTACGGCGGCGTGGGTCGCATTTTCCTGACGCCCGAAGACACAACGTCACGGCAGCAGCGGCTACGGGGCGGCGGGACACGGCGCAAGCTCTTCCTTGACGGCTGGGTCGAGTTCACACACAAGCGGGATGCCAAGTTTGTGGCCGAGAACCTCAATGCGCAGACCATGGGCGGCAAGAAGCGCGGGCGCTGGCACGACGAGGTCTGGAATATCAAGTACCTTAGTGGCGTCAAGTGGGCGCATCTCGTCGAGCAGATTCAGAATGAGAATGCCGAGCGTGCGGCGAGGTTGAGGTTTGAGATCCAGCAGAGTAAGAAGGAAAATAAGAGGTTCCTTGAAAATGTCGAGAGGGGGAAGATGGAGAGCGGAATCAAGGCGACAAGGGAGAAGAGGGGGGATGTCGTAGATGCGACAGAGGACAGCGCGCCTGCAGAGGGGAAGAAGAAGGGCAAGAGGAGGTTGGAGTTTAAGCAGCACGCGGCAACGAGTAAGAGTGAGAAGAAGCCTGAGCCGGGGCAGGATGTGCAAAGGGTGCTGAGCAGTATCTTTTGAGCGAGCGCATAGACAAATGATACCAAGCGCGAAATGATAAATCTTCCTATGTAAAACTCCGCCCATGCTATCGTTGGATCAAGTGATATTTCCAACCCAATAACGCCATCAATCGTACAATGCCTGGGTATCTCCATCATCTTCTTTCCCTCTCGTCCTTTGAAGCTTCTATATCGCCGTTCCTCGCTCAAAGTTCTCCCTGATCTCTGTCGTATACCTATTGTAGAACCGCCCCAGCTTGTCGTTGAACTGCTTGTTCTTCTGGTTGATGTAGGTAATATCGCCCGTATCCTGCTCGTCCCTGATTCCCCTCTTCCTTCTCGCCTCCAACCTCGCCTTCTCGCCCTTTTCAATATCGCCCACGAGGCGATCGATTGCTTCCTTGCTAGGCTTGTGGTCGTGACTGTACTCCTCCTCAACAGCCGTGTTAACCCTCCCCTGCGGATCCACGGTGTAGATCTCCCCCGCATCCGTCTCCACAAGCTGCAGCAAACCTGCCTGGACCTGCCTCTGCAGCTTCGTCGCCTTCTCCTCCGCATACGCCGCCAAATCAACCTTGCTCATCTGCCCGATTTGGCGCTTATACACCTTATTCGCCTCGCCGCGATAATCCGCAAACGCATTGTTGTCCTTCGCACGCGCCTTCTTCGCCAGCCGCCTATCCCAGCTCTCGCTCTCTTCGGCAGTGTAGTCCCAGTTGCGCTTGCGCTCGAAATCTGGGTCGTCGGTTTTCAAAAGCTTGTAGGATGCTTTGGTGTGCGCGTCGGCTAGCTTGGAGAGTTTGGCTAGCCGCTCCGAACGGTCTTCGGCGTCGCGCACTTCGCGCTCTGTCGCTTTGCGGCCGGATTCTTTAGCGGCTTGGAGGGTTTTGAAACGCGCCATGCGCGCGGCGAGGGCGGCTTTTGCGTCTGTGGGTGCGGAGGTGGTGGCTTCTGTGGATGCGGGTTTTGAGTCTGAAGGTGTGTCTTCGGAGGGTTGTGCGGCTTTTGCGATGACCGCTGATGCAGCGTCTGCTTCTGTTGTGTCGGCCATGTTGTGCGATGTGTTGTGTGGTGTGTGGTGTGGTGTGGTGTGTTGTGTGGTGGTGTTGCAGGTGATGCTTGAGAAATGTCGAGGAATTGACGATGGCCAAGACCGTTAACGTTAGCGCCATTCGCACCCATGAACTCGGGACTGCTTCCTCACCCCGCTTCACGACGTTAAATGTCCAAACATCTGGCTAAACACTCGTGGCTATGCACTCAGGTACAGTCGTGTATCAAAACCAACAGCTGGTTCCCCGCGCACCAGTCCGATGCAGTTTACAGTTGATGGCGACATTCACCCGCTACGCAGGGATCAGGTAGGTATTTTCCCGGAGCTAATGTCGGCTCTAAGGCGGTCTGGAATGTAGTCCATTCAGTCAATCAACGGTGAGATGTTGAAGTAAATGCATAACACCGAGACTGGCCTTAGTGCCCGCGATATGGATACTGAAATGCAAGTATAACCTGATAGGCCTAGGCCCGCGGACAGGTAGGTCAATGATCCCGCACATCCAGGAGCACAATCTCGTTGCGAGGTTTCTCTTTTCAACTCCTTTCCTCGATGCAGTGCTTCGTCGAAGAAAGACGTGTTGTCCTCTCCCTTCATCGCCGCATCTACACAGGAGTTACGAATCACCACAGTCGAAGCGCCTGTGGACCACACAAGCACATGCATCATCATGGCCATATCTTGTACGACACTGCTGACACTCCTACCTCTGACATCTGTCATCATCCACGAGACTCTCCTTCGACGAGTCGAGATTGACCACCTTGCATTGCCAATTTTAGCCGTCAACAGCATTGCATGTCTGGTTGTCACCTACCTTTTGGGCTTACTTCAAGCAACAGCTCTTTTCCTAGCATTTTGGTCCTCGCTCTGGATATACATCGGCCTATACCGCCTTTTCTTTCACCCGCTGAGGAGCTTCCCTGGGCCGCTAGGAGCGAGGTTGTCAAAATGGTATACTATCAAGAACGTGACCGAAACACGATGGCATTGGCACAGAGTACAGCAAGATCTACAAGAGCAGTATGGGGACTTTGTCCGGACCGGGCCGCGGGAACTGTCCATCTTTGACCCTGAGGCGGTGCAGGCTGTCTTAGGCTTTCAATCGAAGACGAGCAAGGGTCCCTTCTACGACGTGATGGAGAAGTCACTGCACCTGAACCGTGACAAGCCGTGGCACCGCCAGCGAAGGAAGGTTTGGGACAATGCCATGAAGAAGTCATTGTCCAATTTCGCGCCACACATTGAGGAGATCTGCAATCAACTCATCGAGCGTTTGAGGGAGGCTGAGGGGAAGCCAGTCTTGCTTCTCGAGACGATGACATACTTCAGCTACGACGTTATGTCCGCCCTTGCCTTCGGAAAGCCAATGGGCTTCACCACTGGAGAGTCGAGTGCAGTCGCGGACAACATTTTGAATACCTTCACGCAAAGTCTCAGTGCGATGGGCATCATGTACCACATGCCCTGGATGATGAACGCTCTCGGTGTTATCACATCTCTTGCAGGTCCATTGAAGGACTGGACAGACTGGAGCATCAGCCAAATGAAAGCCCGCATGGCAGTGAGTGCCGAGCACAATATGCTACTACAACTTGAACATACTGACGAACTCAGATGATAGATGGCCCTCCTGACTTGATCGGAGAGCTGATTGAGAATACCTCGGACGACGACGCAGGCCGTGCCCTTCTCTACGGCGAGTCGCGTCTCATAATCAGCGCAGGCAGCGAAACCACTTCGTCGGCACTGACATTCATCTTCATGCAGCTTGCAACGCATCCGCATTATATGCAAGCTGTCCGCGAGGAGCACCGCGCGAATCAGTCTGATTATCACTGCTTCAGACCATTACCGCTTCTTGACGCCGTTATCAACGAGTCGATGCGCCTTTGGCCGTCCATCTTCTTTGCTTCGCAGCGTGTTACCCCTCCCGAAGGACTCACAATCAATGGCCGTTTTATTCCGGGCAACATGATCGTGCAGATACCCCCATTTGTGCTGAACCGCGACGCTCGCAATTTTACGAGACCTGATGAGTTCGTACCCGAACGATGGACGACCAGAGAAGACCTTGTGCTCAACAAATCGTCATTCCTACCATTCTCCACAGGATCGTACAGCTGCGTAGGCAAAACGCTGGCCTACATGGAGTTGCGTAGTGTGATTAGACGAGTGGTCAACGAGTTCGACATTGTCCTGCCGGAGGGATTTGTAGCAGACGAGTACTGGAACGGGATCAGAGATCACTTTACCGCAGGACCACCAAAGCAAATGGTGAGGTTCGTGCGAATCGAAAGTCTTTGAATCGAGCACGTGGACTCCAGATCACGCATCAGCGGTTGACAGCGGATCGATAAGCCTTTATGTACGAACGCGCAACTTGCCATGTAACGTGTATTTGCAACCTGCATCAATCATGGCGGGAAGTGCTACCTTGACAGCAGGGCCACTGGCGTCGCTGTTCAAACTACCGAATACGGAAATTTTGCAGAAAACAATCGATCACGGCAAATTCGAGTGAAAACCACCAGCCCAGCCTTGGCAATAAGCTTTCGGAAATCGGCGGTGAACCTAGACCTCCGCTAAGCGCAACTCACGTCATTTCGTAACTCCAGTTCGTCCCGTGCCTTCCGAGACGGAACATCAACATTCGTTCTTCCCTCCGACAACAATATCATCCGCACCTAGGGTTGCCCCTACGAAGGAACGATTAATCTCTCGAGTGAGCATCACAAGTGATTGGTGTGAACTACTGACGAGATACTATGCAGCGTCTGAAGTATACGCAATCGTCAGAGAAAGACCCTTGAATACCTCCTGGGCTGACTCTGGGATCGAAGCGTTCTGTCAACTCGACATCGAAGCCGAAGTGACGCAACCTCAAATCTGCAGATGACTTCGGAAGGTCACACAGAGCCTCCAGAGAAGCGCCGTCGAGTAGATCGAGTCACGGCAGCATGTGATCTCTGCAAGAAACGGAAAGTCAAGTGTAACGGCGAACAACCGTGTGCTTACTGCCAACGGAAGGGTCGTGCAGATACGTGCACATTCACAGCGCCGAAGGTCCGCGGGGCACGATCTGCTGCTGGGCAAACCCCAAACGGTCTGACGCCCTCAAATCCGTGAGTCTCGCAAATCTTGCAGTGGTCGGAGTGCAGGGCCCGTACGATCTAATACCGCTGACTCGGTGCAAGCATTGAGCAAGGAACCGCTCATTCAACGCCCCGTAGGAGAAGTCACGATGGCGCTGCGGCCATTGGCACATCTCTATCGCCCACCGTTAGCAGAGATGAACACCCAGAAGACACAGCTGTACCTTTAGAAGGTCGCATTCTGCGTGATGCGCAGGGTAAGGTCATCTTTGTCGGCGACTGTGCACCTTTGTCGTTCCTGCAGACTGTCAGGCACTTAATTGCGTCTGCTGTTGATGCGGACGCATTGCCTGCCCAGTCTTCCCGAGACTCCATCATCGAGGTTACCAGGCCAACATCTGCCGATCAACAACCGTCTTTGTCTATGTCCCTACACGAAGTGCGCCCCCTTGTTCAACAATACACTGTCGCAGTCAGTGGTTTGATCGACTTGTTCGAACATGACGAATTGATGAGTGAGATCAGCTCGTGGGCCATTGGCGCCCTCGCTCATCCTCCTGAGTCTGCGGCTGCTGTGTTCTATCTCGTCCTTGCGATCGGGGCACAGGAAACCCACGAGACCAAAGCAGAGGCATGGTTCACCTACGCGAGAGACATACTGCTGAAGCATCTGGTCAACAGCATGAACGTTTCTACCGTTCAAGGCTTTGCACTCGTTGCAGTCTATATGCTTCGCGCTTTCCAACCAAATGGCGCATACCTCTATTTTTGTAAGTATCTAAGGAATCTACGGTCGGAATGAGTTCTGACCAAGAGTAGCTTTGGCCGCTCGCACTGCATATGCAATTGGTTTACATCGTACAGAAGTCAACGCCTCTTTTGGAGAGCCAATAAAAACCATCAGGGGTCGCATATGGAAGAGTGTCCGCGTCGTCGATCAGCTTATTAGCAATCTGCTGGGCCGGCCACCGTCTACCTCGGACGTCGACTGCACGGTGAAGTACAGTATCACCGAAGTTGGCGACGACATAAATGCGCAGATCCTCGACGCAAGTGTGCAGATCTTCATGATCATCGAGCGTGTGGTTGTCGAAGTGTATTCACGCAAGAGAATATCTTTGCGTATCGCTAACTATGTGTCTCGCCAGCTCAAGACGTGGGCTTCGACTTGGCTCAAGCCCTTGCACGAAGCTACCAGCCAAGCAACTTTAGGCAGCTCGTCACCAGAAGCAGCCATTGGTGCTTGCTCTACACTATGCTCCTACTACTATGGTATCATGTTGCTGACGCGACCATTCCTAATCTACGAGCTGTACGAGTACATGGGCGCATCACTAAAAGGCGGCGGTACTCAAGTCGAACACGAGGAGAAGCGAAAGTATGCCGATGCCGCGCTTGATGCCGCATCATCATTCGTAGATACGCTACAGACCGTCATACATACCGGCAAGATGCCTCGTAGGATGCCTCTCATAGTGTGAGCTAGCTCATCCCGTAACAATGTTCCTACAGCTAACACGAACAGGTCATGGCTCTTTACCACATCCCTTGTGTTGGCAGTCGGCGTGCTAGGCCACTCAGGAATGACCTTCAAGGATGATTGTCACGCTTCGATTAGCTGCCTTGACTACTTTGGCAAAGTCGACCCGCATGCTCGGCAATACTCTCTCACTGTGCGGTCCTTACTAAAAACGACCACCACGCATGTCAAGCAACGAGAAGAGTACTTGCGAACGCAGCAGAAGCAGGCCTCGTCGCAGTTGTTTGGATTGCTACCTTCGACTGCGAACACGCCTCGACAAGACATCATCCACCGTCGTCGACACTCAACCGTGCAGCCATTCACCTCATCAGTGACAGAACAGGATGTCCCTGTTGCGCCTGCCACTTCTGATTGGACTATATATGACGCCGAATTCTTTTCCATGCCATGGATGAATGAGAACGACCAGGGACTGCAGGGATTCTTGCAACCAGGAACACACACCTTTGACGGTGCATCTATTGCGGATATACCACTGTTCCCTATGTACGACCATCAAAGTGGCGGGAGCTTCCTATGAGCTCAGAGAATTAAACGCCTTTTCCCATGCAGTGCTAAGAACGCATAAAACCAAGTGCTGCCGCGGTCAAGCTCGATCCGCAGAGCCGTACTCAAGCCACCATGGCGGACCACTACCGTGGGTGCTAAGCTTTGTATCGCATCCAATAATCCCTCACGAGACATTGGCTTCTTTTGTCTCGTCTCTGGACGTCCGCAGGAATGGGATGAGTTTTGTCCCGCCGGTGCCCACCAGCTCTTGCACTTGCCCCTTCTCCGCGGCCATCTTCGTGCTCATGGACGCGATGTCGTTGCGCTCCGCAAACTGCGCTGGCCTTCCCTGACGTGCGGGAATGATGATGAATCGTGTGACTAGGGCGATGTGGATATCGCGGAACCGGCTCAACGCAGCAATAGCTTCATTGTAAGCCTCGAGCAGCTCCGTGTCCTCTTGGTGCGAGTCGACATAGCTTCGAATGTTCGCGATGGACTCGATGTCATCCAGAAACCTCTTGTGTGGGCCGGGCATGTACTCGCGCATCTCGGCGTGGAAGTTGCCACAGCGGGTGTGGTTGACAGAGAGCGCGGCGTCGAAGAATTGCAGTAGCGAGCTTTGTCCATTGCTGCCGCCGCGGTACTTCCTCCACTGACCCTTACCATTGCCCTCATCGTAGAAGACGCCGTTCGGGAGACCAGCAGCCTCCATGTTCATGCTACCGGCCAACAGCGGTCGGATGGTGTAGTAGAATCTCTGTGGGTTGCAACGCTCGTCCATGCGCTCTAGCAGCCTTCCGATATCCTTCATGCTCTCTGTAAAGTATCTGAGTCCAGACACGATTGCAGGAACATCATTGTGCTCAACAGCCTCCATCGCCGCAAGCATAATGTGCAACAAAGGCCCAGCCCGGGCTTCCATTGCATTCGAGATGATGAGGAACCACGATTCGTCATCCGATCCCGTGGCTGTGTGCAGCGCTACCAGATTGTCCGGCTGAGTAATGTTGGCGCCTTTTTCGAGGGGTCTCCAGTTCCACAGGTTCAGGGCTGCATACGTCGCTATTGGGTGAACTTCGAGGTGCTCAGCGGCTTTCAGGAAGGGCACGGAGATGGTAGGGGGTAAGCGCTAGATTGCTTATCAGCAAAGGGTCACCCCAATGGAACGGCTGCATGGGACTCACTTCTGAGGGCTCAGGTCCTTGCCAGACGTAGCCTTGCGTGATGACGGCCAGCATTGAGTATGCTCGTTGCCATTCTGCTTCTGTCTTTAGGTATGCTGTGTCGAGGATGGGAAGCTCGTCGACGCGTTGGCGGATTTGTCGTGTCTCGATCAGCGTTGGCAACACTTCGACAATGGACTCCCATGGGAGGTAGTAGTCGTTCGGTAGACGGGTCAGTGGTGCACTCGCAGGCAGGAAGCCATTTTTTGAGATGCCATATGATGGCAGGGCAGCTGCGGAGGGAAGAGCTTCGACTTTGTGAGGGCTCATGGTGGATGTGTAGTGAAGAAGTGAAGGCTCAATTGGAGTCTAGAGGGGTGCATTACTACTTAACGGTTTCTGATACCGCTTTTACGTGCAAAAACAAGGATCCACTACTTGATTGCAGCCCATGGATCTCATGATCGCGGCACGGTGAAGCGAAGGCTTGGTCTAAGTGTTTGTAATATCTTCCGGTTTTGGAGGCAGGACGTGGTTCCGTTAAATATCCGTTCCGACGCTCAGCTAGGGTACAAGCCCTTAGAACAGAAACTCAACGGAACTATGTCCAACTACCTCCAAAAGCGGAAGGTGCTGCACACACTAGAGGATGGTGGCGTCAGATCGTCGGAAGCAGGCGACGGAAACAACTCCACGATTTTTGCAAGACGTAGTGTATATATGTCAGCAACGTGTCGCTCCAGCATCTGCTCATTCAAATTTCACATCCCTTCGCGGCATTGCATTTCTCACACCCACTCCAAGTGCTGAATCAAAAGATGGACGCTACCTCCGCTATCAACCAGCTCCGACAGGGCCAGAAGCCCGAGTTTCCCGCGAATGCCGACACGCCTGAGTTTGCGCAGTCTCTCGACAGCAGCAACCAGATCCTGAAGACTTTCCGAGACGAATTCGTCGTCCCGACCAAGGCGCAGCTTGCGCGGAAACAGCTCAAGGACGATGCTAAGACATCCGCAGAAGCCAAGAGCGCCGATGACGAGGGCATCTACTTTTGCGGCAATTCGCTCGGCCTCCAGCCCAAGGCTGTTGGCGAGCACCTGAACGCTTACTTGAAGACCTGGGGATCCATCGCCGTTGGCGGCCACTTCACAAACTTCGAGGACTCGCCATTGCCCGCGTACCAGGATCTCGCTGCACAATGCTCACAGCAGATGGCCGACATTGTCGGTGCATCGCCCTCAGAAATCGTTGCTATGAACACATTAACAATCAACCTTCATTTGATGATGGCCGCATTCTACAAGCCCACAGAGAAGAAGCACAAGATCATGTGTGAATGGCGACCCTTCCCCAGCGACTGGTATGCTATCGAGTCGCAAATCGAGTGGCATGGTCTGGACCCTAAGAAATCCATGTTGACCGTCGAGCCGGACGAGGGCTACCTTATGACCACCGAGCACATTTGCAAGCTCATCACCGAAAACGCCGACGAGATCGCTCTGGTCATGCTTCCCGGTATCCAATACTACTCCGGCCAGCTCCTCGATATCCCCACCATCACAGCACACGCACACAAGCACGGTCTGACGATCGGTTGGGATCTTGCGCACGCCGCTGGAAACGTCGAACTGAAGCTGCACGAGTGGGACGTCGACTTCGCCTGCTGGTGCACCTACAAGTACATGAACACGGGCGCGGGCTCCGTCGCCGCCGCCTTCGTGCACGAGAAGCACGGCAACAACGACCACAATGTCGGCCTCAAGGGCTGGTACGGCCACGACAAGTCCTCCCGCTTCCTCATGGACAACAAATTCAAGCCCACCCCCGGCGCGCAAGGGTTCCAGTGCTCCAACCCCTCCATCGTCGACCTGACGTGTCTGTCGGGAAGCCTGAGCGTCTTCAACAAAACCACCATGGCGCAGCTCAGGTCAAAGTCCCTCCTGCTGACCGCTTACGCAGAGCACCTGCTCTCCGCCATGGCAACACGGAACATCAAAGACGGCGACTTCCCGTTCAAGATCATCTCGCCCACAGACCCGCGGTTCCGCGGCGCGCAGCTCAGTGTCCTGCTGCAGGAGGATCTTATGGAGGACGTCGCTGCGGCACTGGAGAAGAACAGCGTCATCTGCGATAAGAGGAAGCCGGGAATCATCCGCGTGGCCCCTGCGCCGCTTTACAACACCTTCGCGGACGTGCAGAAGTTCATGGCTGTGTTTGAGAGTGCGCTGCAGCCCAAGACGGAGCAGAGCGAGGCGCAGGCCAGCAGCGTCAACGCGAATGTCGAGGCACGGCTGTGAGGAATCATGAGTTAACGAGTCTTGCATAGTTTAGCGTTCTGTATTATTGCATTTGATACCATACTTTCTACTATCCCGCTTACGTCTTCGTCTAATCGTCCGCCTCGCTCGCTGGGATACAATCAACGCCGATATCGCCCTGGATATTCTCGCACACAATCTGCGACGGCGAGCCCGCAGGACTCGTGATATTGATGTTCTCGAGATGAATCCCATTGCACGTCGCGCCGGGACTGCACGTCAGATCCGCAACAACCCTGCCGTTCTTCCCGCTCGAGCTGCCGGAGATATTGATGAAGTTGACGTTAGTGATGTTGACCTTGCTCGGGTACTGCGCACACGCGGTCGAGTTGATGTTGAAGTAGCACTGGTCCAGCACCACGGGCGCATCCGTGTTCTCAATGATGATATCCTTGTACGTGATGTTGTCGATGTAGCCGTAGCCCACGTCCGGGCCGGCCCAGGCCTTGAGGCGCGCGCCGTTCTGGCCGTTGAGCAGCGTGATGTTCTCCAGCCAGGCGTTGCTGATGTAATCCTTCACCCCGGGGTACTGGCCGATGGAGCCCATGGAGACGCCGTGGGTGCCGTTACACCACAGGTTCTTGACGAAGATGTTGGTTGTGTTGGGCTTGGGTGAGAAGCAGTCGTCGCCCACATTGACGCGGGTGTTTGTCACTGTCAGCCCGTCGACGTTGAGCGAGTCGAAGCCGTCGGTGTTCTTGGGCAGCGACGAGGCGTTGGTGCTCACGGCGTCGATATAGATGTTGTCGAAGACGACGTTCTTGGTCCGCACGAGGAACGTAGTCCAGCAGGGAGAGTCTTTGAGGTGCAGACCCGAGATTTCGATGTTAGTCGCATTGTCCGTCAGGAAGAGGATGGGGCGGTAGAACTTGTTGTTTGGGTCTAGGATCTCAGCACCTGAGAAGCCATCCCACCAGGCTTGACCGTTGCCGTTGATGATGCCAGTGCCTGAGTCGGAGTAGATTTTGACGTCCCTAGTCGAAGTTAGCCTTCGAGAGAAGTCCAGCACGATTGACAACTCACTTTCCGCCCCAGACTGTAAAGGTAATGCTCTTCTGGAAAGGGTAGTAGAAGTTGTTGGCCTGCCAGTACTTGATGTCGTTGGTGTACTTGAGCTCTCCATCGATGTTGACGTATACATCTTTCAGGAAGCTGAGGTCGAGCTTCTTGCCGATGACATACTTGTGGTTCTTCTTGAGGTGCACAAGACCGCCGTGGTTCGCCTTCTTGAGCGCCCAGAGGAAGTCGTCACTGATGTCATCTGTGTCGTTCTTAGACGCACGGATGGTGATCTTCTTGCGATCGTGCGCAACGGCGTTGCCCCAGTTGTCTTTCTCTCGAGGCTTCCTGGGCAGCAGTGAATCCGAGCGAGGAACCAGTACGGAAGCGCCAGCCGGGACAGAATTCTCGCTGAGAGCCGAAGCAGACACCGAAGTCAGAGAAGCCGCGAGGGCAAGAAGAACAGAGAAGGACCTCATGGCGCCGAAATGATCACAGACTGGTTTACAGCGTCCTATCTCGCAACGAGACGTCTTCCAGAGCAATTTATAGTCGGTCCTCGACCTCACTCATGTGTCTTCCGCGCCTTGGCTGATCTTGGCTCCATTATAACAGTGAACGAGTTTCTCCGCCATGGGCCTGAAATCTTCTCCTCGGCCGCTGTTCATCTCCACAGTGCATCAGTGCATGCGGGGTCCCCGCGCGCTAACCCCAAGCATTCCAAGCATCCTTGGATGAAGCTTGGGGCAGCTTAGGGTAAGCTTGGTGGGCAGGGATGTCTTCTGGGAGATGGGCCAGGTTGGTGTATGCGCAAGGTGTCGCGGTTCGTGGATGGACGAACGGCTAATTTCCCGCCAATTATCGAAGCAGATGACGACATCTCACGAGCTGCGAGTAAACAACCCAAATCTCGGTGTTTGCCTGTTCAAGCAAGCTTGGCCTTCATCTTAAGGGTCAAGGACAAGATGAGGCTTTCGCAGTAAGCGTGCGCCATGTGGCTGGATGGGTGCGGATTAAAAACCGCAGCGGCGTTTGCGTCGTGCCATGGCGATCGACCCGGTCTCTGTACGCACCAGATACGATCCTAGAAGTTGCCTCGAACGAACTAGACGCTCGCCGAGGATGCCTTCGACTTATCTGTCCAACCACTTGCCCACATGTCGAGTGCCTACTAAAACGATTTTTCGAGACCAGAAAGGACCTTGACCATCCCGCAGAAACAATGTGGAACGGACCGAGTTCGGACACGACCTCCAGGAATCTGGAGAGGGAAACATAGTACAAACGGATCTGTGTTCCAGCAGCGCGCATAAGTGCACCCTCACAACTGCCTTAGAGCGCTCTGAGGCTGATATTGTTCGGCATGAAGCCAAAGCCACGCCAATATGTAATTCAGACTGCTCAACTGTGTGAACGGACGACACGGGTTTGGATGACATGGAGGCTCGTAAGTTGTAACGCACGAGGAAGCTCGGTCTACAGTTCAGATCGCACGGTCGAGATGGGCTCTGCCTCGCGATTGAGTCGAAGCCCTCTTCACTGCTAACCAAACTTGCGCATCGCAGCCTCAAGTGGGCGACATATCGACTTTACTAGCTACCTTCCTAGCAACCTTCCCGGCTACATCAAGCTACATATTGCTCAACCCAATCATGCAATAGTAAAGACATGCACCTGCTGTGTACTTCCCCACACTCCGTTCCCCGTTGGCAAGCCAGCATTTTCCATCATCTCTAACACACCAAAAGAGTCCTCGCTTCACTTTCGAGCCCTTCATCGTTCATCGAATATCCTCTTCGGCCAAGACTCTCACCGGCACTTCTGCAAGCACGACCGTAGTCTCAACACAACAAGCTGCCACGTCTTCTGGAAGCGTGCTCTTAGGAAGCGTGTTCTCAGGAACGCTGCACGATCACTAACGAAGCTCGAAACTTTCGAAAAGCGCGACGTACCTCCTAGCTTGGACCGAGCACGCCGCTACGTTCCTCAGCACAAACCTCAGGCAAGCCAACGAACTGCTTTGGCTGCGCACATGGACACCATGCTCGCAACGCACCGGCGATGCAAAATTGGAAGCGGAATGCGCAATGCACGGTCCGGACATAAACGTCGTAGACCCGGTCCGGGGTTGGCTGCCCATTGGCACGGCGAGCCCGTTCCAGCAGCAGAGGACGAAGCGGCAGGGCACGAACGTGTATCTCTCGCGGTCTTCAGAAGTGAATTTGGTGGATCTGGATTCCGTGCATTCGAAGGAACCAATACGTGTACAAGAAGCTCTCTCGAACCCCTCCCTTCCAGTCAGCAACCATCTACAAGCCCGCTCGTTTCGGCGCCGGACTATGCAGGAGCGGCAATTCAGAAAGCGCCGGCGTCGCAGAGCTCGGCAGCTCGTGCGTCGTATCCACGTGTTTCGTATGTGTCTGCAAAGGATCCGATGGCGGGGGATAGTAGGGCTGCGATGGACTGTACGCGGTGTGCTGAGGCGGCAGGCCCTGGTGGTGGCGCGCGTGCTGCTCGCCGGCCCAGCCGTGTGGCGAGTACGCCGGAGCCTCGGCCATGGGCGAGTGCATCGCGCTGCTGCCCTGCACCGAGTAGTCGCCGCCCGTCTTGGGTGTGTTCGGATCCGGCGCTGGATGGCTTGCGAGCTCGGCGCGATTGGGCTCGGCGCCTGGTTGGTTGCTCGCGCGTCTGCGGCGTAGGATCAGGATTATTATGCCTATGAGGGCGGCGAGGCCGATTACGCCACCTACGACTCCGCCGGCTATGGCGCCCGTGTGTGATTTGGACTTTGGGCGGCTCGTTGGTGTTGCTGGAGCTGTTGTTGGGATGATGCGTGATGCTGTTCGTGGTGCTGCGGAAGCTGTTGTGCCAAAGTAGACGGATAGGTCGGGCACTGCGAAGCCGGCTGCTGGGGCTGTTGCGGTGGCATGTCCATCGACACTGTTGTTGCGTTGGATTAGAGTCGACACGTGATGTTGAGTGGGGATGAATACTTACTTGCCGCCCACGAGTGAGACGATCTTGTCAGGCACTCTGTATCCCGTCGTGTTGTCCTGGATCGCGTGCCACCACGCACCCTGTTCAGCAGCCTCTTGTCCAAGTAGAAGTCCGTGCTGGCCACCAATTTTGGGCACATCGCACTCTGGCAACGAAGCGTTTGGGATTTGTCCCCCGACGAAGAGCATCTGCGAGTCTCGTATTACGTCGCACGACATCCAGGCCTTGCCTCCAACATAGTTCGGCACGGTTGCTGGATAGACTAGAGTCCATTGGAACGAGGGTAGAGTGAGGATGTACAGTTCATCGACCGCTTGCTCGTTGTCGGTGATGCCGCCGTACACATAACTGTGCACTGTCAGTATCTGTTAGTCAACTCGAGCATCGTCCTTACAAGTTGTATGAAGACTTGTCTTTGGCCCAGATGACGTTTGCGCAGGCACCGCGTCTTGGCGATGGAACGTCACCGGCTGCGGTCTGAGTAGACCACCTGTTGTTAGCTATGTCGAAGAGCTGGATGTTCTATGGCTGTCATCAGTATAGGGTTGGACGGGTTTTGATGGTCAGCTTACGCTCATGTTGGCCTGTAACACGTTAGCGGTGATTGACTTGGCGATGGAAGGTCCGACTTACATAGCGCGTCATACCGTTGACCATCTCCACGCCTCCAAAGTACACAAGCATACCCGCAGCAGAAGCGGGAATGAAATGGAGCGCTCCCTCGGCGCGTGGTGTCTGACCAGACGTGCTGTTGTGCCAGGTTCGAGCGTTCATGTTGAACGAGACTAAGGAATTTAACATCAAACGATCACCAGTCCATTTCGGCATTGACAGGTTGGTCAGGTACCCGCCATAGTAGTAGGCAACTCCCACGTCGGTAAAGGTGCCAGCGCCGAGAGCAGGCCAATTTATGCCTGTCAAGGAGCCATCGGAGGCACTGGAGCGGTTCCATGTGTTGTAGAGGATGTCATACAGCCATAATGTGGTGAAGGACTGAACGTCGTTTGTGTTGTCATACTCTCCGCCAAATAGATAGAACAGTTTATTGATAGAGTCGGGCCATAGCACCCCGCCGCTGACGGAAGGTATATCTGGATCCTACGGATGATCAGCATACGTGAAGCTCAGATGCCAAGTACCGTACCGTACCTTTGTCAGATTGGTATACTGTGGTGGGAACTTGTATTCATTCTTGGTGTCCAGGACGTTTTCCCACATGAGTCGAGTGTCTATATAGATCAGCGACATGCATTCCTGTGCAACCCCACTACAGACTCACTTTGCTCAGCGACACTCTCGTTGTCCACGGATCCCCCGTAGTATATCTTCCCGCCGTCTATATACAGCTTGTTGTCGACCACACATGTCTGATGCAGATGCCGCCGACAGAAGTCGTTGATGGGATCTCGTTCGTTTGTTTGTGCGGCTGCCACAGCCAGTATCGCACTGGAGAGCAGGTACCGGAGTGCCATTTCCATGTATGAAAGGTTCGAAAGTCGTCAAACAGGTGGGTCCACCGAGGTATCAGGCTTTTGTCCACCGAGGTATCAGGCTTTTGTCCACCGAGGTATCAGGCTTTTGTCCACCGAGGTGTCAGGCTTTTGTCCACATCTGACGGGGCGGTCTCGAACGGGGAGCTGAAGTACCCAGCTGAGAGGCAGAAACGAGATTGGGGATCCGCTGGCCCATATCTGTCTGCACTCGTGCAGCACTCGTGCAGACTGGGTAACATGAACGTCGCTTGTCTGTGCTTAGGCGCGCACAAGGCCCTCCCCATCTGATTCGCCAATGCTCCTGATGTAGGGTGTCGAGTGTCGCGGCTTGCATATTGTGGCTTTCAGGCGATAGACGAGCGAGTCCACTTGGGCTGTCAGCTGCTTGTGGTTTGGGCATTTGTTTATTGACAGGCTTTCTCATGCAGTTCGGGTGCGGTGCCTTGGGTCAGTGCTCGCAGTCCTGTTGAGCACTCAGTCGACGTTCTCTTTGACGATGCCGTCAAGATTCCGTAATGTCGCACGGGTGTCAGCTGAGTCGGAAGCTGCAGCGATCGCTCTTACGTGGGACCTCACTCTCAGGCGATTGACAGGTTGCCTGGAATGCGCTAGCAGTCGGCATTGTTCATAATGGCAGCCCCTTGCAAGGATCCCTTTGCAATTATGGCGAAGCCTAATGAAAGGTTGTCGCCAGGTCGAGAATACGCAGATATCGACTTCCTTCACAACGGTGACACGAGGCTCGACGTCCGCAAATAACCTTCGTGGTCGCATTCGTCGTCTGAAGCTCACAGCTCGCTTTCACAAGGATGTTAACGTCCATCCCTGCGTAACGCAAATCCCGCCGTGCCGCAAGGTGTCCGCTTGTTTGGCATATTAAAACTCCCCACATTCATTCTAAAGCCTTACCACAAAAAAGAAACTCTTCTCTAACTTCTTCTCCAGAGACTAGCAGGGAGCAGCACAAAAATACAATGTGTTGCGGCATACTTTCGATGGCACATAATCGTCACTTGAGGCTTCATCGACTTTACGCCCCTGTGTTAGCGTCATACCTTAAGACGATCCAAATATCGGGCTACTGACTGCATGGAAAGACGATCGAAGAACGTATTCCGAGAGTTTTGTGCACTACGGTACAGTGTCCGTGCGCGTGACGACCGGATTCGCGTGACGACCGAACACCAAAAACTGCACCTATCTTCAACACGTCATAACTCAACGACCATGGCACCTATCAATGATGCAATCGCAGCCATTAAAGCGCTGAAACTAGGAGAAAAACTTGTTTATCAGACTTTTGCTAATAAATATAGTGTTAACTGTGTAACTTTGGCGCAGAGACATAAGCGCGTTCAGGCACCTCTAGAGATTAAGAACCTTAACCGGCAGAAGCTCACCCCACAACAAGAAGAGAAGCTTGTTAGGTATATAGAGGGGTTGAATTCTCGTCATATACCCCCTACAAGAGAGATGATCGCGAATTTCGCGTCACTAGTGGCCTAGGAACCTGTTAGTAAGAGCTAGGTTGTCAAGCCTCAGCTCCGGCCACTGAGACAAGCAAACCAAAAGGTAACATGGCTCACACTGATGGTGAGCCTATGCCAGAACAGTACTGATATCGTAAGACACAGGTCAGAGGTAGCTTTGCTACGTGCCTTGGTGTCATGGGTCAGAGGTGGCTTCGCCACATGCCCAGCCTGACACTAACTTACCTATTCACCCGCGTACTTGACCTTGCTGTCATCGTGATAGATCACTGAGCACGTGACGTGAAGTAATCCAGCTCTGATAGTGCTTCTTCTTACCCGCAGCACCCTTGAAAGTCCGCTAATGCAGCTAGCCGCACAGCCATCTAGCCACCTTGACAGTCCCCCTCTATGAGATAGAGATAATGAAGAGCAAAAGAAGTCAATAAAGACCACGATAAAACCAATGCTTAAAGTGTTATAGATCAGCCGTACAAAACCATACTCTTCCAGAGCTAACACCTGTACCTACAATGTTCCCACTCACAGATGAACAAGACGGCCGATACTCTGATGGAATCCATAGTACGTTCTTACCCTTATGAGTGATCCATTTCCTGTCTGAGCTGAGGCTAGTGGATACAAACTGGGAACGTGTGAGCTCTATGGTCTCCTTTGCAGTAAAGCCTTCTCTGCTTCGGAGGGCAATAGTCCCTATCTCAGTATAGAGGACAGAGCCAGTAGAGCCAAAGGATAAATCTTCTCCACCTTGGAGGGCAATAGTCCCCATTTCAGTATAGAGAATAGAGCCAGTAGAATCAAAGGATAAGTTGAAAGGAGTATGGCCAATTTCGAGGGTCTGGAGGCACACGCCACTGCTCGCATCCCAGATCCTTAACGCCCCGTCACCCGTCCCTGACGCCAGCCTCGTTGAGTCGCGCGAGAAGGCTACGGATCTGACTGTATCGCTATGGCCCTCGAGGGTCTGGAGGCACGCGCTCCACTTGTCGCTTGACGCTGGCCTGATGGTGATTCCCTTAGGCTCTTCGTGCTTGAATAGTTGTCTGGTCTGACTACCTATTGGGCTGAACAATAATGCCGATGCATACGACTGCAGAGGATACCCTTCGATGGCACCTTTATGATACATAAGGAATCTTCTTGCGTCTTGAATGAGTGAAGTAAGCTTATCCCCATCACGTAGGTCCTACTTGTGTTAGTATATAAAATACCAGAGATGTGTCTACTCCATATTACTTACTTGGAACAAAGAGCATAGTTTTGTCATAGAAACAATACCTGTCTCTACGGTCTCACATAGACTTGGCCCCTCTAGCCAGTAAAGATATTTCTTCCTTGCAAACTCACTGACTGCTCTCCTCACTTGCCGGTCACTAGCATCGTCACGTGCTTGGCACAGCTGGTTTCCTCAGCACTGAGCTACGATAGATTCAGAGTGTGGCGCACGCTTTCCGAAGTGCATATCACGTGACCTCTGGATATCACGTTCTCAAAGAACCCGCCCTGACGTTTCCAGCCACAAGCTGTCGAGCCAAGCTTGGCGTTTGTGCTACCATCGCTCAAGTCGTGTTATCAGTACGTTATGCACACGTTGCCGGGTAACTCGCGCTAGCCATATACAGAAAGCGTATCTCACAGGAGTACCGACAGGGAACTGCGATCTGAATTAATGTGATGGCGACATGTGCCGTGGGTCTAGCATCGGCTCTTAAACCCTACCAAAAGTGTTCTCAACTCATACAAGGTCATATACGAAGATGAGCTCCGACGCCGCTTTGGCTTGAATACTGTTCTGGTGATGCCAATATTTACACTCTTGGAGGGCCTCCCTCTGGATGTACGCGCCTCTGACAGTAACATGGTAATTTTGGTATGAAAAGGGCGCTACATCAACAGGCGATACCTTGGAACATGGCTGTGACGACGTAGTAAATAACCAAACATGCGTCGAGATGTACATGATCGAATGGGGAGTACCATCCAGAATTTGCGGCACGGAAGGACTTGCGGGACGCAGGGATGGGCCTGGATTCTTTATGGGTCGGCAACGACGTGTCACTGGTAGGAGGCGGGTGCGGGCAGACTGGCAGTAAGCGAGTCACGTGATGTCACCCTTTACGTCTACGCCTGTCTTTCTTTTCGTCTGTCCTCCTTTTCGTCTGTCCTCCTTTTCGTCTGTCGTCCTTTTCGCCTGTCTTCCTTTTCGCCTGGATGCACATGCTCAAGCATACACCCGTTGCCAAGCCTATGCGTGCGGGTTGGTCTTTGCCGACGTGGCCGGCCGGTGTTTTTGCTCGCAGCGCGTCTTGGGTCAGCGGTGCTGATGCTTTGTCGCGGGTCTTTTCCTGTCCAGACTCTACATGTCCAACCTCGCCCGACTGCTGATGCTCGGTCGCAGGTCTTCTGTCCAGACTTTTGATATTTAACCTCCCTCGACTGCTGATGCCTGGTAGCGGGTCTTTTCCTGTCCAGACTCTACATGTCCAACCTCGCCCGACTGCTGATGCTCGGTCGCGGGTCTTCTGTCCAGACTTTTGATGTTTAACCTCCCTCGACTGCTAATGCCTGGTCGCAGGTCTTCTGTCCAGGCTTTTGATATTTAACCTCCTCGACTGCTAATGCCTGGTCGCAGGTCTTCTGTCCAGACTTTTGATATTTAACCTCGCCCGACTGCTGATGCTTGGTCGCGGGTCTTCTGTCCAGACTCTTAATATTTAACCTCCTCGACTGCTGACGCTCGGTCGCGGGTCTTCTGTCCAGACTCTACATGTCCAACCTCCATGTCGAGTTTGTCGTTGCGACTTCTTCACGCCGTCTCGATGCCCGCCAAAGCGCCAATAATGTCCTCGGCTACGCCGCCCTTTTCCACGACCATCTTGGTCACCTGGCTGACCAGGGCCCGCTTCATGCCGCCTCGTGGCGGTGTCCACACGCCGGTCGTGGCCAGCATCTCCCGCATGGTCAGCGCCTGTGCGCTGCTGTCCGGCGCCGTTCCGCCTGTGGCGCTGTTCATGCTGTTTGGCACAGCCGGGGGCGTGAGATGCGAGGGCGGGTCAATGGTGCGTATCGACACGATCCTGGCGCCGGTGCTTGACGAAGACGAAGTGGTGCACGCAACAGCCAGCACGGCGTCGGCGACGGCGAGCTCCTCCTTGGCGGGGTCGAAGATGATGTTTGCACCTACGGCCATGGCGAGGACGATGACCGGGGGCTTGTCGCGCGGGCAGCATGTCGAGGCCGACTTGGGGTACAGCGGGGCGGCGGCGTCCCAGTCGTCGTCGAAGAGCGGGTCTTCGTCTTTCTCCGACTTGAGGGCGGGGAGGTGGGTGGTGAGGAGGGCGAGGTGGGTGGCCATGGAGAGCAGGCCGAGGGGGTAGGAGAGGGGTGGAGAGAGGAGGAGGATCTGGGAGTTGTTAGCCACATGTAGCAAGAGAGCAGGCAGGGGTGCGTCGCACGTCAATGTACAGCTTCCAGTGGAAGCGGCGGTTGATGTACAGGCGGTCCTGTAGGTCTCGGCTGGCGAGCAGGCTCTCGGTGAGCATCGAGGCGAGGAACACGGGCAGGGCGTCGTCGTCGCGGAAGCCGGGCACCTCGACGCTCATCTCGAGCCAGCCGTTCTGGCCGTGGCCGTGGCCGTGGCTGTGGCCGTGGCCGTGGCTGTGGCTGTGGCTGTGGCCGTGGCTGTGGCCGTGGCCGTCGGCGTTGGGCGTGTGGCCGTCGGCGTTGGGCGTGTCGACGTCGCCCTGGTCGCCCAGCGCGGGCCGCTGCGGCGTCTGCTCGACCTCGGCCTTGACGCCGACCAGGGCCTCGGTGCCGTCCTCGAGGGCGATGCGGGCGCTGCCGTTGGCGGTGGGCAGGACGTCGAACTCGGCGCGCATGGAGCGGAAGTCGCGCGGGCCCTTTGTGACATCGAGGCGAAGCGGCGGGGTCTGGGCGAGGGTGGAGCGCAGAAAGGCCAGCTCGGCGGGCGAGAGGTTGACGAGGGCGGCCTGGGGCGGCATGTCGGGAGGCGGTGCGGACTGTTTTTGCGGGTGTTGCGGGTGTCGCTGGTGTTGCTGGTACTAACGGCGGCGGCGGGCGGCGGTGGTGAGCTCGAACTTTTGTCGCAGGGCGGCGGTGGGGCCGGCGAATCAGCGGCCACAGAGTGACGGGATGGGCCACGGCAAGCTGCAAGGTCGCTGTCAGCCTCGCCGGGGCTGCGACTGGGATTGCGACTGGGACTGGGATTGCGACTGAGACTGGGATTGCGACTGAGACTGAGATTGCGACTGAGACTGAGACTGTGACTGCGACTGAGACTGTGACTGCGACTGCGACTGCGACTGCGACTGCGACTGCGACTGCGACTGCGACGGCCTGCCCACAGCCCGCTTTCACACCAGCTACCACACCAGCTGCTGCGCCAGCCACCACAGCAGCTACCACGCCCGCTGCCTCCCGGACCGCGCACTGCACTCTCCAGCAGTCAGAACGGCTGCTGTCCGCCATGTCGCGGTAGTCCAGCCGCGCACTCCCAGTCACGCCCCCGTCACGCCCCCGTACCACGCCCCCGTACCGCGCCCCCGTACCGCGCCCCCGTACCACGTCGCACAGGACCGCCCGCCCGCCCGCCTCTGCCTCCGCGCCCGCGCCCGCCCATGCCGTCGCCCTCGTCGTCGAAGCGTAGCAGCGCGCTCCTGGCCATCGACAAGCTCGACTACACCAGCCCCAGCCCGCGCCGCCCGCTGCTCGCCGGCTCCGACGCCTCGTCCTCGCACCACCCGAGCTCCGCCACCAGCCACGCCGGCAGCTTCTTCGAGCACGTCGCCGAGGGCGTCATGGAGCGCGACCGCGACCGCCTGCAGCGCCTGGCCGTCCGCTGGCTGAGCTTCGCCTGGGCCGTTGTCAGCTGCCTGTGCGCCGGCAGCATCACCGCCTACTCGCTGTACGCCCCGCTGTTCCAGAGCCGCCTGCACTACACCCAGCTGCAGGTCAACCTCGTCAGCATCGTCGCCGAGCTGGGCATGTACCTGCCCGTGCCGCTGTTCGGCTACCTGTGCGACCGCCTGGGCCCCGCCGCGCCGTCGGCGCTGTCGGCCGCCTTCTTCGCCGTCGGCTACCTGCTGGCCGCCTTTGCCTACCGCAGCGGCCCGCCGCCGTCGGCCGGCGGCCACGGCTGGCCGTTCCCCGTCATGGTGCTGGCCTTCTGCGCCGTCGGCATGGGCACGAGCTGCATGTACCTGTCCGCCGTGACAACGTGCGCCAAGAACTTTGGCCGCGGCCGCGCCAAGGGCATCGCGCTGGCCGTGCCCATTGCCGCCTTTGGCCTCAGCGGCATGTGGCAGAGCCAGCTCGGCGCCCGCCTGCTGTGCGAGACGGCCCCCGACGGCTCCCGGGGCGACGTGGACGTGTTCCGGTTCTTCGTGTTCCTCGGCCTGCTGCTGCTCGCCGTCGGCCTCGTCGGCACCCTGACCCTGCGCATCGTCGACGAGGAGGGCCTCATCGACGACGCCGTCGACGAGCTCGAGCGCTCCGGCCTGCTCGCCCACGACGACTTTTACACTGCCCACGACGCCCGCGACGCCCGCGACGCCCACACCGCCCACGACGACTTGCACACCGCCCACGGCGACTTGCACACCGCCCACGACGACTTCTTCGCCGCCGCCGCCCACAGCCACGGCTACGCCACGGTCCCGTCCCACGGCCTGTCCGACTCGACCGTCGACTTCCTGCAGTCCGAGGCCGCCGCCCTCAAAGCGCGCCACGAAGAGGATGCCCGCAAGAAGACGTGGCTGCTCAACGAGGAGACGCGCCGCTACGTCCTGGACCCGACCATGTGGTGGCTCGCCGCGGGCTTCTTCCTCGTCACCGGCCCGGGCGAGGCCTTTATCAACAACCTCGGCACCATCATCAACACCCTCACCCCGCCGCACGTCGACGCCGCAACCACGCCCGCCACCCACGTCTCCATTGTGGCCATCACATCCACCCTCGCACGCCTGCTCACCGGCACGCTGAGCGACATGCTGGCCCCCACGGCGCCGCTGCGCAGCCACCTCCAGGGCCCCTCCAGCCTCGCAAACTCGCTCTCATCGCTACCACCCCCACCCCCGCGCCGCTTCACCGTCTCCCGCATCACCTTCCTGCTGTCCTTTGCCTTGCTGCTGTCGCTGGGGCAGCTGCTCCTCGCCTCAGGCGCGGTGCAAAACCACCCATCGCGCTTCGCGCTCGTCTCGGCCCTGATTGGCGCCGGCTACGGCGCCGTCTTCAGCCTGACCCCGATCGTCGTCAGCGTCGTCTGGGGCGTGGAGAACTTTGGCACAAACTGGGGCATCATGGCCATGACGCCCGCCGCCGGCGCGACGCTGTGGGGCGCCGTGTATGCGTGTGTCTACCAGCGCGCTGCGGATGCTATCGCTGTTGGCGGCAGACATGTCGATGATGTTTTGTGCCATGGCACCAGCTGCTATGCCCCGACCTTTTGGGCTATGGCTGCGTGTGTTTGGCTGGCCATGGGCATGTGGCTGTATGCCTGGAGGGGGCCTGGCGGGTGGCGGAGGAGGGGTGTTGCTGTCTAGTCTTGTGTCTTCTGCGTTGCGTGTTCTAGATTCTGCATTGCATGGGTTTTGGTTTTGGTATCGGTATTGGTATCGGTATTGGTATCGGTATTGGTATCAGTATTGGTATTGGTATTGGTATTGGTATCGGTATTGGTATTGGTATCGGTGTTGGTATTGGTATCGGTATTGGTATTGGTATTGGTATCAGTATTGGTATCGGTATTGGTATCGGTATTGGTATCGGTATTGATATTGGCATCGGTATCGGTATTGGTATTGGCATCCTCGTCAGCATCTCCTCCTTGTACATACACTCCATCCACATCCATGGGCAGGCTTGTTGGGTCGCTTTCTGGCGTTGCATGTTCTGGATTCTGCATTGGCATTGGCTCTGGTATTAGCATTGGCTTTAGTATTAGCCCTGGCACTGCCCCTCATCATAAACATCCATCCTCATCCCCCCTCAACGCCTTCACCAGCCCCGCAATCTCACTCCGCGCCTCCTCGCAGCCCATACGCGCCTCTTCATCCGCAAGCACCATGGCGCCGACGAGCTGCTGGATCCGGTCCCCCCACACTCCCAGCCTCAGCGCGAACCCCTCGGGAAACGCGCCCGTCTTGAGCCGCGACAGCGCAGCCCCGCGCTCCATGCTCGTCCCGAACCGACACAGCATCTCCACCGCCATGACGCCGAGCGCGAACACATCCAGCTTGTCGCTGTTGCGTCCGCGCGTCGCAGGCCGGTACAACTCGGTCCCCACCGGCCTCGCCGCGGCGGGCGCGCACCGGTCGTCCAGCGCAGCGACGAGCCCGAAGTCGCCGATGCGCGGCACGACGTGCACGCTCCCGCGCTCCGGGCAGGGCTTGCAGGTGGAAAGGTCGACGGAGCCGTAGGGCGCGCGGCGAGCGGTCGAGAGCGCGAGGAAGACGTTGGCGGGCTTGAGGTCGCGGTGCACCACGCCCTGGCTGTGCAGGTACTCGACGCCCGCGGCGATGCTGCCCAGAAGCTCGAGCGAGACGCAGGCGTGGAAGCAGTGCGCGAGGGCTGGCGTGCTGGAGGAGCACGACGCCCGCTCTGGCGATAGGAAGGCAGCGAGGTTCGACTCGTAGAGCGACATCTGCACGTTTAGCGTCAGAGCTGGGCCGGCGCTGCGGGTGCGCATCAGCGCTCGCTCCGGCATGTCGCTGTACGAGACCATGCTGTCGGATAGCTCCGTGGTCGCTTCCTGCGAAGAGGGCCGGTGCCGCCGCTGAATCATCTCGATCTCGTCGTCGTCAGAGTCCTCGGACACATCCTCGACGGCGCTCATGCGAGACCTTGTCGACGAGATGGTGGCGATGGTCGCTTGGCTGGCCTGGCTGGTGCGTCGGTTCCTGCGCTTGACGCTCAGCTGCTCGCGCAGTGAAAGACGGTGCGTGCTGCGCCCGGAATCGTCGGCGGCTTCTGCATCGCTGGCTTCAAATACGATGCCTGCGTCGTAGTCGGCCGACGGCTCGCCAAAGTCGATGCCGTCGAATTTCGAATCCAGGGAGCCCACATCGGAGGGGCTGGAGGCAAACTTCGCCGCATCTTCGAGCAGTCGATTGTTAGGCAGCATAGTTGTGGTAGACGTCGATTGCGTTTCTGTAGGCATTGCCGTGTACTCCAGCCAGGCATTGTGGTAGCGAACGATGTTTGCATGATCGAATGTGGCCAAAGACCGTACCTCTTCCAGTATACTGTTCAGTTCATCAGGCCCTTTCGCTAGCTTGGCCTGCGGCACTATGATGCGCTTGACCGCGTAGAAATGGCCGTCGAGTTTGTGCTTGACCTTGAACACTTTCCCGTAGCCTCCTTTCCCAACCATCTCAAGCTCGGAGAAGTCCCGCGCGTAGCGATCGTTCTGGAAGTCTGCGAACCACGGAGCTGGAGCAGGCAGGTCTGACCGTGTCTGTATATCAGCCAGAGGTGGCTGAGTACCTACAGCGCGTCCGTTCCTGTGACGCCTGACTAGAGACTGCGTAATCCCGGGCCCCTCTTCAATCGCCTGCAAATGCGCGATGGTAGTCTGGTGGAGGCGTTCTTGCATCTGCGTGCGGAGAGCACGAAACTCATCGTTGGCGTATCTAGTGTCCATTCCGTTCGGGAGCTGGCGAGCAATTTCTTGGTATGCTTCTTTGCCTTGTCTCTGTGCCTCTGCATCGGTGGGCTCTACGTGCAAACGTGCTGCCGCTGTTGTGATGGCATTCTGTTCGAGCATCGCGTGGAATGTCAAAGCCTGTATGTCCTGGGTCGAGAATCCTCGTGTGTCCAGGGACGGCCGTTGTGCGTTGATGGGTCTTTCAGACGCATCTGGCTCTAACGTATTGACGCGGGAGACTGAGCCATGTTGCCATGTTACCGCTTGCTCGGCATCTTCCTTTTGATCATAGGAGGCCTCTGAGGACGATGACGAGGAGTCTCCAGGTCTACGAAACATGGACATGGTGCAGGTGAGTAGGAAGTCGCTAGGCCAATGTGGGCAGGTGCACTAGGCAGGGGATCATCCAAAGATCAGTTGGTGCAATTGAGCTCCAAACGGTCTTGTTCGGTGCCAGTGAAGCGGTTGGGTGTGGTGGTGGTTTCAAGTCATGTGTTGTTCGTCGTTGGTGTTGTTATGTGTCCCTTCATCTGGCTACAGCGACAGTGAGGACCTGCTCGTTGTCGGTGACCTGATGGGGCAGGGACCTCCATCTGTGAAGGTCCCTTTGCGGTCTTTAGAGATGCATGGAATTCGAATGTCTCAGAATACAATGGAATGGGAACGTGGCTCGTTCGGCCTTCGAGATGCGCCAGAAGGGCGCACAGCAATGTTCAACTGATGTGACGTGGTTTAGGCGAAGAGCCTAGGCAGAAGTGGGGTAGTGGCTTCATTCACCTCTGCGTGCACGTGCGCGACGCGTCCGGGGACAGCGACTACGCGACAGGACAACGACGGCGATGCGCAGTTGAAACATGCTTGGCGCAGAGTGGTCGAAGACTTTCTGGTAAGTATCCAGTGACTCTCTTTAGACTGGCTCATCGCAGGTCAGCACAATGCCGCGACAGCTGCCCTGGAAGAGCAGCGGGGGCGGGGGCAGCCGCACACAAACGATAAAGCCAGCTACGCGCAAGACGAAGACAGCTGCTACATCAGATGACGTCGACGACGACTTCTTTGATGGCACTGTGTCCGCCGGCAGCAGCAAGGACAAAGGTGAAGGCAAAAGCAAAGCAAAGGCAGCCTCAGATTCAGATAGCTCCCTGCCAGAGGCCGGACCATCACCACACACCCCAAAATCAAAGAGAACTGAACCCAAAGAGCGAGCGCATTCATCTTCGCCGCCACCTCTGGCAGACTGTGCACCCCCTCGCGATGAGCCTATGCGGAAAGGCGTGTCCAAGTTCGACCTTCGAGATGATGAATGGATGATGGTCGAAGACGAGTTTCTCGAGACTGCAAAGCTTTTCACACGGCACTTGCACATCGCAGAGTACGACAGGCTAAAAGAGAGAATCGAGGCGAAGAAGAAGGACGCTGGAGTCGCAAGACCTGTTGTCGCAGGCGCAAAGCGCTCGGTAGATGGCGCAATGAAAGAGCGGGCAAGAATTCAAGAGAGCAGACAGAAGAAGGCCATTCGAGATGTTTTCGCCTCCCAAGGTGAGTCAAGTGAGGACGACAGAGCCTCATGTCGCCCGGAGCCAAGCAATGTCCCTTCAATTACAGCACGATGTCCTCCACCTACGAATGAAGCACAGGAGACTGATAGCGACGACTTGGATGCCCCGCGCCCGCCGAAGCCAAAAGAGCCATCTCCTACGACTTTGACTGTAGCGAAACCATTGCCAGCAACAAGACCGCGGCCCGCTTATCCCCAGAAACCCAAGCCAGCAGCGGAGTCTTTCGTTAAACCTTCTCTCCCGGCTACGACAGCACCAGCCAGACCGCGCGCTCGGCCTTCGCGAATGACGCCTTTCGATATGCTTGACGAGTACACGCCGCCGACTTTCGACACAAGAAACCCGCCTGCAACTCCTCGTGATGATCCGCGCTCTCAGTCGACATCGTCCGCTCACTCGTCCTCTCAGACTTCGGAAACAACGACTACGCGAACTGTCAAGCCGCGGCGTTCCATAGATTTGCTCGATGACTGGGGATCCTTGAAAGACACCATTGGGATCAGTAAAGAGGTGGCAGATAGGATCGCAAAGAGGAAAATTGAAAGAGCAAAAGAAGGGGACGCAACAGCCAAGAAGAGGGTCACCAATCTAGATGATATCCCTACATTTTTGTTCTGAGTCTTTTTGGAGTTTGGAGTTTCGGCAATGATACCCCGGCTGTGATTGACTTGATAATGGTCGTAAGGAGTAGTCAGCAAACGATCAAGATTAGATTTGCGTATTATTCCATTGTATGTACGGGTATCATGAAAGACAGAATAGATGAACTCAATCATGCCTCGCGACAAGAGTGATCTGAAGCGTCAAGTTAACACCATTGGCCGCCGGAGAGCCAAAGCCTCGTCTTTCTAGAAACCATCACTGCTGAGTGCTTAGCCGAAGAGCTTGTCCAAAACCTTGTTGAACCGGTTGGTCTCCGGTACAGCCACGAAGTTGCGGGTGTACTCTTCGATTTCAGCCAGATCAGTGACGAGATCGGCCTCGTGCGCCTTGACGATCTTGGTCTTCTTGACAAACTTCCAGCCAAGGAAGATAATAGGGAAGAGAAACACCATCATATAGCTAGGAGCGTGGTCAGTGACAGGTTGGTGAATTGAAGGAGTAAACTTACGAGAAGAGAAAGTTGGGAACGTCCCACAGGCCTGGCAGGAACACTGTGTAGCCACCAACAAATGTCATGATAAACGTGCAGGTGAGGGCATAGTACGCTGCATACGGCTGCAAAATACCAACATACGGCAGTGTCCTTCGATCGAGTCCTTGCGCTCTACACGCCTTGTAGAAGCACAAGAATGTATAGCACATGACGGAGAAGTTGATGAGCTGAGACGCCGTGACTAAGCTGACAAACCAGCTGAGAACAACCGCGGAGTTCTCACCGAGCTGCAAGAAAGAGAGCAGGGAGATGGCAAGGACGACGACAACACATAGGTAGGGAACGCCCTGCTTAGTGCACTTGGTTAGGACCTTGGGCGCCTTGCCTTCAAGTGCGAGACCGAAAAGAGAGCGTGATGCGCAGTAGACATAAGAGTTACCAGCGGAGAAGGCTGAAGCGAGAACACCAGCGTTGACAATGTGAGGAAGGACCTCGATTCTGAGCCTGTTCATGGCAACAACGTAAGGTGATGCGGCGGCTCCAGGCTTACCATCGGCAAAGGCAGCCTTCAGCTCGGGGTCGTTGTATGGCACGTTGATACCGACAGCCAGTGAACCAAGGACGAAGAAGGTTGTGAGACGGTAGAAAACGGCGTTGTAGGCGCGAGGCATGACCTTTCGAGGGTTCTCGGTCTCTCCAGCGGCCATAGAAACGTAATCAGGACCAGCGATCGTGAAAGAGGCCTGGATCAAGCATTGCAAGAAACCGAGGAAGCGTCCGAGATCTCCGCCGTAGTACAGTGGAGCGAAAGATCCGGGATTCTTCCAGTACCTGAAGCCATAGCGGTCTTTCTCAGGGTTTCCGCCAAGCATGGAGATGAACGTGAAGATGAGGAGACCGATGATGAGCAGGACTTTTCCAACAGCTGCCCAAAATTCAGTCTCACCGTACCACTTCACGGCCATCATGTTGATCACGCTGTCGCTGCGTTAGTTTATTACAACTTGAATCTTTGACCGCCACACATACCCGTAGAGAACAATAACAATCGCAATGATGGCACCGACGGGCACAGCATCGCTCCAGAAGTTGATAATGACATTGCAAGCCACAATCTCGAACGGTACAAGAGCGGCCTCGAAGATGAAAAAATTCCAGCCAGCAGCGACACCGAAAGCATCGTCGACGAAGCGACCTGCAAACCGGATGAATGGTGAAGATATAGGTAAGTACGTGACCATCTCGGCGATACCTGTGTTGAGGTTAGTTCAATCTCCGCATTGGGTGTGTGGAATGTGGTGCTCTTGGCAAACGGTAGAAGCTCTGGCATTGTCGCGATGGGAGATGTTGCTTGGGAAATAGAATATTGGGAGTCTCACTAACAGTGACCGCAAGGATCACAGTACACCCTAGAAATTGAAATCAGTAATTGTCTGTGGTGTAGGTGCATGTTTGCCTGCAACTTACACAACGAAAAGGCAATGAACAGCGACGCGGGGCCGCCGTTCATCAAACCTCGACCGATCTGGACATAGAGAGCGGTGCCAATTGTTCCGCCAATTCCTATAAGTTGGATGTGTCGACTTTTGAGCTTGCGGTGCGTATTGTCGTGAACTACTCTAACAGAGCCAACCGAGTCGCTGCGCCGGGGCTCAAAGTGCTTCTCTTCATCGACAGAGATACCTTGCACCTTCTTGTCGCCAGGCCCATTTGCGAGGTAATCGATGCCGCTGGAGGCCATTGTTGGAGGGTTTCGGGAGTAGTTGTCCGCGAAATTCAGCAAAGATCTTTAAGTAGAAGACAGAAATACTGCACAGCGAATTCCATGTACCACTAGTGCGGGCAATTCAGTAACTCGTGGGGCTGTTCGCGGTTGGTGTAACGTGAAGGTAAGCAGCAGACGGAAGAAGGGCACGGAGGGTTGATGAAATACTCAGTAGCGCTAGCGCGGACTCAGTGAAGGTGGATGGCCGCATGGGTCTCCGACAAACCGCTATGAATGGAGATGTGGACCACCCTAGCGCTAGTCTAGAACTTCACTAGTTCTGCATGCCGTTGCTCGACAGTCGGTGTAGCGCCAAAAGTCGATTGCACACTGTAGGTCCAAAGTGTGATCTGCTGATCATGATTGCTTTGTCTAGACTTAGTGGTTGTGAAGACACTTAATGGTTCCAGTTCCAGAATTGTACTGTGAACTTCACGGCTTGCCATGTGAGTACGCTTTCGGTAAGGATGGTGAAGATAGCAGCGTGGTGTTGCATGGTCTGGTCCGAGAGAGCTACCCGCTAGTCTGAGATGACCGCCTTGCGTGGGGCACCTTCAAGCCAACCGTTGGACCAGCACCAAACTCAGGACTGACGGATACCTGTACTGTCCAGGTACTGTTTGCTCGCAGTCCCTTTCACGTTATTCCAGGGTTCTTTTGGCCCGTAAAAGAACGCTGTGATGGCGCCACCGCTCTCGGGCACTCCGAATATCCACGGCTCGAATCTCGAAAATGCCTCCAACTCTTGACTTTGCCTTGGCCTTTGCAGCTTCTCCAATTGCAGAGACAGTAGCATGTCCTACGGGCTGAACATCCTCTTGGCAACTCTGGGCTCGAAGGTTGGCGGCAGGCTTCGTAGAATCTGCCACCCGCCACAGGCTTATCTGAACATCGAATAGGCCGGCATCTAGCTCGCGTGCTTGAGAGAATTTGAGCGCCGCAGCTCCGGATCCCAGGATTCGCGTTCGAAGACCCAGGGCCGTTGCCTCGGTATGTACGACAGCTCGTGTGTGCGACGGCGCGACCTCTCACGCAGCACCGGTCTGTCACCCGGCTGTCGTGAGCCTTGTCATTGTCGAGCTGAGAGGCGATGCAAAATGACGTTTTCGCATGACTGTACGAGTTAGCCCCAAGGCTGGCTTGACGTTGCAGCAGAGCCTGCCGGGCGGGCGAACGTACAGTGACCCCACGCTCCCCGCTGAGAGGCGCGAACGGTTCGTTGCTTTCGGTCCGTGCTCAAGAAACCAGGTGCCCCCAATAGTACTTTGAGGGTACCATGGACGATACAACGTACAGGGTTTCGTGCTCATGCAAGAGCATGAGGATAGCATCGTCTTGCTTATGTGGCGCTTGGTCGCTCCTGGGTACCCGCACTGTGTGCAGCTTGCCAGTTTGGGCAGAGACAACAAGAGCTGGACAGGAGAATCAAGTGCATTGCACCCTGCTTACGTGAAAAGCCGGCACGCTCACAAGGTGAAAACTGCTTAATTAAAACGGTCGCCACGTGCGAATCGACCGACTGCAGATATGTAGCTCGAAATTGTAGGTTGCAACTGCTAACAGCTGTCAGTCAACAACACTAAGAAACTATGTAGCTCACGATACCTAGCTCCACGCAGCCTTATAGCGGTCTTGACTCGCCCAACGACCGACGTTCGCACGATTAAGATCAACAATAACAAGTATACACGTTATTTAGGAGGCGTAGGTATCTCATAGGTCTCGTGATCAAGGCACGACATTAACCACACCCGCCGAGCTTACTCACAGGACAGCAGCGACACCAGCGACACCAGCTGCGCGCCGTGAGATC
This sequence comes from Didymella exigua CBS 183.55, assembly GCF_010094145.1. Lineage (NCBI taxonomy): Eukaryota > Fungi > Ascomycota > Dothideomycetes > Pleosporales > Didymellaceae > Didymella > Didymella exigua. Next base: position 949,789 of record NW_022984781.1, on the reverse strand, counting down.
GAGCAAGAGTGGCGGTATACGACCGATCCTCATCTACCGCCTCGGGCGGCCCCAGAGTTCCGTCCCCGAGATGATCCGGATGAACATGTTTGGGAGTACGGGTTTAGAGATGCCACTGGAAAGGTGATCAGGGGCAGGGCACGATGAAGCAAATGGAGATGCATAAGGCAACACGACACCGTGAACTACAGGAGAGGCGGACAGCATAGTCACGATTCTTCATGCGTTGCTGTGACGCAATTGAAGCCTTCATAAACAACAATAGTTATCTAGTCTGAGAGGCTCTTGGTTGATGATTTATCCTGATAATCTATGTCATAATCCGCGCGCTTCGCCGCTCTCTCCTCATCCTCGGCGTATCTTGCTTCATCACCTGCTCCAATCTCTTCGGGTGGGGTTGCTGACCGTTTCCGCTTCTTGACCTCCTTGGCAAATACATGCTTGCCCAGTACTTGCTCTTCTCTGCTATCTGCCGCATTAAGATATTCGCAGAGTTTTGACCCAGGAATGCAGATGAATGTGTCTTCCTTGCCCATCTCTTTCTGGGCAAGTCCTTCGTAGGTGAATTCGCTGAGGCGGAGCCGTAGGCCAGGCCCATTTACGGCCTTTCCTTCTTCGTCACGGAAAGCCTGTTACGATCGTCAGAAACTTGCAAAACTTGTTTAAGAAAAAGGACCTACCTCATCTGCGACCTCTTCTACAGCTCGCAATTCAAATCCGTCATCAGTAGTGACCAGTTCGGGTCGCCAGACCGATAATGTTGCTTTGCGTGATTCCTTGTTGCCATACTCAATATGTACGCATACGACAGCCCGCACGCTGGCGTCGGAATCCAGGATGTAATTCTCAGCTAATCGGCCTAGGCACGACTTCTTCTGCGAGTATGCGACTTCGACGATAACGCCTGGATATTTGGCGCCTTTATGCCTAAATGACGCGTCTGGCTCGTACTTCGATCTGCTAGACAAAGCGCTGGCGTCGAACCGTATTTCAGTCGATCGAGCTGAATGCAGTTTCTGCGCGAATTCAGACTTCTTGCCTGATCCGTTCTGTATTGTTTTCAGCTGGCTTCGAATATCATCCTCCACTGCGTCGATGAAGCGTTCGTGTATCTCGGTAGGCATGCGAACGACTAATTTGCGTGTATCTCCGTCGTAGTCATACCTGGCGCATACCCTGTCAGCTATGGTCCCTGCAGTCTCTGAAGTCTACTCACCGTATCTTCTCTTCCACGTATCCCGAAAGCACATCGTCTTGTTGAAGCGTACTTTCTATCTGATCGTACTCTCCATCTACAAGCTGAAACTCTGTCCGTGTGTCTCGCTCAACGATACTTCCTGAGTGGATTTGTCTAAAAAGTGCGATAACGCGAGGCGCCTCCGTAAATGGCTTCTTGTCGGTCAATGGAGGCGTCAAAGGCTGATCTGTGAACCTTAGGGGTGGCGTGACGGCCTGACGCTGCATTACATCTGCTTGCGATGTTGACATAGCAGTATATTGTGCTGCATCGTAAAGTTGGTTGGAAGCCTTCACTCTCGCGCAAACTGACGGATCGTCTCAAGCTCGGGTGGTTTGGTTGACTCAGCAACAGCGCCACACAGCCAGGGAGCCAATGACACAACTGTGGCTGAACGAGCAAGCCACCACCCCGCACTTTATCGCAGTAACAATTTAGCAGCGTATGCACCACCGCAGGCAGCGCCTTCAATGTATGATACTCGGTGGACACTTATAAGAGATATCATGTTTACTCTTGTCTTTGCACTAATTACACTGCCCTCAATGTTGGTCACCACATTCGCGCCACCAAGGCTCTCCATGGTTTTATTGCAGCCCCATCCTCCGCAAATGTCGCCGTGGATGGCGGCAGCGCCAGCCCATCACTCATTCTCGCAGCTTTGTCCGTTGGCTCTGGAGCAGTTACATCTTGCTCAGCTTCTGGCACGTGCTGTTCTTCACTTGGCCGGGGCGCCTTGGCCTTCGGCGCAGCCGCATCTGTCACGGAAGCAGCACTTTCCCGTTTCCGACCACGTTTCTTCATGCCAGTAGCAGCACCTTGGGCCTCTGGTGCCGCACTTGCGACATTACTAGCTTCTTTAGCAGCCTTTTTGGCCATTTTCTCCGCTGCCTTTGCGTCCATCACAGCGCGTTCTGCTCGCTTCTTCTCGAGGTCCTCATAGGTCACCACTCTTGCTGTACCTATTACCTTTTGATCAGCTGCTCGGCGAGCTTTTCCCTCATTGTTGATCCTAGCTAAGAACTGATTACGACTGCGAAGTAGTGCAATTGTGGCGATATATGTCTGAGCAGCGTTTGCCACCTTCTGTTGGAGCCTCGCTTTGTGCTGGCTGCTCGCTTCGTCGTTAGGAACCTTTTTGATCCTATCGAGTAGTGACATCAGGGCCTCTCCTGATCTTGGCGTTGCAGGCGTAGGCAGTGCTTCGTAGTCCGGACGAACACCCATGTTTGACTCATCAGCGGTCGAGATAATTGGATCAGTGGGGGGTTTGGGTATCTCTGCGAGTACTCTATTGGGATTGAATGGGAACAGACCGCTTCCTCTCCAGGCTCCAAGGATGTTCCTTTTCGTAAATGCCCTCTCCCTTGCTGGGCTATACAGATAAGTGAAGTGCTGCTTGCCAACTGTGTTTACCCCACCCAGCTCCATCCTTTCAACCTGTTCGCGATAGGCTGTCTTCAAGGGCCCAAAGACGCCGACATCACACGGCTGGAGCTTGTGCGAGCAATGGGAGGGCATGCGGCACAGCGTGATATTGTTTTGAAAACAAAACTCCAAGATTTCCAGGGTTTCATGCGTTCCGAAACCATCCCAGATAAGTAGCCGTGGCCTCATGTTAGCCCGTTCCTTGGTCTGGGGGTCGAAAACAAGCTTAAGCCACTGTAGGCTGATGTAAGAGTCAGTGAATCCAGTATCAGAGACCGCATATACCCAACCAGGAGTTGGATAGGTAGTCTAGTTAGCTCGATGGGTTTTGGCGGGCCAGATTATCATAGGATTTAAACATCTTCCATCCGCAGAGACACATTCAACAGCAGTTACCATGGTACGCTTGACATGCGCACCTCTATAGGCGTGTGTATCATCCTTACCGACTAGGACTTTAACGGAGTTTAGCATACTTAGCATAACACCAGTCTCATCCATATTATAGGTGTTCTCTGATAATATAGCTGGGTTTTGTAATTCATTTCCAATCACTTCAAACCAATACTCAACCTTATTGTAGATGTTATGTCGGTTCCAATCCTGCGGCCTGTTCTTCTTTGCTATGAGCTCTGGACGGTGTTTTTCGAATGCCTTAGCCCAGTTTGGGCCGGGAGGCTTAAGTGGCCTGTCCGCTAGGGGCCGATTGCGAGTGGCAACGAATGCTATTGCAGCTACATGCTTCATGCGCACAGGAGTTCCAAACGCCTTCTGTTGTAACAGAAACTCGACGACGGCGTTCGCTTCGTATGGGGTGAGGTACCGCTGCTTTTGGGCTTTGGCGGCTCTGGATTCTCGTTCGAGTTTGCGATGACCGAGGGTAGAGAGAGCTACATTAAAATGTGCTGCTCGAGCCGCGAGGGTGTCAGGAATGCCTTCAGGGAGTGCTTCGGTCAAAGCTCGACTCTCCTTGTCCATGGTTAGCCCTCTGAGGGAGGTGATGTGGGAGGAAGGGAGCGGGAGGCAGCGAGTCTAGGTACAGAGGCAGTGCAGCCAATGGAGCTAGGACACGTAGCTATTTTAAGACCGAACAAACCAGCTTAGACTAAACAAAGACCATGTTTACGCCATAAGGCACGTGATAGCATCTAATTAAATACAGTAAAATACACAGTTGCTAAATACGCACTAACATGCGCTAAAGTAGCGAGGGAAGGTGAGACCCCTCATTCTGGTTGGCGAAAGTCCCGGAAGCACCAACATCAAAGGTATAATGCCTACAAAATCTGCGAACCTGTCTGTTATTCCTAAGACTACCGTTGATTGGTTCCAGAAGCTGCCGGCCTGGGGTATTAGCTGCGTAGACAAGGGTCGTGCAGTTGAAGAGGATCTGGAAATAATGACGAAACAATCAACAGCATGGCCAACAGGATGGTAAGTTTCACATCGCACACCCATGGCAGGTACGGAATTGCTATTGAATATCACTCCACAAGCTACAAGTTCAAAGACTTGTGTAGGAGAGATTTAGGACAACTAAATAGTAAACTCATCTCGTCACGGAGTGGCTCTCGTTACATAGTGGGGGATATTAGTTAGTTTGTTGCTATACAGTAGTATCTTTACCCTTCTTGTGAACTATTTTATCTGTGCGACGTTAGTGTGTCTAGCAGTAGGAGGTTTAAGCGTTGTACTCAACTGCTGCAGGCTTAATTAGTTAGCGAGAATAGTAAGCTTGTTAAAGATTCCGCGATTAATTATGCTAATTGAGAGGTTTTGGTTAGTTATCTAGTCTAGTGCAAATTTAGAGCGCTTTTGCTGCGCGAAGGTTGAGGACGCTGCTGAAGCTTACGGCGCAAGCATGTTGTGTAACGAGGGCATCGAAAGTCGCGCTCTCCACCGTCTTCGGCTGTTCTGGTGGCGATGCCATTTGCGAGCGCCGTGGCTGTGATAGTAGGAATGTAATAGCTAGTGAGCGGGAGTATATATTGACACTTCTTTTTTATGTAATGACTATGCGCTTACTATTTGTACACTTTCTGTCGTAACATCAGAAGTTTGTCTTCATTATCCTACGGGGACGCTCAGGAAGAATTGTGTCGTTGCTAACGGCGCCATCGTTGTTGCTTCTCTTCTTTTTTTGCACTGGTTGAGAGGCTCATCTTTGAAGTCGCACTTCGGTCCAGCCCAACCTTCGTCCTCCACTTATCTCAAGTTAGCTGAAATAAAATGACAATTGAACAGAAATGGTACTTACCGTGGTCCTATAACTCTGCAGACAGCAACAGGCACAGATCGCGACGATGCCAACCACAGGGACAGCTTGAAGGCCTCCACGGTCACACACGAGGTAGCCAAGTCAACGGCTCCTGCTAAGGGCGTTGTCGCTGCTGCAGTCATCTGATAGCTCCACACCAGGCTCTCGGGTACGCCTCCTCAACCACAACTAGGTATCACAGCATCGGCGGCGACTCAGCAGGTACAATATCATTGGTGAATAGCCAAGTCGTTAATTACTCGTTCTCGAAGCCTGAACATCTAGCGTAGAGTGACCGCTCACTGGCCTGCGGAGCGGCATAGAAGTGGAGCCCCTACAAGCAGAGTGCGAAGACAATTTAGGGAGGGCCTTGTGAAGTCCACCCATCTCAAAACCTTGTGCGTCCAGCGCGCGATCAAGCTCCTGTTGGAGTTCGTGCAGTCTGTCCATCGTAGTGAGCTCGCCCATCCAGCTTTTGCCAGTCTTGTGATCGAAGTGCATGGCTTGGACAGGTCCGCCGTAGCCAGTAAGGTCAGCAAGTGTCGGCGGGTGAATGATGATCGTTTCTTTTCGCTCGAACCCTTGTTCGGTCATGAACGTTCCGGCTTCGATAATCTCAGGTTCCCTTCGATATTTGGGCAAAGTCGTCCGTCGGGAGTGAGGACTCGAATGCTCGCAGATCGACCACCAACGATTGTCGCCTGTACGAGCGGGCAATTCATCGGCGGAGATTTCGATGAGTCCCTCTCCATTTGGGTTGGGAATCCAATGACGAGGCGGGAGAACCTCTGTCATCATCACAGGCTGTATACGGTGGAAGTGTTCGTAGTTGTGAATCTCGCGATAGATCTTGTGTTGAACAACCTCGTGCTGGTGTGGCTTGATCACTTCGTGTGTGACGGCTTTGTAAGGTTAGTCGATATACCAGAAAAGAGCGGAATTCGCGTACCAGGAGCCCATGTGATGTCTCCATCTGTGTCGATAGTGTCTCTGAGATCCACAACGCCATCCTCACGCAGCTTTCTGGCCAGCGCAGTCTCTTCGCTATCTGCCGTCCCATCCATAATAATGTGATGTACGCCAGAGTGTGATCCTGCGACCTCGTACGTTTCTTGTGGTGCTCTGGACGTGTCATTGTCGCTGTCCGACATATTAGGCTTCCTTTTCTCGCACCCTGGCTCCGCACGAGCGGCCTTGGGAGGGAAGCTCGACTTCTTCGCAAATCCTTTCTCATATGCACTTGACTCAGCGTGCGGGCGAATACCGTCGATGAGACCACCATTGGCTGTGATGTTGTCGCCGAGAGTATGCTTCCCAGCATAACCGCCAGTCGAAACTGAGCTCAGCGTGGCCCCGGATTGTTTGCGCGAGTGTACTTGAGCGGATGGGAGGTTCGAAACAGGAGCAGCTCGAATCAAAGTTAGAATCTATACGTTCTCACTGTCGTTATGGGCCAGCCCCTTGCAGACAATAACAAGATTGATACTTACTTGAAGAAGATACAGCTGATCCATTGTGCGCGACACCAACTGTGCTGCGATGTCCACCATCGATCGATGTACTATAACGTGCAATGTTGCGGTCGGCGACATCTTCCTCGTGGCGTGCCTCGCTCTCCCCCTTCATGTGTCGTCTGTCCCCACTAAGTGTGATGTACTCGTCGCCATGGTCGTCATTTACCGGTAAGAGCGCCGGCAGGTATGCCTTGTAGTCGTTCGCTATGGCACCGCCGTTGTGGTCGGCGGAAGCAGATGCAGCTGATTGCCTAACAGGTAGTTGGTTCTGGCGTTGATCATCGTAGATGGAGCTGACTGGTCTGCTGCGGCCGGTGTAGATAGACCCAATTGCAGATGAATCGGCTGATGTGCGATCGTGCTTGTCCGAGAATACGGGCTGTCGATCGGCGCGTGATGGGCTTGCTTCGCCGTGTTGAGATTCGTTTCCCAAATGCTCGTCTGAGCGTGACGAGCTCCTCAATTTACTGGACTTTCGAAAGACGGATTTTAGCTTCTGTTGCATGATGCTTGCTCCTCAACAAGAAGCTTAGGTGATTGATAGAACGCGCAAAGTCTAGGAAGCGCAAAACTTAGGTATAAGCTGCTGGAGACGGCTCGTAACACAGGCGGGTCTATGTGTACCAAAGTGTTAGATGTCAAAGGCAACAAAAGGGACCATGGGTCAGCTATGACGCACTCAACGTGCTTTCCAAATGCTCAGAATACTTCAGTACTTCGTATGTAAGGGAGGTGCGAGGCTGCTAAACATAAAGTCATATGGAGGACCTAAAAGAACAGTCCAGATGCCATCTAGTGACAGCACGGTCAAACGTCAGCCCGCTGCCATCGACGTGACGCCATGGCTCGCCAACGGCAACGACGATGGGCGGCAGAGCGCGGCAGGACATCAATCAGACTCGATGGCGGAGTCGCCGAGAAGTCCAGGCGTTACCGGCTGTTCCTCTCCCTGTGCTCGTCCAGCGTACCGTGGAGCTCCCTTGTTGCCTCTTCAGAGCAGAACTCAGTTCAGGCTGCTGCTACTGATGCATCTTGGTGAATGGCGTACTTGATGACGTAGCAGCATCACGATGCTCAACTGCTCTTCCACCGCAACCGCCTCAACGATTAGAAAGGGCATATCAGGCCCACTTAGGCACTGTAACGATGCCACAAGCATCGCGGCGGGTTTGCAGTGGTCATGGTGGACATGCACGGCGGGATGACGAAAAGCAAAGAAGGTGGCGAACGGCGGGCGGCTCCCGCTGATGATCGTAATAGCGTACCAAAGGACAGGGAGATCCTCAGTGCGTCAGTCTCGAACGTGGCCATGGCTCAGGCGCCGCGAGCGAAACAGGAAAAGACATACACCAGTAATGCGGGCGACGCGTAGGGAGTGTGGGGACAAAAGACATCGAAAAGGTGCTCGCCATGAAGTTCTGGCATGGGTTCAGCGTGTGCACGGACGGCAGCTGACTAGCCGCAGATCTTCACGTCTCCTATTCCCCCACTTGACACAATTCCAATTACACAGCTTCGGTTGCGTTTGAGCCTACCTCATGGAGAGCAGAGGTTTGCCTGAGTGCTCGTAGTGTGCAGAAAATCTTTGAGGTAGGCAGGCAGGCTCGTAGCAGCAACCTCAGCGGATGGCCTAGGAAGGACTGGACCGTACTGCTCTACTTGCTCGAATAGTGGCCGGCGACATGAGCTTAGATCCCTCCCCCTGACGTACATCAACAAACACGTCTTTGTGCCTTCCTCGGAGCTACCGCTGCCACATAGCGAGACCCATCAAAATCGAGACCACGCTTATGCAGCCAATGAACACTGCCACATGTAGGCAATCGCCGAGCTGGGTCGGTCATGGCGATGGGGCTAAACCGCCGTGCCGTTTATGGCAACGAGCAGGCTTTACCGACTTCGAGGTCCTATCAATTACGTCGTCCTCCGTATGCTCCAGCGAAGGAGATGTATAAAGGGTTCAAGCAGCTGCTACCCATAGATGCCATACCATCATCAAACATCAATTTCCCAACTTTACAGAACCACAACTTCTCAATAAGACTTTCACCACCCTCATATTAATTAACAATAACACTCCATAATGGATAAGGCTAAGGCAGCGATTACCGACTTCATGTCCAAGTCTGGACATCACGACACCACCGTCCACGAGGCCGTTGCTCCTGCTGTACAGCACGAGGTCGTGAAGCCTCATGTACACGAGGAGGTCCAGACTGCCGTGGACAAAGAGGTCCACCAGGACCATTACCACCGCACAGTTCAGCCCGTCCAGGACCGTGAGGTTCTCCCCGAGCAGCACACTGCTAAGCTCGGCGCTGTTCAACATCGCGAATTCGATCACCGTGACCACGATACCACAAAGAGGAATCTTATCGACGAGCAGGCCCGCTTCAAGGACGAGCGCCATGTAGATGCTACCACACACAGCCAGAGCGCCGCTGCTGCTATCGGCGGTGAGCACGTCCACCACCACATCCACGAGACCATCCAGCCAGTCGTGCAGAAGGAGACCATCCAGCCCAACGTTGTCCACACCACCGTTCCTATTCATGAGGTTCACCACAACAAGGCTACCCACCATAGCACAACTGCTCTTCCTGCCATGACTATGGATGAGTTCAAGAGCAAGGGTGGAGCTCTTACCGGCCGTGAGGAGCGTTATGATGCCTTCGAAGGTGTTCCCAAGAACATCGGTGCTGGCACTGCTGGCGGCTTCGGTGCTGTCCGCGAGGGATCTGGTCATCATGACCACCACCACGTTGATGGTGCCCCGCGCCACGGCGACTTCGATAAGTCTACTGGCTCTGGCCTCACTGGTCATCACGGCCAGCAGCACAACGACTTCGCTCGTGACAATCGCACCCACACCACCAAAGATGGTCTTCCCGATGCACTCACTGAGGATCGCTCCAGGGCTGATGCTCACAACACCCACACCCGTGACTCTACCTCCAGCGAATCCGCCGAGCACAAGAAGCCAAGTCTTATGGATAAGCTTAACCCTAAGGTTGACGCGGATGGCGATGGCAAGGCCGGCTTCATGAAATAGATGCATGCACTCTCGCATCCCTTTTCTTTTGACGTTTTGATGAGCCACGAGCATGTAGATACCACATCTTAGTGTACAGCAATGCGAAATAAATCCTTCACAGCCAATAACCATGAGTGATCTTACGCATCGTGCTATTCGTCGAATCTGACTGACTTCTCTGCAGTCATCGTGAAATCATACCTCATACCTATTTCGTCAACCAATGTCTCCCACCATCGCACAAGGGCTAACGCTGTAGTCACCCGTTCTTCGTTGATCAGAAATACCCCTCAATGACGTCTGGTCTACCCTAGCTTCAACACAATGGACGTGCGGCAGCTCAAAGGGTCCACTGCTCCAGCCACAGCTGCCTCAGGCGGCTCGTACCATCGAAGTACCGACTGCCTCAGGCGGCTAGCAGAATTCCGTAGTACGATGTTGCAATAACTGACTGTGACAAATCTACTGAACTCAGCACTTCAATAATGACGCATCAGAGCACTCTCTGGGCAATGGGCTTCCACTCTGAAGTTGGTTTCTCGGTTGCAACGAGTACCACACGACCTCCCGTCCAAGACGAACCCTCACTTCGGTTGACAAGATCAACACCTGCCTCTTGTGCGAGTTTGACCGTCTCTTCGAGGCCGGTTGCGTCGACCCGTGGACAGTTATGACTGTAGTCAGGAGTCAACCATGACCGCTACATGGATCGATTGGGTGAGACTTACTATAGCAGGCTGACATGCGGGTTGTACGTCTCTTCCGCCCACTTCCTGGCTATGCCCTCGTCCTCGTGATCAGAAACCTGTTTCCTGCAGGCTTTTGCTAGCGCTTTCAATCCCTCTGTTTTCTGGCACTTGATGTAGAGCTTGCGGAAGTAGACATCCTCGCTGTTGAGCTCCTCGAACTCGATCTTCACATCTCCACCACCCGGAAGGTCCAAAGAGTCAATCCATGTCTGTGGCTCAGAGCCGTAGCTTGACAAGTTTACCAAGTCAGACGTTAACGTGACGTGAGGGACGAAGAGATCCGTTGAGTTGAAATGTGAGGCTGTGCTGTTGATGAGGGATGCCAGCCTCTCATTCAACGGATGTGAATCCGGCGGGAGGAGCCACAGGGATGATCCAGGCATGTCGCGCTAGCAATCGCAAGTGTTTGGGGGAAGTGATTAAGTGTTTACTGCACACCATTGTCGCTGCTCAGACGCGTCATGGACCCATGGTTCCTTTAGCTGCGCGTATCTAGCTAGCGCCAGCTGCTCCCTCCCCGCAAAACGCGATCCTTCCGGCTCGGCGTCGGTTGCTCTGCGGCACTTTTACCGCTAATGCTCCCGCGGCGCCGTTCACATGTGAATGCTGCTTTGACACGAGACTCCTCAATGACAGCAAATACCCGACCCGGACAGCAGACACCGCGACGACATGCCATTCAGTGGCGCCATCAGCCGATCCCCTAGACGTTGTCACGATGGCTGGCGGGTTGCTATGGAGCGTATTTGGCTGCTTCGCTGAGATCTTCTTGTTCTGGCTACGGGTTTGTTGCTCCTCGTGCCGTTATAACGACTTGTAGGCCTCCCGCTAACACCTATGCTAAAGCGACTATTTGCATGGTGGACCAAGAAGAGTCCGAGAGATCTGCTGCTCGAAACCATAGCAGATGCACGCTGCTTCGAGGAATGGGAGGCATCAGGTAAGCGATCGACTGCTGTATCTTGAACTGTGCTGACTTGCCTTTCAGCGTACCACCTCGATGAGCTCCAAGGGTACGATCTCTGGCGCCAGAATGCCACGAGCAAGTACTACAACTACCGTCTCATACACCAGCGCCTCACGGCCATCATCGAGACCCACGAAGATGATGACATGCTAGGCCTAATTGGCCTGCTGAGGAGCGGCCTCGTTCGAAACCTCGGAAACATCACAGCACCACGCCTATTTGACCGTGCATACGGCGGAACAAAGCTCCTGATCGAGGACTATGTCACGCAAGTCTCGTACGCGATCGAGTACCTCACCAACTACCCAACGACGGCAAGCTCAGATACAGGATTGACGAACCAGGCGAAGCTGGATGTGTTGCATGATACAAGGCAGGCATTTGGGAGATCGGTGCTGGTGCTGCAGGGTGGGCAGGTCTTTGGCATTTGTCACTTAGGTGTGGTCAAGGCACTACACCTACGTGGCTTGCTGCCTCGTATTGTTGCTGGAACTGCGACAGGAGCCATCATCGCAGCGCTGGTAGGCGTGCATACCGAAGATGAGCTGCTGGACTTCCTCAACGGCAAGAACATCGACTTGAGTGCGTTCAAGAAGCGCCCACAGAAGAAAGGGTCGAAAGGTAGCGGCTGGCTTGAGACACTCACGCGCCGTGTCAGACGTTGGTGGCAAGAGGGCCACTTTCTTGATGTGGGTGTGCTGGAGCAGCTTCTGAGGGCAAATGTTGGGGATTTGACGTTCGAAGAGGCGTACACCAGAACGAAGAGAGTTCTGAACATCACCGTGACCACCAGCGGTGGCGGAGGCGTGCCAAACCTATTGAATTATCTCACAGCGCCGAACGTGGTATGTGTTGCGTCCAGCCGATACGGACCTCAACTGACAAGTCTAGCTCATCTGGTCTGCCGCTCTTGCTTCGAACGCGACCGCATCCTCCACGCTCTACAACCCTGTCGTTCTGATGTGCAAAGACGATTCTGGCGCCATTGTTCCCTGGTCTCCAGCTTCAGACACCACGTTCCGCCCATGGACTCATGCCTCCTATACTGACCGCCAATCGCCACTGCACCGCATAGCTGAGCTCTTCAACGTCAACCATTTCATCGTCTCGCAAGCACGCCCCTACCTTGCGCCCTTCTTGCGGTCCGATCTACATCATCCGAACCCTCGACAAGATGGGCGCTGGAAGCTCAGCATGCCAATTCTCAAGCTTGTGGTGCTGGAAGTACAACACAGGCTGCACCAGTTAGATGAGTTGGGCTATCTGAGTCCGAGCATACGCAGGTTCCTGCTTGATGAGAACATCCCTGGCGCGAGCCTGACGCTAGTTCCCGAGCTCACGCCAGGAGACTTCTTCAAGCTGTTGGAGAACCCAACGAAGGAAGCGATTGACTACTGGATTTTGAAGGGCGAGCGGAGTGTGTGGCCAGCTGTGACGGCGTTGAAGATCCGGTGCGCCATTGAGGTTGAGTTAGACAGAGGGTATCAGCTCGTTAGGAGGCGCAGGCCTTTCGAAAGTGTGCGCAATGGCAGCTTGAGGAAGAGTGGGAGTCGAGGAGAGGTCAGGTCGGCATATGGAAGTCAGGACTTCGGGCAGGGTGGCCGGACACAGAAGAGAGCGAGGGCGGAGAGCTTTGGTGGGTAATATCTTTCGAGCGACGATAAGCTCACATGCATAGAGTAACATGGAGACCACACTTCGTAATGAAGTCATTTCAATGTCTCGGTATCGGTCCACTCAGACCCTTCATGAGCGAGAAGCCTAATAATGCTCCCATACCGAAGGCTATTAGTGTGTTCATCGACAATACCATCTCCTTCTGGCCCTGGTTCAACTTCCTCGCCTTCTCAGCGTACTCCTTCTTCCTCTTCTCAACCTCATTCGCAGCTTCGTTCTGATCAAGGGATGTCTTTGCTGAGGCACCACCTTTATAGTCCCTCACCAGTGGATCATCGCTCTCGCTCAAGTCAATCCAGTCCGACTTGCTGTCCCCCTGATCCAGCGGACATCTAATATTCAGCCCCCCAAACACGCCCTCCTTCCCCTCCTTCTTCGAACTCATTCCCTCTGGTAACCACTCCTCCAACATGGACGCAGGCAAGCTTCTAAAAACAAGCCCCATCCACATCTCCAGCACGTTCAACAACAAAGCCGGGTCTTCCATCCCAGTCAACGCATGGCCGCCCATAGTTGGGCTTGGAAGTGCAGCAAGCACACCGATGGCGTTGTATATCGATCGCTGCAGGGCGTAGTAATGTAGGGACGGGTTGTCGCGCCGGTAGCGGAAGTTCAGATGCTGGGCGATCCTGGGCCGCAATGACCGCGCTTGACCAACGTATATGCGGACGCGTTTGTCGAGCCCGAGGATCCCATTCAGGTAGATTGCGCTGGCGCCGGTGCGGAGATCGCCGCCTATGGGTTTGAGCCTGTTGCGCTGTTACGTTCGGCCCTTTGAGGAATCGCGCTTCTGAGGTTCGAACTGTACTGCAATATTTTTTCGACAAAAGTGGTACGTACGCATCGAGACTCCAGCGCCCGTTGAGGTACGTCCAGACGTGGGGGCGAATGCAGCGGAAGCAGAAGTCGTCGAGTCCGGGATGACGTTCTACCCATTTTCCATATCTTGCGTAGTGCTTAGACTCTGGCTCTTCCAGGCTCGATAATAAGTGCTTCAATATGGTTCGCGCTTCGACGTGTGCTGGCGTGAATTGCGTGGGCAGATCGTTCATCCTGGAAGCTGTGGACGTCAAGGCTGATGTCGATGAATTTGAGATCCACGACTGTGAACTCGTTTGCGACGTCTGCGAGTTCTGAGTCGCCTCCATATTGTATACGATTCCAGTACCTCAGGTCGTAGTCTTGCAAGCTGCAGGACGTTAGGCAGACTACCAATTGCGGCTAGTATCAAGGCAGCAAGAGGCGAAAGTCGACGTGAAGCTTTCTGAGCGCGTGCATGTGCGTCTGCTGCCTGGCCGATGTGACTTTGCACGACGATGTCTCGAATGACAGACTCTTGATGTTTTGTTTGTCTAATGATGAAAGATGTTGGTGTTCGCTTTAGTGGCTGGTGAAGTTGCCTGATAAGGCAGGAATTTTACTTTGCTGTTGATTACGGGCGCTCCTCGGGATGGGTACCCATGCAATGAAGCTGGATCCTCCAAGACTTGTCTTCGATGTAGCTGTTGTGCATAATTTGATGGGCTCGAAGAGCTTAGGTGAAGCTTCCAAGATCGGCATAAAGCGTATAAACATATGCGGGCTTCTACACAGTATGTACTATGAAGCTCCGTCTGTCGAGAAGCGCTGCAGCCAGTCCATAAGGTGCTGAGATGCTGTTGCAATAGCAGAATTTGCCAGACTCGAATCGCCTCCTCTTAGTACGAAGACCAGATTTTCATCTCGAGAAAGCTATACAGACTCAGAGGTCTCATAGATGAAGGGAGGGTTAAGGGTTCTTCGTGCACGATTTTGTCTTGCCAATCTAATCTAATCTCATCACCGCCCACCGCCGAGCTGGCCACGACCCTTGCGACTAGAGGCCAGAGCAGCACACCAACGCTGCAGGCTTCCATTATACCACGCAACAGTCCGCCAGTCACACTTCTTTTCCTACCTTGTACCCTTCAACTACTTCCAGCACCTTGACGCGACTGCTACACCAGCAAGATGGTACTTTCCTCCCCGCATCAGTTGCACAAATGCACCTGCCCGAGCTTCACCCGCTCACTTCACTCCAGGCGAACGTAATAGCAAACTCAGGCCACGATGATATGATTGTACGTCTACACTTTCACCTCGAATACTCCGCGAGCCTTCACACTACGCAGCGTTCTTCGATTCTCGCACCTGCGCTCCTGAACGAAACCATGCGCAATGGCCGGCAACGATATTGATCTGCTGTCAATAGAGGCTAATGAAGCTCAGCATGATGCCGTTCTGGATTACTATGGCAGGCGGTTAGCAACATGCTCTTCGGACAAGACAATCAAGATCTTCGAGGTTGAGGGAGAATCCCACAGGCTGGTGGAGACCCTGAAGGGGTACGTCACCGTGGCACACAGACGTAGCATGTTGTTGACAGCTTGACAGACACGAGGGCGCTGTATGGTGTGTAGCATGGGCGCACCCCAAGTACGGCAATATTCTCGCATCTTCGTCCTACGACGGCAAGGTCCTCATCTGGCGCGAACAAGGCGGCGCCTGGCAAAAGATCTACGACGTTGCGCTCCACACCGCGTCTGTCAACCACGTCGCCTGGGCACCCCACGAGGCCGGATGCCTCCTCGCTTGCGCTTCCTCTGACGGCAACGTCTCGGTTCTCGAATTTAAGGATAACAACTGGACACACCAGATCTTCCAGGCTTGCGGCTCGGGTGTAAACAGTGTCTCCTGGGCACCAGCTGTTGCGCCTGGCCAGGTCATCAGTGCGAGCGGAAACCAGGGCGGCACTGCACGACGATTTGTCACCGGCGGTAGCGACTGTCAAGTCAAGCTTTGGGAGTTCAGCGCAGAAACAGGAAGCTGGCAAAACACGCAGATTCTGTCTGGCCACACAGACTGGGTCCGCGATGTTGCATGGTCACCCACCGTCCTCTCCAAGTCATACATTGCTTCCGCCTCGCAGGACAAGACTGTGCGCATCTGGACATCCTCAGACCTGCGTATGTATCGGACCTACAGGCAGACGATTATTGTGCTAACTGATTTCAGACGACTGGAAATCTACCGTCCTCAACGTTGACGCCGCCGCATGGCGTGTAAGCTGGAGCCTCAGTGGCAATGTTCTCGCCGTCAGCACTGGTGACAACCGAGTTAGCTTGTGGAAGGAGAGGCTAAGCGGCGGGTGGGATTGTGTCAAGACGATCGAGGAGTAGAAGACATTCGAGGACGAGATGTTGTGAGCACGCATAAAAAGCGCGGCGATAGAAGAGAATTGGCTGGCACCGCACGATTGCTGGCAGATATCGAGCAGGTCGTCAGGCCTCGAAGGACAGAATACTACCAACTCGAGGCCCTTCTGCCTCTAACAGTTCAAGGGTTCGAACGGATAATCACACCGATGCCTTTCCAGAAGCAACACACTTTCAGTGATCCTCGTGCGCCAATCGCCCCATGCGGCAATTCAAGCTCGACACGTGACCGACCATGAATACCGCGCATTTGAAGAGAGTCGTGAACACAGCCTCTAAGATACTCAAGTACTTCTCAATACGTGCTAGTCATATTCAGATACACCGCCTTGCACTTCCCGATACAGGAGTGGGTCTTGTGACATGTAAATCCTTCAGAAAAACGGGACGGACGTCTCAAATCGTCGACAGATTACACAGATGTCCATGGTTGTGGTGGTTGCCCTGCGCGTATAATTGACGCAGCAACCGACGGTCCGACTGCCAACGCTAGTGAACTGCGACGCCCCGGACACCAAGCTGTCAGCGGCAAACTACATGCTCCTTGTCTCCAGATCTAGCCCGCCGTGAACGTGGGGAGTTGATCAATGAGAACGGAAGTTGAGCCTTAGGAGTGGGCTAGAAATGACGACAGCGACAAGCGAGGGACACTAACAGCTAACAGGTCAAGAGCGTGCCCCCCAACAATATGAGAACAATGGATTTCTGCTGCACATGCACCTTTCCTTAGCGGCGGATCCCGGTACAGGTAGGTATACAACCGAATAAATAGACGTCAATTGCTTGGGCTTTGCAAGATTCTCCACGCTCTCTCCCTCCTCTCCCCCACATCAACTACAAGACAATGTCTATCATCGACACCACCAAAGACTTGTCGGCACTCTTCACGCAACAGGTCAAAGTTACGCCTGATGCCATTGCGCTAGAGGACGAGAAGAACACATATACATACCAGCAGCTCCACGACAAAGTCTCTGAGCTTGCTCTACAGCTCCGCGGTCACGGCGTGGGTCGTGACAGGCTAGTCGGTGTGCTACTACCGCGTTCTGCCGATTATGTTATCGCATGTTTAGCGGCGCTGGCGGCAGGTGGAGCCTTCCTGGTGCTCGAATTAGCTTATCCGCCGGATCTACTTGCCGACGTGCTCGACGACGCCAGACCTACTGCTGTGGTCACAATCAGCGCCGAGGTGGGCAAAATCTCGGCGGGAGTCCCGTTGGTGGTGCTGGATGAGCAAGATTCAAAGAAAAATGGCCATGTGGACGAGTCAGAACTACTGCCTCTGCCAGAAGAGACGGACTTGGACCGGTTATGTTTTGTTGCCTACTCCAGCGGCACAACGGGCAAGCCCAAGGGCATTGCCAATCCCCACAAGGCAGCTGTGCTCTCGTACAACCTCAGATTTGGCTTCTCAGACATACAGCCTGGAGACCGAGTTGCTTGCAACGTGTTCTTTGTGTGGGAGATCATCCGACCATTGCTGCGCGGAGCAACCGTCATTGCTGTCCCAGACGAGGCCAGCTACGATCCCCGCATGCTTGTTGATCTTCTCAGCTCGAAAAAGGTCACCGAGACACTCTTCACACCTACCCTGTTCGCCGCTGTACTAGCCCGTCACCAAGCGCTGGAGACACGCCTTCCCAATTTGAAGACAGTATGGCTAAACGGCGAGGTAGTGACCACCGACCTGGCAAGACGAGGACTGAAATCTTTGCCAAACACCCGCCTCCTCAATGTCTACAGTGCCTGTGAGACACACGAAATTGCTTGCGGCGACATCAAGGAGATGCTTGGGCAGCTTGAGAAGGACGCCCCCTACTGCCCGGTCGGGCCACCTCTGATCGACAAGAAGTACGTCTACATTCTAAACGAGAGTGGCCAAAGAGTCGACGAGGGTGAGAACGGCGAACTTTTTATAGGTGGCCATCTTCTTGCGCGAGGCTACCTTAACCTTCCGGAAGTGACTGCGAAAGCTTTCACGCCGAATCCCTTTAGCTCACAGAAGGGTGCGCGAATGTATAGGACTGGAGACAAGGCCAGATTACTTGCAAATGGCCTCCTAGAGATCACCGGGCGTGTTGGTGCGATGATCAAGATTCGCGGATATTCGGTTGTACCTGGCAAGGTTGAGAGTGAGATCCGAAACCACCTTGCAGTTAGCCACTGCGCAGTCATTGCTTACGGCGATGGAATCGACAGACAGCTTGTTGCATATATCGTCCACGACAAGGACTCATCTGAGCAGCGTCCCGTTGTCGAGATCGACAAGGCCGGACGCAGCTCTACTGCACGCCGCATGCTGCAGTCTTACCTCGCACACTACATGTTGCCTGCTCTCTGGGTCGAGCTGGAGACACTGCCTACCAATGATGTTTCCGGAAAAGTGAACGTGAAGGCCCTGCCGCCGCCGAGGTCCAGCTCACCAACTGGAAGTGCCCGCAGGTACGAGCAGAGCCCGATCGACATCGAGCAGATTCAAACGATTTGGGCCTCCATTCTCGGCATCAGTGCAAGCTCTATTACCCCAGAGTACAACTTCTTCGATCTCGGTGGCCACTCACTTTTACTTGCTGATCTTGCTGCACGTCTTTCGAACACTTTCGGTTTCCGAGTGCCAGTCGCTCGTCTTGCAACACCAGCAACTCTCAACGGTCACCTGGATACCGTTCGTAAGATTCGAGACGGTGCAGTAGCTGAGGTTCAGGATAACCTACCTGCGGTTCTGAAGGCTGATGCTATCTTAGACAAGGACATTCAGCCCAAAGACGCCAAATTTGTCGCACTCAAAGACGCCGAGACTGTGCTCCTGACCGGTGTCACAGGTTTCTTGGGTGCATTTCTCCTCAGAGACCTCCTCGAGCACACATCCGCTACCATTATCTGTATGGTTCGTTTCCCTGATGCCTCGCAGGATGATGTTCCGGCTGCCATAGCAAGGATCCGCAGCAATCTGCTCGACTTCGGCTTGTGGAGCGACTCCGTGATGGAGCGTGTCGAGATCCTACCTGGTAACTTGTCTAGGAAGCGATTTGGTCTGCCACCAAACACATTCCAAAAGCTCGCTGATCGACTCGATGTCATCGTTCACGCTGCTGCCACTGTCAACCTGGTATACCCATACGCTGCACTGCAAAAGCCAAACGTTGGTGGTACAAGGGAGATACTTCGTCTTGCCAGCGCCGGTAGCGTCACAGTGCAGTACATTTCCACTAACGGTGTGCTTCCTCCCGCCAAGGGTCGCAAAGGATGGTCCGAGGATAGCATGCTTGGTGTAGAAGACGTACCAACCAAGCTGGCAGACGGTTACGGTCAGACCAAGTGGGTTGCCGAGCAGCTCGCACTGGAGGCGCAGAAGCGTGGTCTGCCCATCAAGATCCATCGTCTAGGTACTATCAGTGGTCACAGTGAGACCGGTGCTGCCAACGCCTGGGATTTGCTGACCGCGTTGATTGTCGAGTCTATCCGCATCGGTCACTACCCAGACGTCAAGGGCTGGCGCGCTGAGATGACACCCGTCGACTTTGTCAGCAAGGCTATCTTACACCTCAGTGATCAAATCGAGACCGAACAGACCGTATTCCACATCGGTGACCCAGACCCAGTGGATATCAGCAAAGTCTTCGAAGACGTTGAGAAGCTGGGTTACCCCACCAAACCCATGGAGTTCTCGAAATGGGTTGCTCTTTGGGACGAGAAGCGTGGCTCTGCCAAGGGTGGTGTTGGTGCTTTCACAGTCGACATCCTCCGCAGTGGTATGCCCAGCATCGAGTTCCTGAGGGATGTTGTTGTTCTTGACAACAGCAAGACACGACCCCTTCGCTCGGCCGTCGAACGCCCCAAGGTCGATGGGGCTCTTCTTGAGACCTACACACGCCACTGGTACGCACGTGGTTGGCTAGCATCGCCGCCTCAGAGCCAAAACGCTGTAGGCGGCTCCGCACGAACTCTTCCATGCCGAGGACCTCTGTACGGCAAGGTCGCCATTGTCATGGGCGCCTCTTCAGGTATCGGTGCCGCCACTGCTGCAGCTCTGACGCGCGAAGGCTGCCGCGTTGCCCTCGCAGCGCGCCGCATTGACGCTCTCGAGAGCTTAAAAAAGCGCCTCACCATTCGCGAAGGCAAAATCATCACCCAGAAAACTGATGTCACCGACAAGGCTCAGGTTGCAGCCCTCGTCGCCGCAACAGAAGAGAAGCTCGGCCCGGTCGATATATTCGTCAACGTCTCCGGCGTCATGTACTTCACCATGATGGCAAACGCTCTTACAGATCAGTGGGATCAGACTGTCGATGTCAATTGCAAGGGTATCTGCAACACTATCGCCGCCGTTGTGCCCGGTATGCTCAAGCGCGGAAAGGGCCACTTCGTAGCCATCTCCTCAGACGCAGGGCGCAAGGTCTTCCCCGGTCTCGGTGTCTACTCAGCTTCCAAATTCTTCGTTGAGGCGACACTGCAGGCTCTGCGTGTCGAGACTGCTGGAACTGGATTAAGGGTCACAGCTGTGCAGCCAGGTAATGTTGCAACGGATCTGCTGGGTATGAGCACGGATAAGGAGGCGCTGAAGAAGTACGGTGAGCCCAGTGGCGCGAAGGTACTGGATCCGGAAGATGTTGCGGGAAGCATTGTGTACGCGCTCAAGCAGCCTGAACATGTCGCTGTTAATGAAGTGATGATCGAGCCAAGGGATGAGCCGATCTAAACGACGCCAGAAGGTCTGGTAGCTGCAAGGCATTCTGAGCGATCGAAACAGTTGCCAAATCATGAATTCATTATCACCGTCTTCACTGGATGATATTTCTCAGTTCCGACTTTGCTATGGGAGCTCGTCATTTACTTCTTTCCCGATCCTATGTATACTGTCTGCGAACCCTCTGAAGCCTGCCGCAGCGTTGTGTATGCTCTCTTGAGCTTGTGCTGAAATACTGCGTACCATCTGTGCTCCTCGCTCGATATCCCGTTGTGCTTCTGTAAGCTTCGTGGTCTGCGCGTCAACTTCATAACTTACTCCTCGCCCAACTTCTACGACATTACTACATGCAGCCTCAACACCACGCTCGAACTCTCTGCATCCCTGACTCAGATCGCCACGTACATGCTCGATCTCACGCACCGCTGCTTCAAGACCTTCCCAGTCTCGACCCCATGGTCGCAGCGCTTGAGGGATGTAGTCTATGTCTGTTGTGGACCAGTGGGAAAGAGCAACAGCGCCCGAATCTCAATCGACGTGCAGGAGACTTCCACGACTATATACGAGACAACAAGTGAATTCCATCTCCCCATACGTTTACTCGTTTCCAAGACTGGTCAACCATTTGAGGAATCCCATGTACACCATTTTATGGATGCGGCGACGCATCTGCAAGCCCGTCGCACGTTCTGACCGCCAGAACAATGCTAAGTGAGTATGCCGTCAGGCATGTATCCTGAAGAACATACAATGGGAAGCCAAGGAGGTCTATGGAGAACTGTGGTGGGTGGGTTCGAGCTGAAGAAGGAGTGGAGGTCGTATAAATACCGTGTCCGTGCACCCAACGATCGGAGTCAACCAATGATCGTTCCGAGCCTTTACGGCCATCACCAAATTGAGGCTGTAGAGCCACCTACAATAATAATTATCGAGAGGTTTTTTGGTGGAGTATTCTATAGACCTATGCAACAGAATTCCTAATATAAAGTTACTAGTATTCCGGGGCAGTGCAGCCACTCTTTGTATATACAAGTTTGTCGCCTGGCTTCAGATCATCAATATCTGCAAGCGCATCTGAAATCCCTGGCATGGTGGTTGAGTAATTACGCGTTGAAATCTACTGCAAATGTTGTGCCCTGATCGTTGGTTGACTCCGATCGTTGGGTGCACGGACATGGTAGGTATGGTAGGTCAGAGAGCGGCTCGTGCTCCGGCCGTCGAAGGCTCAAACCGCGGATTGAAGAAGGCAGAACAACACCACTTCTTCAGCTCTACTGAGTCAGTTGTCTCGATACTCTCAATCTATCACAAAAATTTGCCTGCGGCAGTGCAATTTTGCAACCGAGCCTGCAAGCTGCAGCGCTCAAACACGAACTTATGCATGTGTAGGTAGTGAGCCCTGCCAGAGCCCCTATCCGTGGTTCAACTGGCTAGGCGCGACGCCACACTCGGAAGGACAGCAAGAGGGTCTTTGAGGGCAGATTGAATGCCAGTATGGTGCGTTGCGTGATCTGCTGCAGAGCAAGCAGTGGGGTCCGCGGCCAACCTGTGCCTGGCAGCCTGGCAGGGTAGAGCATATTGAGCTCTCTTTGGACCCGAGTCACTTCTGGTTCTACAATCTGATGGAATTTTCTTTAGAAATACGGGAGCGACTCTCGATGCCTTTCAGATGCAAGCCAGTCAAAATCGGGGCACAGATAAAGCACCAGAAGACGCAGATTGGTCGATGATAGCAAACAGTCAAGGATTATCTTCGAGCACTCTTGGAAACAGCACCACCAATGATATGGTTGCGTGACAGAAACTGAATATATACAGCGGTTGCAGATTTACGAGTACCTTACATAACGAAACAAACGTCTCGCAATACCATCTCTGGCTACCATATCAATTACATAACTAGCGCAAGCAAGAACGGCCATAAGATCTGTGGCCAGTTTCAGACATAGACGTTGACGACACCCTTCTGAGTACCTAAGTGGGCGTTTGAGATGTGGTTGTACGATGCTCTTTGTTGGATGAGGCATTGTCGCAGCAGACACCGTAAACTCGTTTATAGTACCCCCCACGTTCTGTAGTACCCCCCAAAATCATCCTCTGAGCAAGATTTCACTTCTAGTACCCGGATTTTATCAGCGAGAGTTTACGGGTATGGATTGGGATGAGCAGCGGATCGCTCCGGAGGCTTCAGACCAAAGGCTGGGGTAAGCCAGTCCAGTTCAGGTGGATCAGTGGTATATGAGCCGGCCGTCTTCGAAGAACAGCTTAGCAGAGGAACCTGATCACTTCTCACTCAACACTATCTGCCTTTCAAGATCATGCAGCTTCAATAGGCATGATGCAGAGTTATGTAATGTTACTGATACATGAGTAGGGCCACACGCCGGAATACCAAACCTACTGCCGAATACTGATTTATAGCTCTTACGCTAGCTTTATGTCAAGAGACACATGGTATCATATACCTGCGTCGGGAGAAAGCTCATATCAGTGAGGGCGAAAAGACCGTGGGTAGATAGGCCACGATTTCCAAGAGATCGCCAGAGATCGCCAGGTCACCGGTGATGAATGAGTGTATACGACAGTGTATGTATATTGATCAGTAGCTTTGTTTGATTCCTGCTCAACGTCTATCTCTGGGCTACCTTGTGAGTACCTTTCACAAGTCCCTGAAAGTGGTCTCCTAAGCCACCCTGTTGGTGACCTCGACGAACTTTTGCCACTGCTTGTAAGCCTCGCCGCTCGAGACGGCCCACTTGGCTCTCCTGACACCCTCCTTCCAGCGTCCCCCTCCAGGCCCAACCTCCTTAATGACATTGCCATCATCACCTTCACCCATGTCGCTCGTGTCAGCGTCGCAGATTCCACTGATGACGAGTAGAGCAGCTGTGTTGATGTAGACGAAGTGCAGGATTGGGTCGTCTGGCGAGACTTCACCAGTCAGGATCTTCATCAGGATCTCCGCGTTCTTCTCTGGCGACTGGCCGGGCGAGACCTCGCTCAGCGGGTGCTCCGGCAACCCGAAGTCTGCAGGAGAGAGCTTGAAGAAGTTGATGTCGACTTCGCCAGATGATGTCTCAACTAAGCGCCAGCAGTGTGTAGGTCCTGCACAGGACAGCTCGTCCAGCTCCTCGTCACCACACATGACCAAAGCCTTTCTTGCACCCGACTGACGGAGCGCTTCGGCGAAATCGGGAGCGATCTCCCTTCGGGCTACACCAAGGACCCGAGCTTCGATCTGGTCGTGCAGAGGGTTCGCAAGTGGTCCGAGAAGGTTGAAAATTGTGCGCCAGCCGAGCTGCTTGCGGATGGAGGCGGCGTGCCTAGCTCCGGGGTGGAAGATTGGTGCGTACAGGAAGGCGTAGTTGGTCTCAGAGTAGACTTCATTGATAGTTCTTGGTGCGACCGCAGTGATTATTGGAGCTTTAGGTAGTGTGCAAGTCAAAAGATCTGCTGAACCAGAGCGTGATGTGGAAGCTTTGTTGCCGTGTTTTGCAACCATAAGTAGGGCACTGGCAAGGATGGATGATGTCGTTGAGATGTTGAACGTGTTGTGCGAGTCTCCTCCTGTGCCAACTATGTCGACCTGAGCAATCGTCAGTCACGAAAGGCGAGAAGTCATTGTGAAGTCACAGTGCTTATGTGGGATGCAATAGTGTAGTACGTACCAGCCCTCCATGGTAATTGCCCTCTTTCCTTCCACGCTTCTGGAGTACCTGATTGAGCGCATTTGAATCGATCTTGGACGAGAAGTCTCTCATAGCCTTTGAGCACTTGGCAAGAACCTCAGCCTGCCTGTCTTCATCTGTGAAATGGAGACATGTCAATAGAGCACCAGTTTGCACCTCTGATAGGCTGTTTGTGAAGATCAAGGAAAGAGCAGCAGCAATCTCATCTGCGGTAGGTTTTGTCGACGATGTTTCGTGCCAGAGTCTCTTCAGAAGTGGAGTGATTGATACTTTGGGGTCCTCGTCGTTTGCCGTTGATACCGTGGACGCCATCTTGGTTGTTGTATCGCCTGGTCCTTCTTGATGCTTTACCTAAGCAGATGCAGCAGCTGTCCGCGGGGTAGGAGGGGTAGTTTGGAAGTGGGGTAGCGGCTGATTGTGAAAATGAATTGTCTCCCAATAAGGGTCGATCGTGGTTCAATTGCTCTTCAGAATTCGCAGGTGCCCCTTTCATATACCTGAAGAGCTTCGCCGTGTTGACTCACTAATCCGGAGATCCCAGTGAGTTCCGCGTCGACGAGCTCGGGCTAAGCCCGATCGAGCACGCGACCGCGGAAGAATTGATTCACCGTCCCGTCTCAAATTTCGAACTGCGCGACGGTCGCAAACGGCGTGTGCAAGGTCAAGACGTGTCAGAGTATCCTCTCTGATAGTCCTTGCAGTGATAATCCCCCGCGACGCCAAATATCTCAAATGGGGAAGAAGCGGACCCATGCTGAGACTAAGGATGGCTTTACGAAGCCGCCTCCGGGCCAGAACCGGGTGAAGAACGACAAGAAGGATGCGCGCAAGGGTGGAGATGCTGGAAAGAAGCGCTCAGCATTGGTAGGACATGTTCGCGACGTTTGGGAGATGGTACACTAACGTATACGCCAGGTATTCAAGGTGCAGCCTGAATGGCACACTGTCGAGCTGCCTCAACTTCCCATAGTCGAGAACCCTACGACCCCCCCGAAATACATTCTTGACGATCTCCACGCCTACGCTGATGAGCTCCTGGAAGCAGAGACGACAGAATATGCCGCCTCGCACATGTCCAAGGATGCGTCGCACAAGTTCATGTCCACTATCATGGCATCCGGTACTATGGAGGATAAGGTCTCGGCCTTGACTCTGTTGGTTCAAGAGTCGCCACTGCACACTACTAGGGCGTTCGAGCAGCTGCTAGGCTTGTCGCGTAAGAAGAGCAGGAGTGCTGCGATGATGGCTTTGGCTGCGCTGAAGGATCTGCTGGGTCAGGGCGTTCTGTTACCCCCGGACAGGAAGCTAAAAGCTTTCGCACGGCAGCCTGGTCTTCTGAGCGCGCTACAGGGGAAGAACATGCACTGGAAGTATGGCGAGAAGCTACCCGGCGAGCTGCAGAAGATCCACTTGATTTCGTGGTCCTACGAAGACTGGCTAAAGAAGCAGTACTTCGAGATGCTCAAGATTATCGAGGGCTGGACCAACGATGAAGTCGAGTACTCGCGGAATCGCGCTGTGACCTTTGTCTGGGAGCTGCTGAAAGAGAAGCCAGAACAGGAAGAGAACTTGCTCAGGCTGCTCATCAACAAGCTTGGAGACAAAGAGAAGAAGGTCTCGTCGCGGGCATCGTACCTGCTACTCCAGCTTCAGATTACCCACCCGCTGATGAAGAGTGTCATCATCAACTCGATCGAATCAGACCTGATCTTCCGACCGAACCAAAGCGCGCACGCCAAGTACTACGCCGTTATTACTCTCAACCAGACCGTCCTTAGTGTGAAAGAGCAGGAAGTTGCCAACAAGCTGCTGGAGATCTACTTCAGCATCTTCCTTGGCTTGCTCAAGAAGCAGAAGGACCACGAGAAGGAAGAAAAGAAGATTGCAGTGCTGAACAAGAAGGGCGAGGTACAAGGCGGTGGCGCCTTGCCTGGCAAGATGGCGAAGAAGAAGGCTGAGAAGGACGCCACTATGGCATTCAAGGTCGCGGACGAGTCGAGAGAAAAGCTGATCTCTGCTATCCTCACGGGCGTCAACCGCGCCTTCCCCTTCGCCAAGACCGACGATGCCAACTTCGAGGAGCAACTCAACACCATCTATCAGGTCACTCATTCTTCCAACTTCAACACTGGGATCCAGGCCATGACTCTTATCCAGCAAATCTCCACCACCAAGAACATCTCCACTGATCGCTTCTACCGGACACTGTACGAATCTCTCCTCGACCCACGCCTCATTACGACTTCCAAGCACATCATGTACCTCAATCTGCTCTATCGGTCACTCAAAGCGGACACCAGCATCAAGCGCGTCAAGGCATTCGTCAAGCGCTTACTTCAGATCATCCACATGCACGAACCTCCTTTCATTTGCGGTGTTCTCTATCTCATCAACGAGCTTATTGCAACCTTCCCCAGCATCAAGGCTATGTTGTCAACCCCAGAAGACCATGTCGACGATGGCGAGGACGAGCACTTCGAGGATGTACCTGAGGAAGGCGAAGAGAAGGCGGATGAGAAGAAGCCTGTTAAGCCTGCTTATGATGCCCGGAAACGAGATCCCGAGTACGCTCAAGCAGACCTGTCGTGTTTGTGGGAACTGCTGCCACTTCAGGTACATTACCACCCTTCGGTACATGTTCTGGCATCGAAGATCATCAACCAAGATGCCATCAAGGAGAAGCCAGATCCAACTCTCTACACCCTCATGAACTTTCTCGACAAGTTCGCCTTTCGTAACGCAAAGACTAAGGTACAAGGCGTGCACGGATCCTCGATCATGCAGCCTATGTCTGGCACCTCAAAGGCTGCCGACTACCTCATCACAAACCGCGATGGCGATCGCACTCACGATCCCCTCAACTCGGAAGCTTTCTGGCGCAAGAAGGTCGACGATGTCCGCGACGACGAAGTCTTCTTCCACACATACTTCGAGAAGGCTGGCAAAGCCAAGCAGGCCGACAAGAAGGCGAAGAAGAAGAACAAGCAGGATGCGGATAGCGAGGACGAGAGCGGCGAGGACGAGATTTGGAAGGCACTTGTCAAGTCACGACCAGATGTCGAGGGCGACGGCGGCGACGATGACTTCGATGATATCGACATGGACGATATGATGAGTGACTCGGATGCCGAAGGCGGTGTCACCATGGACGATGGCGTTGAACTCAACCTCGGCAGCGATGACGAAGGTGATGCACCTGTGCCCGCTGCCGATGATGATGACAACGACGATGACTTCGAAAACTTCGACCTCGACGACGAAGACGCATTCATGGACGATGATGACGAAATCCCCGTCGACATTGGCGGCCTCATCGACGAAGAAGGCGAGGACGACACCAAGGATGGCAGGAAGAAGAAGAAGAGGAAGCTCAAGCAGCTCCCCACATTTGCTTCTGCGGACGACTACGCGAAGCTCATCGGAGACGACAGCGAGTAGAGCGAGCGGAGCAAGTAGATGTAATTACTGGTTATGTATAGCACACCTGTGGAGCCAGTCGGAACGGGCGTTGGGCTATGATGACAGGCGCATCGGGACGTTCACGGAGTTCTTTGCATGCTTCTGAGCGACTTCATGTAGATATCCTTTGCGAGTGTAATAACAACCTTTGGAGACACAAAGACTACCTACACATGTACAAATTGGCATTGACAATGGACCGAGAAAGCAAATACGACACCGAACCACACTGAGGACTCGAACTACCAGTGCGCGTGGTTTTCCTTTACCTACTCGATGAATGCCGACACTACATCGAAGAACCTGCAAATGCCTAGACACCACACGCAGTGCCAAACAGATGCTGGAGCATCAAACGAGACTCAAGCATCACGCACAAGCGCCGGCGCATGGGATGAGAGTACTAGAGATACTATAGCCTCGGATATCATGGGGCATAATGCATCAGACATGAAAAGAGCAGACATGAAGGCATCAGCAGGGCATACAAGCATGGCTCCCTCAGTGGAGGTGATCGCAGCGGTCGCCGTTCTACCATGTTTGTCGCGACTACTGTTACCAATTTGCCTGGTCACAGGTAGTTGCTGCCGGTAAATGCTCTTTCCAGATCATATGTCGCCTTGAATGCAGAAGCAATCCTGTAAAGGTGGCAGGTGCGGCGGGCAGCTTGCTACTTCTCTCACCTAAAATATTAATTCCAAGACCAACGCGCTGATGCTCACTGCATATCATGGCGATTCGACTTTGTTCCCAATACTCAGCGCATTGGCGCACTATTGGGGACGATGGCATGGCTCATAGGGCATGACTTGAGGCGACCATTGCGACACTTCAACAATTATGCCTATCTGAGTCTATTTATTCCTCTCAGGTTGGGCACACCTCTCTCTCGTCCTTGGACGCACCACTCTCCCGCTACTCTGGCACACCACTCAGGGCCATACTAGTAGGATTGTGGCCGTGCCTTTATCAGATCGATTGCAGAACTGGGACATTGCTGCTGTTCGAGCTTCTGTGTGGGCTTGCGCGCGTGAACGAAAGAGGCAGACAGGTGCAACTGTGCTGCACAAAACTCTGTCGGTTGTAGAAGTAGCGAGAATGCGTTGCGTATACGCAGTCAGGGTTAAGTACTGCACGATCTGTGTTTATACTGATACATGTCTTCGCTGTGAGCTTGTGACAGTTGATAGATAACCGTGTCCGTTGAGTCAGGGGTCTCGTTGCGCGTAGACGTCAGTCTTCATCTATTGTTGACTGTCGCTGGATGCCGGTAACGGCGCCGCGCGCTTGAGCATGTAGTGCCCTCACTGACGGTAATCTGTCGTAGTGTCTCTTACCATGCTGGCTACAAGTTTTGCTCACACAAAAAGGGTAGATGTAGGGTAGAGTAACAAGAAGCAATCACTGAGTATTGGCTGCGTGCTTGATGTCTCAGGCCTCAGACTATAGGAATAACCTCCCTACAGAACAGCACGGTACAGTCCAATGTCAATAACTTTAGCCTCGATCTTGATCGATATTCAGTCGATACCTGTAGAGCAAGCATCTATGCATCGCAAGCGCTTAAGGAGGGGGCAGGATCGCTGAAAACCGCCTGCTCTCAAAGGATCAACACGACGCTACTTGTGTCATGACTCCAACGAGAAATCCTTCGCAACGCGCGGGGGTCTCGAGAACCCCGGTAATGGGCAACGGTTCGTCTGATAAAAGAGCGGAAGAGCGGAAAGCACGACGCGGGGACAAGAGACGGGAAACTGAGAACCGATTCCGCTTCTTTGTTCCACGCCTGTCGCGGCAAGCATCTTCACGAACTTGGCATCATCTTTGCATCAATTTCTTCCGCAGTGGGGCCCACGCGTGACTGTGGTTGTGGGGTCGATGTTGTTATGCAAAGACGTGATGCTAGCGCAAACGGCGACCAAAATATGGGGATATTTGTCGCTAGTACGCCTGACAGATCTGGGTCGGTATCATACTGCCGAAACTCAATCTGGCTATGACTCATCACTTACCTTTTTTTCGCAGCAGTTCATGCTGTTGGGAGCTGTCTGCAGTTAATCGGTCGGAGCTGCAGAGTACAAAAGGAACTGCCTGTAATTGTGGGGTACATGGATCATCCGTGTCGTTAGGGTGATCTTTGGTACAGCTGTCCTGTTTGGTTGGAATCGTTTCCTGGTATCGTTCGTTGTTGATAATCATAATCGGATCAACCGAGCCGTAAGGCGAACTGTCGATAGCGTTGGTCTGTTCGAAAGAGTTCGAGCCGGTTTGTAGTACCGAAGTTGTCAGCCTCAGATAGCCTTAGTTGAATGCACGATATGTAGACTAACGTAGCTCGAGCAATGTCAACCCGCTGGGCTCGTCAACCTGACTGACGCTTTCACACCAGCACATGAAAGTTCGGTGGAGACTAGTCGAGAGTAAACGGTGGCTATACAGTCGCGGTAAGGTCCCTGCCTGCAACCGTGATTATTGATTCGTCTCGACGTTGCCTTCTGTACAACATGATTGGGGCGACCATAACCTGACTTGCGCCTGAACTTTATCATCGCCTGTTCTGTGGAGATCCTCATCCGAGTGACCAATGGCCGCACAGCCGTGGTAGGGGTCGTGCCTGTGGACGCAGAACTGGTTCTCTTGCAATTTGGAAAAGGCAGCCACAATCTTGCTGACTCCTTCCCTGACTTTTCGCGGCGTGGAGGGTGCTGTGCAGTGCTGAAGCTACCGTGCCTCTCCATGATCCGCCTTCGATCACCCGCTCCATTCAGGGCTTGGAGCACTTCTTCAGCTGTAGATTCGAGTGTGGCAAAACAATATCGACCCACCCGACCAATATTCGAAGGTACTGAGGCCGGACAGACACCTCAAGAACTCAAGAAGTCTAGAGTGGTGTGAAATTGCGGAGAACCTGCTGCCGTACGTAGCGAGATGGAACAGTTGGTCCTGGAGCAGTCGCGGTATTGTGACGCTCGAGCCTCTCCTACCAAAGATGAAGCAGAACCTGTGCTACATTATGCTAGCCTAGAGGACTAGTGTGGTGTTAGCCATCTTCTTGCTCTTGCGTTGTGCGTGATGCTAGCTCCCTGCCGTGAGCTTGTAGGGAATGGGCGATTTAAGAAACGAGAGACAGATGACGAGCCGTTCGACTATCGCGCGACGCATTGCCGACGTAAGTGTGGATGCTTGAGGATGTTGAGATCTGGTGGTGGGCAGCGACTAATTGCAGTCGATTTTGCAATCCAGTGTAACAGCTTTGTACACCTACCCCGTCAATATCAAGCAGCTTGATCAGTTTGCATATCGCTATATGTCGATACAGTCCCAGTCTCTGATCGACCTGGAGAGCGGAGGCAGTGCTTCTGGGAAGCAGGATGTACCTTAATGCCTTCCTGTGCCGTGTGGTCAGATTTCGGGGGCACGTTGAGCTCTTACTCTGCTTGGTTTAACTCGGATTCTTCCACGTCTGTCAGTTCAACGTGATTCCATTCGGAGTCTTCATTCTCAAGAACACCAATCCTTACTGCAATGACTTCTACCGTCAAGTCGACCTCACAATGTCTCAAGGATTGTTACTGAATTAAAGTAAGCGGCTACGATTTCGTATCGCCGTACCACTCAATCATGATAAAGATAAGCCGAGGGTGATATATGTGGCGGTAGTGCTCACCGTCGAGCTCAGGCCAAGGTCTGTAGTGAGCCGCGGACGGCACAGGGAATCTCCGCGTCGAATTTCATATCTGCTGGCAAGACATCTCGCGTATGCCTGCCCAACTGTAAGAACTTGTGGCTGGGAAGGAGCTCGTTAATTGGTCAAACCTTGGCATCTGTACAGACCAGGATGCAGTTCGACGCGGAGACCTCCTGGACGACAAGGTGAAGCAAAGGAAAGCTGCCGGTCCATTGGCAATGCTTGATAGTCAGAGGCCTAGACCTGTGCTGGCAAGTGCCATTCCATAGTGTCGTTGATCAAATGTCAATACCTAGTGTGGGAAGTCTTTACTACTTCCCTCGAAGCGTTGATAGGCTGTGGAAGGCAGATCAGCTCGGATGCGAATGCCAAGTGCAGACGATCACCTTCCTACCTGCTTTGATGAGGCTTGTAGCCGACAGCATCTCGACTCGGGGTTAACAGAGGTTCCTGCTTAACAGTCTGGGGACCCCTGCCATGTCGGCCTTCGTTGGTCGTTCGGGGTCTTGTGTAAGGTTTGAGTCGGTAGACTACTCGGAAAGGCTGCTGTCATCGGTCGAAACGTACCGGGCGTATTGGAAGCGTATCCAAGAAAACCTGACAAACGACTAACATTCGGAGAGAAGTCCTATTTGAGAGTTTCGTTTGTAGACTTTCGCCCTGCACCTCTTTCGGCATTATGATAGCGCATCTCAAGAAGTCCGACAGGATTTGAACGGTTCAAGGACGCCGGATGTGGGTTTCCGTGGGCGCAATTACTATGTAGAAGTGCCTTTGCACAGCGCTGATCCGCAAGATGGAGCAGCTTGCAGTGGCATCGGACCGTTTGCAAGCGTTGAAAACCGGGATCATGATCGAAATGACCGGGAGCACGAGGAATTCCCCACCTTCTCGGTGTTGAATGCCGTTTAATCGCAGGGTCCAGATAACAACCTTAAGGTCATTATATCTGGATGGGGGACAGCGAATTAACGCCTAAGTGTCGTTGGGATGAATGACTAGCGCAAAGTCAGTAAAAACACTCGAAGAGTAGAATGCCGAAGATCACGAACGAATTCCCGCAGTGAAATGAGCGCTCGTTGCGAGCGTTGCGACAGGCATCAATTTCCTATCGGAAAGAGCACCGAGAGGCGTCAAGAAGGATTCAGAACCCAGATACTCCGAAGTTCCTCGTAACCGGTGAAGTTTCCCGGTTCATATCCACGTGGAGTTTGATAAAAGAGTGGTACGGAAGATCGGAAGATGCACTTGGCGTCTAACACACAAACAGAGAAGTGGATGCCCTGGACGACCTGGGTTACGGCGTGGACAGCCGTTGCCTAGTCATCTTGAAGATACCCAATGAAGCTTAGACCGATGAAACTGGCGCTCGATCTAACGAATGAGACCTGTATTCGTCTGCGCGGCGGCAGCGTGCGGTGGCTTTTGTATGACCCCTCTTTTCAAGCTCTGGAATCTGTCGTCTGAGGCATACCTAGTGTGCTCGTGAGCTGAAATTGACTTGCGATGCTGGTGGAAGTGGCTAATAGAGTCTGGAGCCTGACAAACTGCATCTGATGAGAATTCAAGTTGCTGTTCGCGTGGCAGTAGTCTCGTCTCGAATATGATGTAAAGATGCTGTAAAACTTTGAACAGTCGGCCCTCCGCTAAAAAAAAAACGAAGGCCAGGTAGCTTCGTCATGTCTGCCATGTTTCGAGGCTGATCTTACTGCTGTGAAGCTTGTCTTGAAAGGTTATTCCTGTTAATTAATGGCTTTGACTGATTAGGCTGTAAGGGTCCGTGAGGTGTGGGGCATTTTCTGAGCGTGCAGCTGACGTGCAGCTGTCTCCAGCGAGAATGGCACGACGTTGCGCGTCGAAATCATTGATTGGATGGCCAAGTTTTCCCGACTCCAGTAGTACCTAGCTATCCAAACTTCGCTTGCTGCAAACGTCAAAGCGGTCACAGCAGGCAAACGATAAGAGCAAGGCCTCAGTCGAATTACTCTGCATGCAGAAGTGAGCGAGCGTTATTGTTGATGAAGCTGAGGGCCATTTCGGCAAAAATCACGCGCAATCAATCTCACGATCTATGACATCACTTTGACGGGTCGGATCGCTCTTTCTGACAAACTGAAAGTCGATTTGTTGTCGAATAAATGACCAATTTTCAGGCGAAGTTGGCAGATCAGGCAGAGTGCGAGACTAGTGTTCGGCTCGGGATCGCGTGTGTGCGCTATCCGAGCCGGCCATTGTTGCGTGCTCAAGGAAACTCAGGTCGTCGGCTGCTGTCCAGTAAGTTACCAGCCTTGTCAACAATCAAGTCAGTTTCGACCTCACACCCACGCGCTTACCCAACAAGGTAGGAGTTGAACATACGCAGGTAACTGCTGGGCTCGAACAGGTAGGTAATCAATCAAGTCAATCCGAGGTCGCTGGGCCCCACTTAATTGATTGTTGACAACTGTGCCAGTAACTCTAGTCGTAGCAATGATACCGCTTAGCCTCACAAGCTGCCATACCGGAGAAGGTCAAGTGACTGTCTTGCACGGGCGGGCGTTGCCAAGGACGAGGACTGATGCATACTGTGTAAGCACTGAAGCAGCTTCTCAGTAGCTACCGAGCGGAGTTTGAGCCGCATGGTCTCAAGAGCTTGAGCTAGCGTTGCTTGAAGCCGTGGCTAAGGTATATTGGAGAGAAGAGTTCTGGTAATGCAGGTCTGAATTCTCTGAATGTACCAGAATGATAGAGAATTTGGAGAACACCACTACTGCAGGGCGTCGCGGAGGGCGTCGCGGAGGTGGCAGCCATACCGGCAACCAATGAGACGAGCGCCATCACAGTCATTCGATATGTCACTTTGTACCTTCTCATAGAAACGGTTAGTGCAATTGCCCAAACACCTGGCGTTAACAGCATGACTTGGAGCGGTCCTTCCGTAACGTCAATAAATCGCGGCATTGCACGCTATACCAACGACGGGCAGTGAGAACTGTCATCGGTGAACTTGACGCAAGCATAAGAGGGGCCTGTGAGTATGGAAGTAGTAGGGAAATCCCGGCAAGTGATCCAAGCACAAATTGTTGAGTTGCGGTGGAAGGATCTCATGATGCCTTCTTCGTGTTGAAAGTGGTGGCCAAATACCTATTGGCAGCCCTGTAACCGGCAGAGTTCCAAGGCAGGGCGCAAACAGGGACTTCCAGCGCTCGCAGAGCCTCATTCCGTTGAGCTAGGTAATGAGTATACGATCAGCCGATGTTACCAGGTCCGCGGGACTATGGTTGTGGATACATGGAGAATGGCATGGCCTTTGAGAGAAACTGCATGGAGACGACTGCACTGGGACTGGCGCTCTTTGTGTTGTTTCGGCATGCTCCGCGTTGACCAAAGATGCTGTGGGGCAATCAGATCGTTTTGGAGATGGGACGCAGCACGGCGTGAGACGCTTGGTATCGCCTTGATTGTACAGTTGCTTAGCGGGCCGTCGAGCAGGAATTGAGGCTGACTTGGCTCTTCGGCAGCCGAGTCGATCGCTGTGGTGACAGGAGATGACTGCCGTATTGAGCACAGTGTTGTTTGCTTGGCTGGCTGTTTTGTACCGTATGTTATCGCACGGTAGTGATCAAATAGCAGCGTCACTGGCAAGTCGGCTGCGTGGGTGAGAGGGCTGTTGACGGGGGCTACGGGGACTAATGGGCCAAGCAGCCGTTCAGCAGCAGGTCAGGATTCAGCGGCAAGTCCGGCAACCTGGAACATGTTCCTCAGCCCATGATTTGGCGAATGCTCTGACATCATCTTTTGCACTGTCGCGGACTAGTCTATAAGCGGCTGGCGGAAGCTTCGGAAACGCAGGGCAGAAACATCTTCTCGGCGTGTTCCTGGCCATCGTGCCTTGGAAACGCACGCGACGGGGAGAAAAGGGTCTGCAAATGGAGATGAGACAGCAAAAAGGACCGGTGTGGCTTCGACAGTGGGCAGAGGTACGCGCTGCTATGGGGTCAAAGGGCCCGAAAAGGGTGTCGATCGCACAATCGATCTCGATCCTAGAGGTCATCTTCTGTCGCAACGTTTGAGAAGCGCGTGGAAGAGAGGCCTGGACCCCTCGGAACAGAGACGCGACAGGGTGCGACAGGGTTCATGTGGCTGAACGGAGCCAAGGTGCAGCATGACGTCGCTGCCGTTGGTCGTTTTTCCGATTGCTCCCCATATTCTCGATGGGCTAGGGAAGTGCACCGGCTAGCGTCTTGCCATTCGCGGAGAGCAGCGACCAGGGTGTAAGACCCTGATCTTGCATTACATCAGACATCGCAACGTTCGCCCGCGTGCCTCCTGTACCTCCCTCGGGCAACCCGCAGCGTGCCCACTGTGAAGATGCGTGCGGTGCCCTGGGTCTGGTCGGCCTGGTGCGACTTTGGGTTACCACATTCTGCGTAACCTCGACGACTCCGCATTTGCGACTGTAAGCAGTGTGTCGCTGGCTTGGCACTGTGCGCTGCTTGTTGCGACGGCCAACTTGGTGCTATTGCAGTGAACGGAGCGCCCTGCGTGCGCCGCATCTGGCCATCTGGCACAGCGGTGCTCGGGGGCAGCGGGCGCGTGAGCTGGCAGATGGTCAGCGTGGGTCCTCATTGGTGCCCTGCCCGTCGCCCGCAGACTGCGCTGCCAGTTCCCTGAAATGCTGTTCCCTGAATGCTGTTGCGCTCTCATCTCGATCTGAATATCCACCATTGCTAGTGCGGCCGACGTCCGTCGGGCGATGCGAGCTGCCAGCGACACTGCCCGCGCAGCCGTCTCCTTTGCTCTGCCGGAACTAACTCGCTGCTGTGTTGCGAACGGTAGGCAAGCGTGTCGCTCGTCCCCGCGCGCTGAAGCCTGCTGCGCAGTGTCGAGTGCCCTGCCGCCTGCCATGGCTTTCGCAAGACAGGCGCTCCCTGGACGTGCAGGCCGCGCGCGGCGGGACTCCTCTTAGGCCCTGGTAGATCGCCGTCACCAGTATCCTTGCAAGGCGCTGCAGCGCGCTAGCGTTTAGCACGGCCTGCATGTCAAGATGGGATTTTGCATCGACTTTTTCAGTTCCGGCTGATCCTTGTCGAGGTACCCTGCTGCTGCTAGGTCCAATCTGCTCTGCGTCCTATATCTGTCTCTGCTGTCCCGCGCCCTGGAGCGAACGCCCAGTAAGCTCACCCATTCGACCTCAATACTCTCCAACGTCCCTCTCTCTACCAAAGTTGCCTCATTCCCAGCATCATCACAGCCCAATTCAACTGTCCAACCCCTCACCACCAAACCACAACGCTTTTTTATTTGCTGCGCTTAGCTGTGTGGTAGTCCCCACCGTCGTTGAGAAGCATTTGTACCATACATCGCCCTTTGCACTCCTCACGTGTGGCGCAAAATTACACTGCAAATCTGGTCGCATTCCTTTCACTGGCGCGGATCTGTGCCTTGCCTGGTACTTAAAGAAACATGGACGGCAAGAACTCTTCGGGACGCCGCGTGTCATTGTTAAACGACGGCCCTGAGGCACCAACTTTAGTTCGCCTACCCTCCATTACTCCTTCCCTTCGCTCCCGCACATCCAGCTACACATCCTCACCAATTGGCTCCCCGCCAACGCCGCGACTGATCCGCAGCGACTCCTCGGATTCAGCCACCATGAACACACCCTCGCCCATCACTCCGGACTTCGCACCCTTCGACTCCATGTCGCAGGGTATGCCTTCGCCCGGCTTTCCGCAGGACCATTATTTTGCCATGCAGAGCGCTGTCATGCGCCAACACAACATGCACATGAACGCCATGCCGCACAGCGACATGAAGTCGGATACCTTCACCAACTACGCCCCTCACATTGTCAACCAGGTGGCCTACCAAGCCCAACCCCAGGTCTTCTACAGCCCCCAGATGTCTGAACAGCACATCTCGGCCCCTGCGCCTGCGCCTGCCAGCGTTCGACCAAAGAAGAACAGCTACCCTTGCCCCATGGCTAAGCAGTTCGGTTGCAGCGACTACTTCACCACCTCTGGACACGCAGCCCGCCACGCGAAGAAGCACACCGGCAAGAAGGACGCGTTTTGCCCGGAGTGCAACAAAGCTTTCACTCGCAAGGACAACATGGAGCAGCACCGCCGCACCCACCAGAGCGGCCGCAGTGCAAAATGCAGCGACAACGGCGTCAAGAAGGCCAAGCCTGCCGCCAAGCGCCCAAGGGCGTCCCCTATGCAGTCCTCTGAGCAAGCGCAGCTCCACAGCGTTGATCCTGTCCTTCACATCACCCCACATCCCACAGGCTTCATTGCCCCTGCGGTGCCGTCGGCGGAGGACGCAGGCCAGTACGCGCAGTACTCCCCTACCCAAGAACAGCGTTCTACGCACGCGTACCCTGACCCCACCCAGTACTCGATGAACCACCTGTACAACACTGGTACTTCTTCGGGTCTTGATGCCCTTGCCATTGCGGCGAGCAGTGAGAAGCGCAAGTTCGAGTAACTTGTTGTTTGTATTCTGGCGTTCACGGTCTGGTTTTCATTTCCATCGCCACTTCAGCGCGGCGTAGGAGGCCATCTTTCGAATTTCACGGCGTTCAAAACCCTTC
Organism: Didymella exigua CBS 183.55; assembly: GCF_010094145.1. Lineage (NCBI taxonomy): Eukaryota > Fungi > Ascomycota > Dothideomycetes > Pleosporales > Didymellaceae > Didymella > Didymella exigua. The sequence goes on along the minus strand of NW_022984781.1, from coordinate 911,596 downwards.
CACGTAAGGAATAGACGCAATTGCCGTCATGGCTATGAATGGTGTGAGAGGTCTATTGCAGACGCCCCATCATGTATTTTCTTTCTCTAAATTACGGCTTTGGCCAAGCTACGGCTTTGGCCCACTTGTCTGGTTGTTCGCGAGACTCATCTTCACTGAGAAGTAATATATGGAGTCGATCTGCGACGAGACTGCCTGGTGGTCGGAATCACAGGCAGCATGGATACCCCGCCCGTTGTTACAATGGGCACATTGTTTTTAGCTACATCGGTACATTGCTACCTGATTAAAAAATCAATATTCTCTAAACATCATTGCCATCTCAATTGCCTCAGCTGCTGCCTCACTTTTCTCCACTCTCTGCATCATAGTTCTCGGCGCACAGACTTTTTCCAACGGTACTGTCCTCCATACGGAGCAGCCCGCAGCCGCTTTCCTTTGGCCATGATGATGCGTATTCCCTACACAGTGTACACGTATAAATGACGGCTGCAAGCTCTACAACTGATTTTTAAGGATACGGTCCACGCTAAGTCATGATATCCGCACGCAACCTTGGTACTTTGATAGGAACTATTGGTTACGGGCTTTGCATGAGGATAACAATAATTTCCAGGGTCCACAGTCCCAACTCACCAACCAACGATTCCTTCCCACGACGAGATCTTCACTCTCCACGGAGCTGGAACAAAGAAGGACGCGCAGCATGGATATCCTTCAGCTCCGTCCAATCCCTCTCCGTGCCCAACGTTATTCTACCTACATCCGCGAACCTTACGTTGTGAGATGGCTGGCGCCAGCTCCGGCCGCTTAATGTGCAGACCCTGCAGACGGCAGTCCAGACCAACCACCGCCATGATCTACCGAGCTAGGAGCAAATCCCGCTCGTGGCCATTGGTTCTAGGATTAAACGGCCGCTGCGACAACATACCACGCACCAAAAGCGGCTGTCAAGACATACCTGCTGCTGCTCAAATTTCTGTGTACCAATTATTAGGCGGACAACTGCAGATACACCCCAGAAATCATTCGCTGTTAGAACTATACTTGAGCTAGAGCTCTTGCCCCTCCTCGAACTGCTCCATGCCAAGTGTTGACGTCGAGGTGAGAAGTGCGACCGCAACCGACACCGCCAATAACCATGGATTGATATTCTTCGGCTGACCTGCCCATGGAAACGTAATTACACTTCCCGTTATCGAGATTACAATTCGTGCAGCGCACCAGACCGCTTCCCCGAGAGCGAAGCCCAACTGTGTCTGCGTTGAGGCGAGGCCGGGCACGCACATGCAAGGACAACACAGACCGAACGACCCTAGGGCTCACCAGCACCGACAGGGTCTTGCGGTAGCACTGCGTCTCGCTACGGAGCAGCCATCTCCCTGTCGCGGCAAACCGGATGGTGCAACTCTCATTTCCTCGCATCAAGACCCCGGAGAAATGGCGAATTCCGACCGACTTGCGTCAGGCATTCCACCTGAAAGGCAACATCAGGTCATCCATTGCTCGAAGATGCACACGACCACAGTAGGCTCAACATCGGCGGGCTTTCAAGCCATGTTCATGCGCCAAGCTCTCTTTTATGGACTCTTGCCGTTCAACGCTCTGGCAGTACCCATCCGTTTTCTGTTCAAACAATAATCTACGCTCTGGTTGCGCAAAGTGACAGCCACGCACTCTTGATTACCCAACGTTTGTCCACCAGTGCAGTAACACACGCAACACGAGACTGCCCTGACCCACTCCTGTGGTCATCTATTGTTTCTCCCGCCTGACTGAATGTGGCCAGCCTGTTGTGACACCTCGTCTCTTCCTCGTTTATCTACGTGCAGATCTCGAAATAGTACGACAGTACATGGGCGCATGTGGGGGAACGCAACAATCGGGAGCGAAACGCAGATCATAGTTTCAGATTTGTGACCACATCAATGTTATTGCCGCTTCCCCGGTCCATGGTCGGTATGGCAGATTAGCGATGGAGAAGACCAGGTGCCTGTGCAGGTGCTGATGCGGAAGAAGCTGATGATACCATGTTGATCTCGGGGATTTCGATATCGTCACAGAAACGAGGACACCACTTCGACTGACAGCTTGTCGTCATCGTGGAGGTGTTGGAGAGCCGACGGTCAATGCTCTGTTCGCTCGAAACAGAACGCCAGACTCACCCTCAGACATCCCGTGCGGGCAGCGAGTTGTGCATGAGAGCCATGTGTGAGCTCGTACAAATGCGGGTATCTACTGTACCACGTCGTGCCGTCTCAACCCTTCAGACTACGCACGTTTCCCGTGCGCCAGTTTAGCACCGTGTGACCGCGGCCGCTCGCTTCCTGAAAACGTCTCATGGGGGGGGGGGGGGGTTCGAGATGAGCACTATGGGACGACTCCCCGTACGAGCGATACGAGCGATGAAAAAAAAGCGACAGATTTGACAGCCCAACAGTTATTGGAGTTGCCATTGGACAGGCAAGTATGCATGAAGCAGACGGGGTACCTATCTACCCTCGTGGTTCTACACAACACAATTGAATTGCGACCCTGTCACAACCTCTTGCAAGTTCGCTAGAGACCACACGCGCCAAAAATATCAAGAACCTTCCGAGAGGATATGATCTACACTCCTCATATACCTGGTCCAAATCAGCACATGTCATCTCGCACCTGCAGTCCACAGCTCACTCCCCACATGTGCACCTCAACAATCATGACTCGCGGCACGAACCACAGAACACACACCAAAGCAACTCACAACTCGTTCGCAAGTACCAAAATATCCACGAACGAGTCTAGGCGACCTGTCACTCCTCTCTTGACATCCAGGTCCTGATGCACCTACCACCGTGCGGCCTGTCGTGCAGGCCCGCCAGCCATGCGATGTCACGCAGAGATGCCTGCTGCAACGGGCAGCCGTAACTGTCGCTCCTGTCAAGGGACTTTCGTGCATGCCACAGGGCCTGTCAAGGGGGTTTCGTTCGGGTGGTGTGCAGATGCGGTGTCACCGCGCTCCGCGAGGGCTAGACGAGAGTCCATGTATCAGCCTCCGTGACACAACGTGGAGGGAAAGTAAGCATCCCATGAGCTGGAGGGTGGCGTCGGACTACATGTGTGTGCGCTCGCTTCTGAGGACCACGACAGGTTTGTGTGATGGCACACAGGAAGGGTTCGTGGGGCTCTGGCGAGCGATGTCGTGGAGTGGTGAGAAGGTAGGAAAGTGTTGTCGTGACGGCGGCAATGGGGGTACTGGACGAGGTTGTTGATGTCCTCACTGACCATATCAATTAGTGCACTTCGGAGTCCAGAAGACATAATGTTCACTTATTGTACAAGCACTTGAACGCTGAGCAGCCACCAACACTCTGATTGACATCACACATGGCTGCATGTCCATGGTACGGAAATATAACACCGCTGGCACAGCGCCAGGTCTGACACTGACATTGACAACTACACATACCCATCCCTGCATCAATTTTCGTCCTGCGTCTGTATTGACTGCCCTGCGTGCACCGTGCAACGCGACCAGAACACTTGTCATTCTTACTTCGTGCCGTCCCGCTTACGACTACGATCTTCCCGGCGCAGTGATCGAGACACATTCCCAGTTGGGGGAATGGAAAGTCCCGCCATGGCAAGCAGCAGCTGCGCGAGCTTACACACTGGGCTCTGAGGACATGTTGCGAAGTGGTGGAGATGTGCTGGCGACGCGGGTGCAAGTAAATGGGGACGGAGCTGACTTTGGCACCACGTGGGTTATCTGCGTGGATGCAAGTATCCGTGTGTGTGTACGTGTGTGTGTTTGAGCGTTCTCGCCACCGTGGACATGCGGTGACTTCCGACTTGAACCGGGATTTTGGAGGCGAGATCGGGGAATGTTGGGGGCTGTATGAATTATTGGGTCATCGTGGATTGCTGGGGCATCGAGGTTCGAGAGTCAGTCTCTCGGAACGGGTTGGGCTGGTCTTTGCTGCTGTCGATGATTGCGGGGGGCAGGTTGATGCCTCGAACAAGACCACTCAGGTGAACTTGGCTGTCTGCACATACTTTGCGAAGCTCATGTCTTCGCCTGAGGGCGCGCCGCTGTCTCTCAGAGCTTGTGAGTACCGTGCCTTCAGGTTGCTTTCTGGGTCCATGGCGTCTTCCTCCGAGTCGAAATCGTCGTCAAAATCGTCCACGGGGTGCTCGTCATCATCGTCATCCATATCTTCTGCATCGCTTACTGTCTCAGGCTCTTCTTTTCGTGGTGCCTTCTTCGGCTTAGCACCTGTAGCGCTGACCTTCATGTCCTTCATGAGCTTGCCAAGCTCGCGCTGTCGGGATGCTTCTTTCTCTTGCTCACGCTCGGCTCTCCTTCGCTCCAATTCTGGCTTGTAGTCGCGTTCGAACTCCGCCTTCTTCTCCTGAATACCTTTGAAGAAGTCGTCCATGCCGTCGCCTGTCATGGAGCTGACGCCAACAACACTCAAGTGCTTGTAAAACTCCTCCAAAACGAGGGACATGCTGTTGAGCAGACTGCTCATGTATCCACTTCCGCCAGTGACGCCGTCACCACCAAATGTGCCGCCCTCTTCCTCGTTGCGCAGCGCAGCCTGGAACGCTTCGAAGTCTGTCATCCACTCCTTGGCGAACTTAGCGTCCTGTGCGTCTGTCTTGTTGAAGACCAGTATCATGGGCAGCTTCGTCTTGTACAGGATCGAGCAGGCGTACAGCATGTTCGACATGAAAGTGCTGGTGCTTGTGGTTCGTGGCGTGTCAATAACATATGCAACAACGGTAGGAAATGTGCTTGCCAAACTAGACAGCAAGATCTCTCCACTTGCTGACCAGACAAAGACCTCGATCTGGCCCGGTGTGTCTACCAAGATGTGTTTGACTTGCGGCTGTTGCGCAGGCGCGGCTGCCTGCTTCTCTTTCCCACTGTTGGTCATGAACTCGACAGTTGTCTGCTTGGGCTCTGGTACCGGTGCCGGAGCCTGTGTCCTCTTCTCCAGCAGTCCAATCACCTGGTCGATCTTGGTGCTGAACAGATTCAGGCTGGTCAAGATGCCGCCGTTGGGCCCAAGATTGAACTGTTTCATGACCTCCTTGTAGTTGACGCTGTCACGAATATCGATGTTCGGCGTGAAGGGAATGTGGTGGACGGCAGGGTCAAGGTTGATGATGTACGGTGGGGTTGGTGCCGTCTTCGAGACGGCAGGCTCTTTTGACGTAGGGTCGGGGTGCGTATAGATATGAGATACGAGGCGTTGCATGAAGGTAGTCTTGCCAGAACCAGCCATGCCTACGCAGACAATAGCGACTGGTTGCTCTGAGCTTGCAGGCGCGCTGCTCGTGGCTGTCGAGCTCTCTGGATCTTGTGTGGGCGCCATGGTGCTGACGTCTGGGAGTATGTGGCGAAGTCGAGGGGTTGCACAGTCGAGCGCTGTGTGCTTTAGTAGTTGTCTGTCGAACACGTAAAGGAGCGTATTGTTGGTCAAAGTGGAGCGTGTATGAAATACGAAGTAATGCTGCTGTCGTGAAATTCTTAGCGGGGCGGACGCGCTAGGGCAGGCGCGCCGGTGATGTCAATCCTAGCTGCCAAACTCTCGTCATTCGTGGACCCTTTCACCAGCACGCAGCGATCCACCAACACGTCTAGATCTTGTCTTGACGATGGGTTTGGAGGACTTTGAAAAGGAGCTTGCAGCGAGCAAGGTCAAGGAAGACAGGAAGAAGCGCGACAGAAGTCGCAGTCGAGACAGGCACCACCGCTCGGGCAAGCACCACTCCTCGCGCCATCACCGCGATGACCGAGATCGAGACGTGCACCACCGAGACAAGCGGTCGCGACACCATCGAGATACATCTGCAGAGCACTCGCAGCGAAAGCGGAAGGAGCGAGAGCGCAACGACAAGTACGATGACCGATCACACCGAAAGCACAACGACAGACGAAGCCAATTTCCCTCCAGCGACGACGAAGATCGCATGACTCGAAAGCGCAAGTCGCATCAATACAAGGAAGATGAGTCTTCTGGCGACGAGGTGCCCCAGGAGAAAGACTACGTCCCTCACGATGATGAGCTGCTGGACGAACAGATTGAGAAAGCAACAGGTGCAAACGTGCAGCGAGACGATTGGATGCAGGCGCCATCAACTATGGATATAGACTATGTCCAGAGAAAGAAGAGGGAAGAGAAAACAACATACGTTGCAGCCTCCGCAGAGAAGCAACACGCCCTGAAAATCCACAAGGCTGAGTTGAACCACCATCTCGCCGACCTCGATAAAGACGAAGGAATAGCGACCGAGGAACCAGCGCAGAGAGAGGTCGACTACACATTTGGAGACTCGGGCGCACAATGGCGCATGACAAAGCTCAAAGGCATCTACAGAGACGCCAAAGAGACAGGCCGATCAGTCGAGGAAGTAGCGTTGCAAAAGTACGGCGATTTGCGCGACTTCGACGAAGCACGAGAGGAGGAGATTGAGCTGGACAGGCGGAACATGTACGGCAAAGACTATGTTGGTAAAGAGAAGCCTTCAGGAGAGTTGCACGAGGAGCGCAGGCTGAAGGCAGGCATCCACCGTTCTTCTCGAGAGGATGACGAGATGGAAGACATGCCTCAAGGCCAGGCAGTATCGGATCCTCGATCTACAACGAGAATTATCGCGCTCAGTCAGACAGACCTGAACAAGCTCAAAGCTCAGATGATGAAGGCAAAGCTGAGGAAGTCGCCAGATGCAGCAAGGCTCGAGGCCGAGTACAACGCAGCGATTGCGGGTTCTACCGGCAGCACAGACCGCGACGTAGTCGTGTTGAATGCCATGGACAATCGAATGCTGGCTGGAGGTCGACAGGGTGAAGTCATTTCGCTCGAGAACAAACGCGGTGTTGAGCGAGGACTGGTCAAGGAGAACGAGGATATGACCATCGAGGACATGGTCCGACAAGAACGACGCACGAAGGGCCAGAATGAGGGCCAGCTTCTTGCTGAGAAGATTGGCAAGGATGTCAAGTTCGACGTGAGTGCTGCTAGACTCCTGATCATAACACTTGTGCTGACGCAAGACAGAACGACCTTGATTACATGGACGAGAACGCTACAAGACTTGCTGCTCGCGCCCCCAAATCATCCATCAACCTCCGCAACGCTGCGATCCAGGACTACCGAAAGACGAACCGCATTCTCGATTCGTGTCCACTTTGTCACCACGAAGACAAATCGCCTCCCCAACCTCCGATCGCCCCTATAATATCTCTGGGGACGCGCACTTTCCTTACACTGCCCACTGAGCCAGAAATCAGCGACGGCGGTGCGGTCATAGTGCCCATCCAGCATCGTACCAATCTGCTTGAGTGCGACGACGATGAATGGGAAGAGATTCGCAACTTCATGAAGTCACTTACTCGCATGTACCACGATCAGGGCCGCGATGTTCTTTTTTACGAGAACGCTGCCAATCCTGGTCGTAAATTGCACGCCGCTATGAATGCGGTACCTATTCCCTTTGAGCTTGGCGAGACGGCTCCCGCCTTTTTCCGCGAGGCCATCCTCACTTCGGACAACGAGTGGAGCCAGCACAAGCCTATTATCGACACATTGAAGGCTTCCAAGTCAAACCTCGGCAAGCAAGCTTTCCGCAAGAGTCTAGCGAAGGAGATGCCGTACTTCCACGTGTGGTTTGAGCTCGATGGAGGAATGGGTCACATCGTGGAGGACGAACGCCAATGGCCACGTGCCGACCTCTTTGCACGAGAAGTTCTGGGAGGAATGCTGGACATAGGCATTGAGGTCCAGAAGAGACAAGGCCGATGGGTTAAGGGTGATCGCAGGCCGGAGAGATGGAGGAAAGGGTGGAGGAAGTTTGACTGGACTCGAGTGCTCACTGAAGGGTAGTCCCTCAGGATAAGCTCAGACGTAGACATTCAGCTTGGCTTTGAACGGACAACAACACCTGCCTGGGCCATCACGCGTATAAATCGTGGGATGAAGTCCCCCAGGAATGCTGTGCACGTTGAGGTTTCAGATGGTGGCACAAAATTGGATACGAGAGGAACCGTCACGCTTTGGAAATCAGCCTCGAGCGATCATATCGTGTCGTACATGCCATATACTCTCACACTTGGCCCAATCAACGATGACGTTCGGCGTGGCATGATAAGCGTCCTGTCAACAACAAGACCTGTTCGTCTCAGAACTTCTTGGGATTCTCCCTCCTACCGGTATTTCAATCTCATCAACTGTTGGGGATAAGGGTCCCGCGCCTGCGCCACAAAGGCTTTCGTAGTTGTTTTGATTGACACGATTGACACCCCGCCGCTGTATTGGCCCCACTACCAACACCTGCTGCGTTTCCGCGCTCCCGCCTTCCTGCCAGGCGAGCCCTTCACTGTCCACTTCCCCTGCAGCGCCTCTCCGCGTCAGAAAAGGGGCGAGCGTCAGTCAGGCATCAACTGCGGGCTCTGGCATCAGGGACGACTGACGACTGACGACCCACAATTTGGCGCCACAGCCACTCTCAGTTCACGCGCCAGCACTAAGAGACAGTGCCTTTTGACGACATCTCCGCCCACTACCGTCATTGCTAGAACCGGCAACCCCAGCAACGTCGAGCCCCCCATATTCTTTGCTCTGCGCTCCACGACGCGGCTCCTTCCGCGCACAGCGTCACACTGCACCACCGGCGCCTGTTTGGGCTCCAAGCATCAAGCACACACGCCGGCCAGCGCCAGGCACCACCACCCCTCGCCGCCCCCGTCGGCGGAGAGACGCAGCACCGCCCTCCCCGCCGAATAGAGAGCCGCCGCCGCCATGTCCAGCGTTGACGAGACCGTTGCCAATGTGCAGCGCAAGATTGACCGGGAGCGAGCCCTGATCAACGCCGCCAATGCCATGCGCCAGTCGACCAACAACCCGGCCGTGCTGTCGCGCCTGGACGGGCAAATCAAGGACGGCCGCCGCAACATCGAGTACTTTGAGTCGAAGCTGCGCGACCTGAGCGTGCAGCGCACCGCCGCAGGCGTAGAGAACATGAGCCTGCAGCAGCCCGGTGGGTCTAGCATCCGCAAGGGAGATAATCCGCTGACTCCTCCCCCCAAAGACGGCTGGAATGGCTACATGCCGAACGAGCAGGGAGGCTACAGCGGGCAGCAGGCTCTTGGCGGCGGCACAGGGCTCATGCCACCACGTGCCCCATACGCCTCGCCAGCACCTGGCGCGCCGAGCAAGAGGCCCAACTACAGCAAATTGGGTATGAGCACTGTTGATTCTCTACGAACCGTACACTGACGCATTACAGACCTTATCCGCTATGACACGCAGCACCTGGGACCCCGCATCCAGCTCATGTTGTCGCAGCTGGAGTTCAAGCTGAGTGTCGAGAAGCAGTACAAGGATGGCATCGAGAAGATGGTGCGCCTCTACCAGATGGAGGGAGACCGCAGGAGCAAGCAGGACGCCGAGACCAAGCGCATCGAGAGTAACCAGAAGATTCAATTGCTGAAGCACTCCCTCAAGCGCTATGAGGACCTGCACGTTGACATCGATGGCGCAGACGACGGCGATGGTAAGCTCCTGGCAACATGCACATAATCTTCGCTGACATGTTTGTAGACGATAGCTTGAGCGTACCTAGCCAGAGAAAGCCTCTCAGCGGTCACCTCTCCCTGACAATTCACGCAGTCGCCGATGTTGACCACGCAGCTACCGGTCGCTTTAGTCGAGGACCCGAGACCTTCATCAACATCAAAGTCGAAGACACTATCAAAGGACGCACCAAGCCCTCGAGGAACGATCGCTGGATCGAAGAAAGACATGAATTCGACATTGACAAGGCGAACGAGATTGAGATCACGGTATACGACAAGACCGGTGACCACGCACTGCCCATTGGTATGCTCTGGGTGCGCATCTCAGACATTGCTGAGGAGATGCGTCGAAAGAAGATTGAGACCGAGCTGCAAACCTCTGGATGGGTTGCTGCAGACAAGATGGGAGGCCACGCAGGCATTCAGCCAGATCTTCAATTCCAGCCACCTCCAGGACAGAATCCTGCTGGAGGAGCTGGTACCGGGCCGGGCGGTATGAGACCTGCGGGAGCCGGGCAACCCCAGACAGGACCCATCACAATCGATGACTGGTTTTCGCTGGAACCTGTTGGCCGTATTCACCTCACGATGGCGTTCGCAAAGCACACACAGAACAAGACTCCATTCGATGTCGGTCTCGGTCGAAAGGGTGCTGTCCGTCAGCGCAAGGAAGATGTTGTCGAACAGTACGGACACAAATTCGTGCAGCAGCAGTTCTACAACATCATGCGCTGCGCTCTTTGCGGCGACTTTTTGAAGTACTCTGCGGGTATGCAGTGTACTGATTGCAACTACACGTGTCACAAGAAGTGTTACCCTAAGGTGGTCACTAAGTGCATCACGCAATCGAATGCCGAAACCGATCCAGACGAAGCCAAGCTGAACCATCGCATTCCTCATCGTTTCGAAACCTTTTCCAATATGGGAGCCAATTGGTGCTGCCACTGCGGTTATGTCCTACCGCTGGGACGGAAACAGACCAAGAAGTGTGCAGGTATGTTTTGGAGGCACTCTTTACATGTCGACACTAATCATCTGCAGAATGTGGTCTTACTTGCCACGCTCATTGTGTGCACTTCGTACCCGACTTTTGCGGCATGTCGATGGAGACTGCCAACCAGATTCTTATGGAGATTAAGAAGACCAGAAAAGGACAATCGGCTTCTGGCTCGACAATGACGAATCGAACACTGCGTCAACCGCAGAAACCGTTGCCTCCAACGCAGCCCCCACAGCCTGGCCAAGAACCACCGCAGACCGATAGGTACTCGTACGGCAAGAACGAAAGCATTGCACCACCTGGCAATCAACGAACGCAATCGTATGCACCATCATCCCAGGCTTCTGGTGCTGCGCGCACCTCTTACTCCTCAGGTGGCTCAACTGCGCCTACGTCACCCACCTCTTCTCAACGACCTTCCTCAGGACGAACGCAGTCCTCGCAGTCCGCGATTGCCGCCGCTGCCGCTGTGATGTCGAAACCTCCGGTGGCCAACGCGGCTTCTGATTATAGACGTTCCCAGGCAGACTACCAGCCCTCTGCTAAACCTGGCAGTGGATACCCACAGGATCAACGTACGCCGCAGCCTCTCCCGCAACAAGCCACATACAACCCACAACATTACGCAGATGTCGATAAGCGACAACAGCCACCGTATTCTCCTCAGTCAGGAGCGCAGTACGGCAACAATCAGTCGTACGCACACCCTCAGCCTCCACAGGCTGCGCCTCCACAGCAGCAACCTCAACCCCCGGCGAAGGATCCCCGCCCGCAGCAACAGCAGCAACAGCAACAGCAGCAACAGCAACAGCAACAGCCGGCATCAGCTTTGACCAAGGCTCCCGAGAACAAGGTCACTCCACCGGCCAACACACAAGGCACCGGCAGGAGGATAGGATTGGATCACTTCAATTTCCTTGCGGTTCTTGGAAAGGGTAACTTCGGTAAGGTCATGCTTGCGGAGACCAAGAGCACAAAGCAGTTGTATGCCATCAAGGTCTTGAAGAAGGAATTCATCATCGAGAACGACGAGGTTGAGAGCACGCGCTCTGAGAAGAGAGTGTTCTTGATTGCGAACAAGGAGAGACACCCGTTCTTGCTTAATCTGCACGCCTGTTTCCAGACAGAAACTCGTGTCTATTTCGTCATGGAGTACATCAGTGGTGGTGATCTGATGTTGCACATTCAGAGGGGTCAATTCGGTACCAAGCGGGCCCAGTAAGTCACCTCGACAGATGCTGTCAGTATCGTTGCTAACAATACTTTAGGTTCTATGCAGCTGAGGTCTGTCTTGCCTTGAAGTACTTCCACGAGAATGGTGTCATTTACCGTGATCTGAAGCTTGACAACATCCTGCTCACATTGGATGGACACATCAAGATTGCCGATTACGGTCTCTGCAAGGAAGAGATGTGGTACGGCTCGACAACCAGCACCTTCTGCGGTACGCCTGAGTTCATGGCACCTGAAGTAAGTTATGTTGCATTGTGGAGAAAGTCCTTTGACTAACGCATCATAGATTCTGCTCGACAAGAAGTACGGCCGTGCGGTCGATTGGTGGGCATTCGGTGTTCTGATCTACCAGATGCTTCTCCAGCAGTCGCCTTTCCGTGGTGAAGATGAGGACGAGATCTACGACGCCATTCTTGCCGACGAGCCTCTTTACCCCATTCACATGCCTCGCGATTCCGTCTCGATTCTCCAAAAGCTGCTCACTCGCGAGCCCGAGCTACGACTTGGATCAGGTCCCACCGACGCGCAGGAGATCATGTCTCACGCCTTCTTTAGGAACATCAATTGGGATGACATCTACCACAAGCGTGTCGCGCCGCCATTCGTCCCAACAATTACCAGCGCCACAGATACGAGCAATTTCGATACAGAATTCACAAGCGTAACGCCGGTTCTTACGCCTGTGCAATCTGTTTTGTCTCAAGCAATGCAAGAAGAGTTTAGGGGCTTCTCCTATTCCGCTGATTTCAATTAAGCATGTTTGCTTTCCTTCGGATACCCTAGGCTTATTTCGCAGTGCGTCACTTTCGCGACTGGTCGAAGAACTCAAGATGGCGCGGGTTGCGTGCAGCACCCGAACTCATAGCTGCAATCGTGGGGGTGGAATTTGTTGGGACTGTGAACCTTCTTTTTCTTCGTTCTTCGAAAGCAACAGTTGTAATGCATCATTAGCGGAGCAAGTCTGGAGCCAGCGCGCTACAAGCAGGCCATCGTTGGCGGGAGGTGTTGGTCGGCTTCACGAGTAGCGGAACATAGAAATGATGAGCGAGCGATGTGGTGCTCGAAAAGATGGCAGTGAGCGGTAGTTGAGGTGTTTGGAAACGATGATTCACCACGAGTTACAGGATAGATGAAACAATCATTTGCGCACTACTAGTTCTAAGACGGGCACCATGGTGACCGATTGTTCTGCTTCAGTGGCCGTTTGGCGCCTCTCTTTGTCTGCACCCGATCTTGACAGCGAGCAACTTCCCTTTCTCCCACAGTTTTGTTTACATTGCGCAATCGTACCAACACTAGCCAAAATTTGGTACCTTTTTGACTGCCTGCATGCATCTGCAGCATTTCATGAAACGACCGTTTACGTACCCACCCTCTCGTCGCCTAAAAGGGTTCCTGCAACGCCACAGCTACAAGGCATTCGCGCTCTTAGCGCGCACACCTGTCACCTGTCGTCTCGCTTCCCTGGTAGCCGATCCCCTCTAGCCTTAAGAATGGATGCCCCGCCTGCATCTCATCCGGAATATAGGTTAGGTGCGTACGGCTAAGTAAGTTAGTGGAGAGCTTTCAGGGTTTCGAGGTAGCACAACGAGAGCCTTCTTCAGGCCTGTCATAGGTATTGGAACACTAAGTCTGGTCCAGACTTTATCGACGTGCTGCTGTTCCTGACCGGGGTGGACAAATCGAAAGACAGGATGGTGATCCTACACAATGCGATTATTGACAACTTATGTCAGGGTCGCAAATGCCGTTGCCAATGCCATACAACACCGGACACAATAATGTGATTTGGGTTAGTTGCAGTGCATTACATGCAGATAAGCACATCGATCGACTGAGCATTTAAACGGGCTGTGTGCGACTGGCTGACCTATCGCGAGCAGGCAAAGGATTCATCCTGCAGCTATCTCATATCCTTGGCGAGAGCCCTGAGAAAAGACGCTCCGTTGCGAATGATCAGATCGGCTCCAGTTGTCTGTAATGTGCCCGGTTGAATCAGCATCGGGCGCCAACGAGAGAGATCTTTCTTTCTGCCATCGAAAATAATTGCGTACGCCAGCAAAGCCACCTTCCCTGCGAGGTAGTAGCGATCATGCACAGCTGTCTTAATCGAGTAACGGACACGCACAGAATCTTTGCGGATCCTGGCCCGACCATACCACCGCTGACTGGCCCCGCATCAGGCCTGCGGACAAGGAGAGAGACGCAAGGTGTGTTGTCGAGCACTCGCGCAATACTTGCTCTGGGAAATTTCTGAGGACGTGATCAGATGATCATCTCGATCGTTGTGGTCGGTGAAGCAAGATGCGGCTGACTGGAAAGCGGATGACTTGATTGATCGAAGAGACTCGGCGCGCTACGTGCGCCATCCAGCGGTGGCACCTTGTCGCTGCACGCAATCGCACCCACGTGTCAGCGTCTTCCCTCGAGAGTGACATGTCGAAAACGTCCTTCTGTTCAGAAAAACCGCGGGATAGGGGAAATCCGGAGCAAGCGATTCCTCTGGCCGGCCCACATGTGGTCCCGCTAGCAACGCAACCCTGGCTCTGGGGGTTGGGTTGAAGCCCAGAGTTTGAAGGCGCTGTTTGCATGAGCCTTCTTCCTGGTGACCAGGAGACATTAGTCAAGGCTGGCTTAGCGAGAGCGAAGAAAGCGATTTCTGACGTGCGTACGGTCGCACGGCAAATGACATCGATTTATCATTTCTTGCGGTAGAAAGGTACCGGCGGCCCAAGCAGCTCGGGTGCCTGTTGATGCAAGGAGTCCTAGTGCCAAAGCTCCAGCCTATGGACCGAAGGGAAGCGCGACGTTAATACCGAACGACCACCCGGCAGCAGGCCTTCCTAGTCCTCACAGCAATTACACACATTCAGGTATCAATCAGCACACACGTCAGCAGCAGAGGGAGACGTCGCGACACAGCACAGCCCTTGCATATTTTCGCAAATTCTTCCCCGCCCGCACGTTTCGGCTCAGCTCCCCGCATCTCATGTCCTGAACATTAAGCGCGAGGCTGTTCGTCAGAGACGAGGCGCGCCAACATCCAGACCTCGTCCAGAGTTCGCACTCTCAGCCCGGTGTTTCTAGCAAACTACCGTCAAAATTAACGGCTTCACGGCTCCCAGCGCCGCAGGCGCACGGTCGCCGAGGGCGAACGGTGCTGAGCGTCAGATCTTGAACACATTCAATGTTCAACACATACCGCCGTCGCCGTCTGTACAGCAATCGCCAGTGACACAAGCAACACCTTCGACAGTGGGAGCTTCTGGCTCTCCACTGCAGACACCAGGGTTTCTCAATGCCAACACTGATAGTGCAGCAGAAGCCAAAGGTAGACGACAAGAAACGACGAGGATGCGATCGTCAATCGCTTGCTGTGCATGCCGCCGCAGCAAGACCAAATGCGACAACAACGGCATCCGTTTGAGTGATGGTAATCTCGCGCCATGCAAATCGTGCGCAACGAGTAAGAAAGAATGCACGTATCCGCCGCCGGCGCCAGCAGCCAGTCATTCTCAACGACGTGAAAGTACAGCGACGACGGCTGGCGAAGAGGTATGTGGAAACGTATTCTTCTCATTTACCACTGAGATCTTTCTGAGCATAATCGAAGATAATGTGCGCATGGTCATTCGGTACACAGGATAAAGACTGCTCCGTCACATTATACCGTTATGTAGTGACTTCGTACTGACGATCAAACAGGCCCCTCCGAAGAAGCGCAAAAGGCCTATCGTGCCTACAGTAGGACCCCCCTTCCGCGGTAAAGGCCGTCTGGGAACTCCGGAAGATGCTCTCGAATCCGACCTACTGACACCGAAACTTTGGGACGAGCTTTGGGCTATCCACGAGAGACACTACTCAATGGAGTTCCCATTCTTGCACAAGAGGAACTTCCTAGGTCCTCTTCAAAGATTCCCGCCTGTCCCGTCCTCGGAAAAGGGACGTGCTCTTCTGGGCCAACGCACTCACGATCCCGCATTGGTGCTGGCATTCCTGACACAGACATCTCCATTCCATCCTGAGCTTGTAGCACAGACTGGCAGTCCTTACGATACTGCCGAGTTCTATGCGGTGGCCGCACTCAAATACCTGGATAATACTTGGAGCAGACAAGGTGAGGCAGCCATGCAACAGATCCAGGCGCTTCTCATGCTTGGATATCACGCGTGGGCTGCATGTCACAGCATACCTGGCTACATGATGATCCGACAAGCAATCGCTTTCGCTGGGGTGCACAAATATGCGTACGACGAGGACGCCGAAGAGCGACCCTCAGGAGACGATCCGGCCTCGAAACGCGACCGATTTATCCAACAAGAATCGCAGCGTCGCACATTTTGGAGTTGCTTCATTCTCGACCGCATTCTAAGTGTGGGAAAGGGACGTCCTAGAGTTATACAAGTGAAGGATCTGCGTGCTCTGCAAATTCCATGCAGCGACAAGAATTTCATTTCTGGTCGGGCGGTTAGGACTAGACTGTTTGGGGAGACTGATGAGGACTACGCGAAGCGGCGCATGGAGATACATGACGAAGCCCTGCAACGCAATTGTGGGCATGATCCTGCACGGATCGAATGGGAGGACCACCGTGACGACGGTGTGTTCGGTCGCTGGATCTATGCTTTGGATCACTTCGCCGATGTGAATGAGTGGTCCAACAATGGAGGCAGACGGTACGTGTGGAGAACGTCGACCGTCACGAGAGATATATCGCTAACTGTGGCAGATCGGAAAAGCCAGAGATCGGACCATGGAATCCGGAAACGACGTATTACCAACTTGACAAACGCTTGATGGAAATCAAAGAAGACTTACCAGATGAGCTTCAGCTCACATCGATTAACACGGAGAACCATGTTTACGAAACACCCTCCACTACTTCAAGGACATACTATCTCATCCACGCCGTCCTCCAGCTTTCTACGGCATACCTTTATCCCGAATATCTACCAACCTATGGCTTCAGGCTACAGAAGCCGCAAGGCCCAATGGATGCACCCTTGGTGACTGAGCCAGTGCCCGATGATCAGCCAGATTATTGGGTGGACAAGGCTAAAGAATGCTTCGAGTATGTAAAAGACTTTGTCAGCATTCTTCGATCTTTCAAGGAGAGGGACTTGGTCGTAGAGTCACCCTTTGTCGGACATGCAGTGTACAAGGCGGCGTGGTGCGGTAAGTGAAATCTATGGTCTTGTTTGACCAAGGCTGACTGATGCAGCTTCTTATTGTCATCATGTCCCCAAGATGGACCCCTCGCGAGCTTTGGACTCCAAGCTTGAGCCGAATGCTTGGGACGTCACTAATCAGGTCTTGGACAGCATGAAGAGAAAGTTCAGGGTTGTGAACATAATGTCAAGGGGACTGGCGACCGTCGCTTCCACTTACACCGACAGACTAAGGGAGTGGAGGAACTCGGGAGGAACTCCTATCAGCACATTCAGCGAGAATGATGGCGGCCTGAACGAGTACGCTGCAAAATTCGAAAGGGCCCACAAACAATTTGGAAGCCTCGAGCATGACCAGGATGATTTGACATATCCCATCGACAAGCCCTACAGCAGGTTAGAGCATGAAGAAGATCTGTCGGAATCTGTGTTGGCACAAGGTCCTGTCGCGTCTTTCAAATCTGAGCCAGACGAGCCACGCAGAAGCAATTCGGCCGCTACATCAACCCAGTCCACGTTCACACCAGTCAACCCTAGTACTACAGCCACTCCAGTGCAGGCCGAACAGTCGAACAACAGCAATCAGCCATCTAATGGTACGCGGCTACCGTACAGTCCGCCTACATCGCTGGCGCCGCAGCAATCACATTCATCGCAGCCGTATCCTGGCCACTTCCCTCAATATGACGGAACTTACGCTTATACCGGCACAACATCTGGCTTCCCTCAGCCCGTGCCCCACTATGGTGTCCAGGCACCTTACGCCCAGGCTTCCGGGCCAAACCACGGTCAAGGCAACGTTTCGTATAACCCTCAACGGTTGATGGAACTAGACAGAGAGGGCAATAAATCAATCAACAACAACAATGAGCTATATTTCTACCAGAACGACGAGTGGGCGGAGGGTTTATTTTCAGTCGACCAAATGTCAACCCAAACGCAGTACTTTCCAGGTCCCCAGGCTCCGTACGGAGCGTACCCTGGCCAATGGTCCGGTCAGTAGCTGGGGTCAAGGGCAAGGCTCGATCGTCAAATTTAGCCTGGGCATATCTTCGATTCGGACGATTTGCAGCTCAATCGTTGTCTTCCTTCTTGTATTCGCTGTATCAACATCCTCTCTGGTAACTTCGACACATTTACGACTTTCTGCTATATATCCAAGACATTTATCAGGCGATAAATTGCTGTGTGGCCTTTGCATCGCACGCTCGTTGCATTTATCTTCAGCCCTTGTTTTCCTTTCAGCGCGGAAGGCGTTTCTTGTTCGCAAATACATCATTGCTAGATCGAGTGGCGAATGCTGTGCATGGTGAACAGCGTAGCGAAGATGCATTAGAGGAGTTCGGTAGCAGGCTATGTGAACGTGTGAAAGACCTTTGCTTGACGGCCTCTTTCACGATTGTGCTTTCCCTTGCGAATGTCGTGAGCGCAGGATCTGGTCACGTCATATATGCAGGACTTCTTACAGAGCCGAAGATGCTACTTTGAGTCACATCTGCTCTTGAATCGATTGGTCGTTGGATTTTGGTGTGGAAGTCTACGACTCGCTTCGTGCTTGCTTCAGTATCACACGTAATGGCCACTGTCACGGTGAACCTCAGGTACTCATAGCCAGTGTTGCACCCAGCTGTGTCTGTGAATCAGGGCGGCACCATCTGGAGTGACCACCCCCGTATTCGGCGGAGCCTCGCTTACTTGAACGTTCCTGACAAGTAGTGTGTGCGCATGAAGCGTTCTGTAGACTTCGAAGCCATCGAGATATTACAATAACCTATAATTTGAAACTACTCCCAAAAGTCATTCGTTCTGGTGGTCCTTCAGAGTCTTTGTGAGCATAAGTCCGTCGAACAACCAGAGTGCTCCCCAAACAACGCCATCTATAAACTGTATATCACTTACACTAACTTCAAACCCGTACAGTGATGACACCTGCAGTATCTGGTACAGCATCACCAGACCGTCTGCCAGCCTTCGAGCATCCTCATTGCGACTCCCGGTAGAATTTGATCAGCTGTGGCCTCCACCTAACAAGAACATGGCGAATCGTCCGAGTCCGTACGTTCGCCTATTCTTGCCCTTTTCGATCCTGGCTTGTCTCTCGGAGTCGTTGATTTTCGCTTGCTCGTCGAGATCCTTGAGGTGTTGTACAATGTCTCGGCGCGGTGCCGCTTCAATATGTTCGGAGGGGGTTTTGGAGGTTGTTTGTGGGGTTTCAGACGATGCTTCTCGTGTCATGTGGAAGGATTTGGATTTCTATGGAAGATCGAAGAGGGCTTTTAGGTTCTCCGAATGCAAGCCAGCAGAGCCTGTACAGTTCCCCGCAGAGGTATATATCACTACGATGGCTTGACCACATGCCACTTGGAGAACAGCAGGCGGCAACAGACAAAGCCACCACGAAGCACACCCCAAATCGCCATGCAGTGTTGTTTCCAGGACTCTACAGGCAGTGCTCGCTATTATTTGTCCCGTCCCGCTGCACATCGATCCTCGTTGAGCTATTGTGGCTGGCGAATGGGTGGCCTGAGATAGGTCACAAGGCCTCCAATTCGGGGCTTGTTTGCACCGACTGATGCTTGCCGAGGCTTCGCTGTGCCGAAAGAATGACGACTTTGTCTATCATCGGGTGCGTTACGGGTGTAAGACTGGGAGGCTGGATGGTAGCGAATGATCATAAGGCTGTCAAAAACTTGAGATTGGTCGAGCAACATGATATCACATTTGCTCTTCCTCCGTCGAACAATATGTCTTGTTATGCCGCACCTGCCGTTGCAGCGATGATACCGTTCTTTCGACTGCGCTTCCTCTTCTGCCGCTGCTTCTTGTGCTCTTCCCTGTATTGCTCCGCGGCGTACTGGTCGTGATGTGATGGAATTAAATAGCCGTATGAATGCCCACTGTGAGGACTTGCGTGTTGTGGCTCTTTGTTGTGCATCTTGGATCCACGCTGTCCCATTCTGATGAATCTGAAGTTGACAGATGATGGAGGTAGTGCGAAGCTAAGGTGCGATAGACTTGATGTTGATTTGAACAGTCGGTCGGTGACTGAGGAGGTGGTAATGAAGTGGGTGGTGACTACAGTGGTCATGCAGAGATTATTTGAAGACTCGCTTTTGTTTGTCTTGGTGGATGTGAACCGACATTCTACCTCCAACGAACTATACACTGGCAAATGTTTTATCACAGCCACTCAGGTTTAATGCTTAATACAGAAGTGCGAGTTAGTTCTATGGTGATTCGAAAGTTGATGCTGTACTTCCGTACGGTTGTCCGACCGTGTGAACGACACGGCCGCTGGATCTGCGTAGGGCGCAGCCGACACGCTTCCGAGCCGCTGCACGTACACTTCGACACGCGTGTATCGCGACAACATTGCGCTACCATCCAAATTTCTCGAAAGCGATAGAGTCGAAATTCTATTGAAATGGTGACTGTCAATCAGACCAAAAGTCGTTCTATAGAAAGAAGAATGACGTTGACGTCACTCTCGCGAAGAACCACTTGAGGAGTGGCTAGCTGCATCGAGTCAATCGTATTCTTCTACGCATTACCCATCTTCGAGAAACCGATAACGGAACCTTTCCCTCTAAATGTGATCCCCCTTAACTGTTCAAGGTACAGCGTTGTCGGACTCCTACAACGCATAGGATATGGAGAGTGCTCAGCCATTGACACCGAGCGTGTGTCGACTGGACTCTTCACTTCCGGAGACAAGGCCGGCGCTTCGACTCGACCATCGGGAGGAACATGACGGCGAGTGTGCACACTGTCGACGTCCATTTGAACCTCTTAATCCTTCCATCTTCGGCAACACCTTTAGAGCCGGGTCCGCACCGGACGATGACCCGCATAATCGCGTCGGGCAGCTCTACACATTACACAAATAAGGTGAAATAAGTTCCGACCATGAAAAGCTAGCAGTAGTGCTTCATCAAGCTTTCCCATCTGAACCTCGGCAGCTCTTACAATTGTTGAGCAGCTTAGAGATGTTGCGGTACGCACGAGTAATTTAACTGCGGGTCGCTCTGCGGACGCTTGTGCACCCACCCACAGTCATGGTCGTGAACAGAGTTGGAGTTGTAGTCATGGTGTCCGGCGAGAATTGGCAAAAGGTCCATGATGATCTCGGAGGAAGAAGAATCGCGTGCTGCCGCGTTGCACTATGGCGGTGCGTACCTGCATCGGGCCTCACCCACACATAGGTACTTATTCCACCTCACTCCGCGTGCGTTAAGATAACCTCAGCGCCCTCGTATCGATCACGAGGCGCAATAGGCGAGTCTCTCTGGCCCTCTGCAGGCAAGCCGCGTCCGGAGAGGAGACTGTGTAGTGTGTATGAGTTCGCTTTGTGATTCAACGCTTCCATGGCCGAGCTCCGATTGGTGTACGGGGAAATACCCAGCTGAAGAATGCATCTCACCGGGAAGTAGTCTTGGGCGACTTGATCGCTGCAGGGTCCAGGGGTACGTTACATGCCGGCCCTGTTGGGTGTGAAGGCGGATCGGTGGCCAAATGACCGTGTGGCAGCCAGCCACAAGCACTGTCGATCAGTATGTCTGGGGTGAGAAAAGAAAAGGCCGTGCTAGATGATGAAACACCGCAGTTCAAACAAGTATCAAAGAGTTGGAGATTTAGGCAACGATTGCCATTTGTATTTGCGCGTACGCGTCGTCCCTTTGCGATGGAACGAAAGATGCGTGACACTGCTTCTTCTACATACCCCCAACCTCCCTTAGCCAGTGAAGCTGGCGATGCCACTAAGAAATGAAGGGCAGGAGACTCATGCCTGCTCCAGAGACCATTATGGAAGAATATGAGACAGTTCCAGCCCATAACAATGTACTTTGAGAAATTCGTAATTCGGCCGAGACCATGCATCCATCCCATGTTGCTACACCTTATGATGCAACGCCTGCGCCGTGTGTAGGGAAGAAATTGATATAGCGGCCAAAATTAGTATTAATGGCGGTGGTCCTTGCCAGTGAACACCAAAGTGTGTGACTGACCAAGTAGTGGTATTGAATGAAAACAATGCAGAGAGAAGGAGTATACGACGCGAAGGCATATCTGCTGCCAAAGCCAGCATCGTCTCCCGTAGAATATCATGAAACGGGTATTGAGAACATTGAAACGAGGATTTCCAAAAGCAAACTCCGAGCAAGATGACCCGCTCATGCGCATATGACAGTCTACGACAGTCTACGACTTGAAGTCGCTAGCGCTTTGGTTCGCAAAGACGTAACTCTTCGGCACATCCATACGACGGATCGCGTTGCCGTGCATGTCGGTTGTGCCTTGCGAGGGTGTGTACTGGTGAACCAGGAAGTCGGGCATCGAAGACACGGGAGGGGCAAATGGAACATTGTGCGAGATCCCTTGCAAAGATATTTCGTTATAACCAAAGTTGCCTCCGTACGAGTAGTCAGGGTGACTGACTTCGTCTGTTGGGTTCTGAGCAGTATCAGGCAACGATGGGCGCCGGAAATGTGAGGGCTTTGGCTGCTGCAGCGTGAGGTCCGTGGATGAGTGGAAAGCAGATCTCATTCGAGGAGGCTGCATGAAGCCAGTATGGGGAAAGCTTTGCTGTGTGGGAGGCGCTGATTGCGGTGGAGTATCACGGTAGAGACTTTCGTTGGCAAGACGGGCCTGGTTCAGACGCTGCAGATCCAGTGGTGTTGCAGGTGGTGAGCCCTTGATGTTGAGACTTGTAGCGAAGGGCTCAGCGGACCAATTCGTATTTAAACTTGCCGGACTGCTGTGCTCTGGCAGAGCATGAGGTCTCATGGTGCCCTGAGGCTGCCAGTAGAATCCCATCTCTTGAGGTGTGAGAGGCGTAGGTGGTGCCAAGCTCCCGTTGTTGCCCAATGTTGTTGCGCTAGAACTTGAGAATGTCCTTGCAAACTTTGGAGATGCAGCAGCTTCGGAAAAGCTGGATACCATGGGCGATGGCTGGGCTGAGCCTGGCCTTGACTTCTGAACACGGCCTCCGGCGTTAGGGATACCTGTCGACCGAATTCTCCTAAGAGTGTGGTCGGGGTTCCCTGCTGGAGATGGCATACCTGGGGTGTATGAAGCGCTTCTCATGGCGCTCGAGCTCAAGTTGACGGGGCGCTTTTGTCGCCTCACAGCGATGCTGGATGTTTGAGCAAGCTGTTTGAAATCGTCCGGTGTTCCGTTACGGATATGAACTGCATCCATGTTACTGGCAAGGTTGCTAGTCGAAGAATTTCTACGCCTGAAGCCATCTTCGCCAAACATCGGAGGCATCTCCAAATCAGATGCAGCCGCGCTATGCTTTCGTGTCAAGTCGTGTTCTGGAGAAGAAAGGATAGCCTGAGACGAGTTGTTGACCTGCTGGTAGAAGTTGTTCTGTGGGAATGAAGGAACGCTACCGTTCGAACCCCAGAAAGGCATAGCGTTGTCTGAAGGTGTGTGTTGGTCAAAGTTGAATGTTGCTGCGAAGTCGTCATTGTCATGGCCTTGCTCCAGCTGAGCGTCTGAGGCTGGGTCGCCTTTCCAGCCAGAGTACATGGACGTGATGGATGCAACGGAAGCGACAGGGGGTGTTGGACCGTTCGATGATTGAGGGGTTACTGACTGGTTGCCTGAGTATGGTGATTGTCCTGTCGAGCATGTACCTGTGCTGTTCTGAGCTTCCGCTTGGCCAGGCGGATCAGTCTGTGCTGCAGCTAGAGCAGTGTAATCAAGATTGCTGAAGTCGGCATACCCGTTGAAGGTGTCTTGTGGTAGTGCAGGTCCGTTCGGTAGAGTCTGGGGCATGGAGAAAGCAACACCGTTGGCGTACTGACTGGTTAAGCCATTGCTGTAAGGGAAGCCTTGTTCCTGGTTGTCGCTGGGCATGCTCTGCTGCATGTAGCTGGGACCGGCAGTCGCAGCCATGAGTGCCGAGTGCATCATCATCTGTGGCGGGTAAGAGGTGGTGCGGTCGGCCTCCGAGATCGTCCGCAGATTGTACTGGTGCATGTCGAATGGTTGCTGCAGTGAGGTCTGGGGACCCAAGTCTAGGGCTGACGGTCCGTCCATGCTCTGCACAGGCAGGCTGGCAGGGCTGATGTCAGCAGTCACGGGGCCGTACTCTTGGGGCATGGGGATGTGAGGCTGAGGCTGTGGGACCGGTTGGTGTTGCTGATGTTGCTGGTACATCTCTAGATGGTGCGGAGGAGCGAAGTGCTGTCCGGACATGACCGATACCTGCTGGTGGCCGTACACGCTCATGCCAATCTGCATGTTGTATTGGTTGAGGGCCTTCTTGCGGTCCTGCTTGACCTTTGCGCGGCGGTTCTGGAACCAGTTCTGTATTACGTTAGCAGAGTGAGCTCCAAAGGACGCTCGCAGACTGACATTGATCTTGTCAAGGGGTACCCCTAGACGGTCGGCGAACGCCTTCTTTACGCCGGTCGTGGGCTTGTGCTGCTGCTGGAAGTGCTGCTCGAGAATGTCGTGTTGATCTTTGGTGAGGCGCGGCTTGACGTCGCCGCCAGCAGGCTTCGGCCCTGCCGCAGCGCTGTCTGGAGGTGGCAGCTCGTCGCCGGTCGCTGTGTACGGGTGCTGCATGTTCGGGTTGTGAGGGTCCATCCTTGGCGCGCGCCGCAACACGGCGAAGCGTTGTGCGGGTGGAAAGAGTTTAGACGGTCACGGCCGCTCAAATACTTTGCAATGCACGGTGCGGTCGCGCAGTCGCCGGGAACAGGTGTTGTCGACAGGTATCAATAGGCGTCCCAGGGTCGGGCGGTAAGTCGTTGAGCACGGGGCCGCGGGTTGCACCGAGAGGAGATGAATGTGCGGCACGGAGATATTATATCGTCGTTATCGATGCTGTGATTGTCTTGCGGAGCTGTGCAGAAGCGAGCGACAGATGCGGTACACGGGCGCGCAAACCAAAAACGAGTGTGGGTGGGCGAGGCGTGAGTGTAGAAAGCGCAGTCCCTGAAGCGCGAGGCACGACGAGATGTGGGAGGGAGACCGGGGAGGGAGACCGATGAGGTCCAGTTACAGCAGGGCGGCCGCTCCCCATCCGCTAAGCCACCAGCCTGCATCCCCGGCACAAAAATAACCTGCATGGTTGTGACACTGGTCGTCCTCAGAGCACACTCGCCCTCGATAGCGCCTTGACACACATGTTCGAGCTGTCACTCTCCCGCTTTGAGGGCCGCCGGCCTAGCACTCGCTGCCAGTCCAACGTTCGTAACGCCTCGCGAGCTGGCACAGGCGGTCGCTGCGCGAGAGCCTCATTGGAGCGGCGTACGGCGGCCCACTACTCGCGGAAGCTTGGCTCGCCCCTAACGTAGGAACGTGTGGAAGGATGCCCCCTCGATGCGCCTGACGGCAACGGGCATCGTCATGCCGGAGACAGTGCTCACGCACGAGGCCTGTCGCCCAGGCCTCCAGTTCGAGGGACCTTTGCAACGCGGCGGAATCTGGCGATCCCAACGACCATCTCCGCAGAGCCAGTTCTCAGATGCGGCATTAAGGGTCTGTGGCTCTCTTCCGCAGAAGCGAGGAGGGTAAGGCTGCCTGAGAAGCGGGCGCCAACTCGGCCGCCCCTTTTCCTTCTGATCATGATCCCATCACACACTGGCGAAGCGCCGCTACCAAGTCCGCGCAGGCTCCGCTCTTCCCCATCGCAGGTTCTGTGCGGTGTCAAGCGAGCAACACACTCGCCGTCAGTTGCTGGCGTCTTCTGCCATCGCACGAGTCGCCGAGGGCACCCCTGCCAGCGACTGCTTCAGGTACCTGATTAGCACCCGTGTGACGGTGGTTGCTCCACGGCCTTCGTAATTCTGCGTGTTCAAGGAGACATCGTGCGCCTTGTGTTCGCTTCTCGAAAAAAGCCCAGCTGTTCCTGATTGTACCTTGCAGCACTGAGTCGCCTTGGCCGCGGTGCAACACAAAGAACTCAAATACGCCCCGGTTCGTCCTACAAAGTTCGCCAAACTGGGCGTAATGTTGATCTGAACTCAGTCGCGGAGTTTGATGCGTACTTGCGCCGGGATAATTGCCCATAGCTGTTAATAACGCGGCAGTAAGGGAGCTCCTCTTCACGTCACTCTGTCAGCTGTGAACCTGAACGTTCGTATTTCACTTGTTGTTGTCTGCCTGGCCGCACCACATACCAAGGAGCCCAGGGTCGCACCACAGCGACCGTGCCCCACCAACAGAGAGGGCTCCCGAGAAACACTGAATACTGACGTCTTTGCATGCAGTGTCTGTAACGCTTCTAGAAGAGAGGGTCCTTCCCTTCCGAGGGCAAGACATCTTCTAATGTCATGTGACGTACGATCCCACTCGGCGAGAAAGTTCGAGGTTGTCGACCAAAAAGTTGGCGATGTCGAGCTGAGCTGAAGAAGCCTGAAGGTTATGGTGGTCTAGGCATTGATGCAATGCCGCACGCTCGGTAGACCGACTCGGCGACGCCGTCAAAGGCCGCTTGTCTCGACGTTTGAATGGAGAAGAATAGCCGATAGGTATGCAAGGGTGCCGACATTGGGACTAGAGAAGCGCAGTTATTAGCAGGTGCTCACACGGCTGACACGTAAGACTAATGCTGGTAAGTCGTTTATTTTCACACCTAATTGCGCCTACAATAGTGCGTTAATGATCTCGAGCTGTCCTGACCCAGTGTTCTGATCCCACAGCTTCAAAGTCACACTGCGCATGTCTTTGACGATGTAGTCAGCACCAGCTTCGACAAGTTGCTCCAAAGAATGCGTAGTGTAAAGCGCGACGACAGTGAATCCAGCCGCCTTTCCTGACCGAACACCAGCTGGAGCGTCTTCGAACACAACGATAGATGGCTTCTGCTGTTGGAGCAGTAGTTTTTTCTCGCCCATCTTGTAGCACGCTGGGTCTGGTTTACCGTTCGGCACGTCTTCGGCAGTGACAATGTTCTTAGGATGCGCCAGCTTCATGACATCTAGCCATCCGGTAACCAGCGGTCGCGTGCCTGAGGTGACGATGGCCCATGGGACAGACTGCTCTTCGAGTCGATCCAGCATGGCGCGAGAGCCGGAGACCTCCACAGCATCTGAGCCAAACTGGACTGGGATCTGACCTTCAGCGTGGCTGATGTCTGGCATTCTGATCAGTCGTTGCCCAAGTGGAGTCTGGCAAGTGCTCACACTCCCAATTGGCGAGTTTTGGCTCGTATATTTGGAGAACATCTATTGAACGTCTGCCGTGTGAGGTCTCAAGAATCACTTCTGGGTCGACACCGATCTCTTTGCCAATCCTACAATTATCAGCCAATGTTTGCGGATGTTGATAGACTGGGACGTACTTGTGCCAATGCTTGACGATGGCTGGTGTTGAATCGATGATGGTGCCACTGGCCAAGTCAGAATGAGTCTTTAAGGGAGGATCCGGGCGAATCCCATACTCCATGTCAAATAGCTAGATGGGTCAGCATGGTGACACTTTGGGTAGTCACATCTATCACTCACCAACCCATGGCACTCAATGCTCTGCGCAGGTGCAGAGAAGTTGGCCTCGGTGACAGTCATAGTGAGAGGGTGGGTGCGAGTTTTGAGAGTGCCTGATAGTAGAAAGTGAATCGGCATATACGATCTTGATATACGTGACTGACAGAGACGGGCAACAAGCTAGCCCAAAATCGGCATCCCGCGCGAACACGTCGAGATTTCAACCAATCAGATTTGCTACCGACTAGTGTGAATGAAGAGGCTGATTGTGGGGGTGCTTGGAAGTCGGAGTCGAGATGTGGATCGCATCGAATGCTTTCCCGAGGTGTGAGATGTGAATTACGATATGGCTAGCCGGTATTTCTGATGTGCTGACGAAGAACAGCCTTTGCAAGCAAGAGTCTGAGGGGCGTTTGCGTTCGCGGGACCGGCCCACAGCCGAAGGCGGTATAGCGGCAGAATAATGCTAGTGCGAGAGACCTGGAAGAAAAGTTCGAGACGCAAAGCTGGCAGACCACCACAACAATCAGCCACACACGATGAAGGTCGGAAGTGCGTCTATCCTATCTGAAACCTTTCGAAACCATATCTGACGTGAATCCAAGAGCCAAAATCGAAGCGCCAGCCCGTGCGCCTGCGACACAAGATCGAGAAAGCGTCCGCGCAAAAGCAGAAGAAGGCGAAGAAGCTCGCGAAGAAGGTACTTTGGCTGCGCACATGCTCATGTACGGCTTTGACGTGATTCCAGAACCCAGAATGGCGCTCGAAGGCAAAGAAGGATCCTGGAATCCCGAATCTGTTCCCATACAAGGACAAGATTCTCGCAGAGGTCGAAGAGCAGCGCAGGCAGAAAGAGGAGGAAGTCGTTCGCCGCCGCGAGCTCGCCAAGCAGCAGAAGGCCAACGGCGGAGCTTCTGCGGACGTTATGGCGGACGATGACGAAGAATTCGAGCAGTTCGACGCTGAGGGAGACGAGCTTCTGGCCGAGGACAGCGACGAGGACGACTCCATGCAGGTGGACACGAATCCTATGGCTGCCCTACTGGCATCGGCCAAGGCCCGCGCCGCCG
Organism: Didymella exigua CBS 183.55; assembly: GCF_010094145.1. Classification (NCBI taxonomy): domain Eukaryota; kingdom Fungi; phylum Ascomycota; class Dothideomycetes; order Pleosporales; family Didymellaceae; genus Didymella; species Didymella exigua. Next base: position 883,121 of record NW_022984781.1, on the reverse strand, counting down.
AGTTCGATTCGAAGAACAGCAACGACGAAGACATGGACACAGACGAGTCTGACGAGGGGGGTGCTTCGGGTGTCCGTAAGGATGCGTCGAGGAAGCAGTTCGACAAGATCTACAAGCAGGTTGTCGACTCCGCAGACGTTGTTCTTTACGTACTCGATGCACGAGACCCGATAGGAACACGGTCGAAGGAGGTGGAGCAGCTTGTCATGTCGGCCGACGGTGGAAGTAAGCGTCTGATCTTCATCCTGAACAAGATCGATCTGGTACCACCTCCAGTCCTCCGCCAGTGGCTCGTCAACTTGCGCCGATCATTCCCCACACTTCCGCTGCGCGCTTCGAAGCCTGCGCCGAACGCAAAGACCTTCGAGCACAAGGATCTTACAATGAAAGGCACATCTGAGGCGCTCTTCAAGGCTCTCAAGACATTTGCCGAGTCTCGGCAGCTGAAACGCTCCATCAAGGTTGGAATCATTGGGTATCCCAATGTTGGTAAATCGTCAGTCATCAACGCTCTGGCTCAGAGAATGGGTGGACGAGTTGGTGCTTGTCCAACTGGTGCAGAGGCTGGTGTCACTACAAGTCTGAGAGAAGTCAAGCTCGACAACAAGCTCAAGTTGCTCGACTCGCCTGGTATTGTGTTCCCCAACGACGCAGAGGGCACAAAGGAGAACAAGGTGCAGCAGCAGGCTCGACGCATCTTGTTGAACGCCGTACCACCTAGGGAAATCACCGACCCTGTGCCCGCTGTCACACTTCTGCTGAAGAGGCTATCAGGATCAGAGGAGCTTTTCGGAAAGCTCATGGAAGTCTACGACCTACCTGCCCTCAATGGGTCTGGCAAGGAGTTGACAACAGACTTCCTGATTCAAGTTGCACGCAAGAGAGGGAGACTTGGTAAGGGCGGTGTTCCCAACTTACACAGCGCGGCAGCGACCGTCATCAACGACTGGAGAGACGGACGCATCCAGGGTTGGACCGATCCTTCGAAGTACAAGCCTGCTGAACCAGCGGCATCGACCAAGACTGCGCCTGCCTCCAAGTCTGCTGGACTTGTTGGAGACCAGAAGGAGATTGTCACGCAATGGGCTGCTGAGTTCAAGCTGGACGGTCTGTGGGGTGATGAACCTGAGGCTGTTGAGGCTATGGAAGAGTAAAGCATTTTTGACGAAAAAGTCGAGTATGACGAAACGGCGTTTGGCTTTGATGGACCATTACGCATTTGCTGGGTCAGGATCTCATAGGTATATATCACGACGATACCAATGCATGCTTCGAGGTCACTTAAATTTCGACGATGCAAACCGCACTACAACTCCGTTCTGTACACGGCTTTTGCGCTTCGTGGAGAACTTTCCGCTAATACTCAGATCAGAAACGTAGTCGCAATTGATCATCCGACTCTGACCACGTGCCATTCTTGCGACATCGGCCGTATTCTGCTCTTTTCTTCGGATCGTGCCAGGGCTCATCCGCCCCAAGCCTCTTCTCCGCTTTCCGCCCCACAGCGGTTAGATGCGGTAGAGCTACTGCAACCATCGTTACGCAGCTTGACAGCTTTAGATACAAATAATTCAGCTGCCCACATTGCAGTTGCAGCTTTCTCAGTAGATATCAAGATGAGTTCTTCAAGAGGTCTCCAGTCCATTCGTCCAGTCTCCAGGACCTTCAATGCGCTTCCCGCTGCGTATGCTGGCGCGCAAGTCGCATCGAGACGGCATGCTGGAACAATTGCTAACTTCAAGATCCCTACCATCAACAACGAGCCCAACGTAAGTATCGGTCTTGGTAAACATTTATATGCATTGAGTGCTTACTATTGGCCTCAGCAACACTACACCAAGGGCTCAGTCGACAGGCAGAAGCTCCAGGACGCCATCGCAGCGTTGAAGAAGAAGGGAGCTGTCACAGTTCCCCTCGCAATAGGTGGCGAGCACGTAAGTTCTTTAAATGCGCAGCTACTCGAATCTTGGTACTAACGCAGTCTAGATCAACAACTCCTCCGTTCTTACACAACACGATCCCTCCTCCCACGCCGATGTAGTCGCCAGATATTCGAACGCCAGCGCCGCAGACGTCAAGAAGGCCATTGACTCAGCACTCGCGGCAAAGGCTGACTGGGAGGCTCTTCCCTTCGCTGACCGCGCTTCGGTCTTCCTCAAGGCGGCCGACTTGGTATCTGGAAAGTACCGATATGAAATCATGGCTGCGACTATGGTCGGTCAGGGCAAGAATGCATGGCAGGCTGAGATAGACTCGGCTGCTGAGCTTTGCGATTTCCTCAGGTTCAATGTCAAGTACGCTGAGGACACATACGGCCACCAACCCGTGCATAACTCGCCCGGTGTCTGGAATCGCGTGGAGTACCGACCTCTTGAGGGATTTGTGTACGCCGTATCGCCCTTCAACTTCACCGCGATTGGCGGTAACCTCCCAGCAGCACCAGCTCTGATGGGCAATGTCGTTGTTTGGAAGCCATCTCCCTCGGCCATCGCCTCGAACTGGCTCTTGTACCAGATCCTGATTGAAGCCGGTCTTCCCCCAAATGTGGTCCAGTGGGTACCTGGTGATGCCGTCGAGGTCACAAGGGAGGTCCTCTCTCACAGGCACTTCGCCGCCCTCCACTACACTGGTAGCACGGTGGTCTTCCGCCAGCTGTACGGCACAATCGCTAACGGCGTTGCTGACGGCAAGTACCAAAGCTACCCTCGTATTGTTGGTGAGACAGGAGGCAAGAACTTCCACTTGGTACACCCCAACGTCGATGTGAAGAACGCCGCCATCCAGACTGTCCGGGGTGCGTTCGAGTACCAGGGCCAGAAGTGCAGTGCTTGCTCACGCTTGTATGTCCCTGAGTCCCAATGGCCCGAGTTCCAGAAGGTCTTGGTCGCGGAGACAGAGGCTCTTAAGATTGGCGAGCCCTCTCAGTTCGACAACTTCATCGGCCCAGTCATCCACGAGGCCAGCTTCAAGAAGCTTTCTGGTGTTATCGACGAGGCCAAGAACGACAGCGAACTTGAGCTCCTCGTTGGTGGCACGTACGACAGCAGCAAGGGTTACTACATTCACCCCACCATCTACAAGACTACCAATCCTAACCACCCTCTCCTGTCCCGCGAGCTTTTCGGCCCTGTTCTCGTCACCTACGTCTACGACGACGCCGCTCCTGGTGCCTTTGAAAAGATCATCAAGCAGATTGACGAGACCTCCGAGTACGCTCTGACTGGTGCCGTCTTCGCCAAGGAGAGGAAAGACCTCAACTTCGCCGAGAATAAGCTAAGGAACGCGGCCGGTAACTTCTACCTCAACTGTAAGTGCACTGGAGCCGTTGTTGGCCAGCAGCCCTTCGGTGGTTCAAGGGCTAGTGGCACCAACGACAAGGCTGGCAGCGCTACCCTGCTGTCTCGTTTCGTCAGCATGAGGGCGATCAAGGAGGAGTTCGTTGCTACTGAAAAGGTCCATTACCCCAGCAACGAGGTCTGAGATGTCTATGGACGAAATTATGTTGTAAACTGATCTACGGCGCATCTGGGTGTTTCAGAATTTAGCATTTGGCACGGCGTCTGGGCAACTCTGCACCACCCACGGGTGACGATATCAAAAGTTGTAGTAAGACAGTGACTCGATATGAGAGTGGAACAAAGCAGTAAAGCTTGCCAAATATCGTACACAATCTCTTGCAATCATAAACACAACAGTGTTCGGCCTTGGCAGATAATTTGTGCTAGGATTGGCAATTTGATGACACGGCTCGACGTGTCTTCCAGAACACTCGTGAATCGTATGAGGCTCCACCCGCTCGGGAGCCCCGTTCACTCGTGACCTGATAGCCGGACCTTATTCTGAGCCACCTTGCTAAAGCTTGAAGGCTTCTGCCTTGACGCTCCGACGGATGATTGATAAGCTTTGAAACTACGGTGTGCAAATTGTAGTTACTGCGAATCTGGCAGTGTTTGAACGATGTGTGCAGTCATCGAATTTCATTGTTGTTGTCCTGTAAGCACGGCCAATACCTAATGGTACCAGCCCGCATGACCGGAGTCGGTACTTCCTATCGCCTCCAAAATCACTTCCCAGCTCTGCCACGCTTTCTGCATGTCCATCGAAACTCCACACAGCTCTTGGTGTGTTGGAGTTAGCATTGCGCGTCCGTACGAGGATGCCCCTTATCGTGTCAGCCAAGGATCCCGACCAATACCACCGGACTTACCCCTCGTAGAATCCGATCCTCCGTTAGCGCTTTGAAACGCTCGACACCCTCAGCAATCGTCGAGTTCCGCTGCCTCGGCATCTCCGTACCCGTCACGTCGTCCGTGGCTGCGCCAACAGAAAAGCCATATGACGCACAGCCCCGATCCGCAACCTAGAGTCGGTTGGCGCCAAACGCCTGAGCAATGCTTGTTTGAGATCCAGTTTTCTCAGTGGCTGTTTGCGTACCTGCGGCGCTGTCATTGGCTCGTCTCCCTTTGTTTTGAACACTGAAGATGCGGAAGGGGCGCGAGATGCGGTCTAGCCTGTTCCCTCGGCCGAACATCTTGAAAACTTTTGGACAGGCTCATCAATCTATGGTGTCATCGCGACGCCGCCAGACCTCTTGAATTGCTGGGAATAGGGGACCCACGCGTGTCTAAGGCAGGTGTAGGTTTTTGTGGTGGGAGTTTATATGTGGCATGCCCCGCTTGGATCGTCGTGATTCCGTCGACCTCCCTCACCTCACTACCCACTACTACATTCACATCCTTTGTTCTCACGCTATATCACACGCGAAACACAATATATACGGTCATCGATCACGAACAAAACAACCAATATGCCCGAGAAGACGGCCATAGAGCCGCAAAAGTCCACAATGGACGTCGAGTCGGGAAGACAAGGCATTCCACATTGGACGATGATCCTTGATCAGGGTGTCGTCACCGAAGATGTTAAGAACTGGGAGTACGAAGGCTCTGGCACAGAAGAGGACCCTTTCGCCGTCGAATGGCTACCAAACGACCCCCGCAACCCCATGACGTTTACAAAGACGAAGAAGTGGCTTATGACCATCGCTGTCGCCAACTCCGTTCTCGTTGTTTCTTTCTGCTCGTCGGCGTTTTCTGGAGGTATCCAGCACATCATGATCGAGTTTAGCGTTAGTCAGGAGATCGTCACGCTCGGATTATCGCTCTTCGTATTGGGTTTCGCTCTTGGACCGCTCCTATGGGCTCCCTTCTCCGAAATGTATGGACGACAGATTGTTTTCGCCGGTAGTTACCTCTGCTTCATGGCCTTCAATGCTGCCGTTGCCGGTGCTGGAAACATTTGGTCCGTTCTGATCCTCCGATTTTTCGCCGCCGCTTTCGGATCCAGTCCTCTCACCAATGCTGGAGGGGTCATCGCTGATCTTTTCAACGCCAACGAGCGTGGCCTGGCAATGAGCATTTTCTCTGCTGCGCCATTCATGGGTCCTGTGCTCGGTCCTATCATTGGAGGCTTCTTAGGTATGAATGAGGGTTGGCGCTGGGTCAACGGCCTTATGGCTATCTGGTCTGGAGTCCTCCTTGTTGTTACCGCCTGCCTCGTCCCCGAAACATACCCTCCTGTTCTGCTCCGCAAGCGCGCCGAGAGGCTCTCCAAGATTACTGGAAAGGTCTACAGGTCCCGCACTGATATTGATCAAGGCAAGATTTCCCTTGGCGAAGCGTTCTCGACTGGTCTCAAGCGTCCCTGGATCCTCCTATTCTGCGAACCGATCGTCCTGCTACTGTCGCTCTACCATGCCATCATCTACGGTATCCTCTACATGCTGTTCGGTGCTTTTCCTATTGTCTACCGTCAGGGCCGTGGCTGGAACGAGGGCATTAGCGGCCTTCCTTTCGTCGCAGTTGCCATTGGCGTTGTGTCTGCCATCGCCTACGTCATTCTCGTCGACAACAAGCAGTACATGAAGAAGGTCAACGAGTCCGGCAAGGGCTACACCACACCTGAGGCACGCCTGCCCATGTGCATCATCGGTGGTATTGTCCTTCCTCTCGGTCTCTTCTGGTTCGCCTGGACCAACTCGCCCAGCCTCCCATGGGCTGCTAGTGTATGCGCCGCCATTCCCTTTGGCTTCGGCATGGTCCTCATTTTCCTGTCCATCATGAACTACCTCATCGACTCTTACACCATCTTTGCGGCTTCTGTCCTGGCTGGTAACGGTATCATCCGATCCGTCTTTGGTGCCGCCTTCCCTCTCTTCACAAAGCAGATGTATGACAGTCTCGGTATCCACTGGGCGTCCTCTGTCCCCGGATTTCTCGCCCTCGCCTGCATTCCGCTGCCCTTCCTCTTCTACAAGTATGGAGCCAGCATCCGAAAGAAGTGCAAGTACGCCGCGCAGTCTGAGGCCTTCATGGAGAAAATGCGTGGCCAAGCGGAAGCTCGTGCGCAACAAGAAGCCGCTGCTGGAGGCGACTCCGCCGATACATCCCGCGCCGCCACACTCGCTGTCGAAGATGAGGCAGAACACGATGTGTACGATGACAGCGCTCCTCATTTCGCTGAGATGAAGACCGAGAAGGAGACCGAGAACCCTCTTAAGAAGGTCTCGACAGGACGCTCGACAAGGAGCAGGAAGTCGGTCAACCCTGTTGAGGAGTACTACGATAACCCATATGAGATCGACCGTGTCCACACAAGAGAGAGTTTTGCTACAGGCCGCGGGAGGGCCAACAGCACAAAGAGCAAGAAGTCGACGAAGTAGAATCGCCGCATGTTTGGTTTGATTGAGCGTTCTAGCATTTACAGTTGCATCGCATTTGGTGGAAAGATCGTTATGACACCTGCATCGGATACCCTCCCTTAGTTCATGGTACATCAAAGTAATCATATCTATGAATAATCTGTACCTATTGCTGCTAGTTCTGTGCCAGTGCATGCATTCGAGATGACGATTAGCTAGGTGATGACTAATAGTTGATATGGGACCTCGTTTCACCCTACGGCATTCCCGCTAGACTAGCAGCACCTACCATCTTCGGACAGTTGTTCGCTCTCGGCTTCTCAACATGATCATCCTCGACCGAACCTGGGTTCGTACTGCTCAGCGTTCAATGCTCCCTTTTGGAGCTATGAATGGTGCAGCTACCCGCTTCTTGTACCACCTCACCCGAGCTCGTCGAATGCAATGGCTCGACTTCGCACACGACACATTGCTTTATGCGCCATCCTTATCCTAGGGATATACTTTTTCCTACCACGAGACAATGCGCCGTCATACCTCCCGCACTTCAGTTACGGCCCGTCATCTCGAACCGGAACGCACGCGCTCGCGCAGCATATGAACGACCCGGCCCACATCCCTGACATCACCGCATCGAACAGCAGCTTCGATTGGAGCTCCGTCAAGTTCACTTACTCCCTACCTCAGACACCGCTTCTGCCCCCGCCTGTCGCCCACAGGCCACGTATTCAGCACCGCTTCAAACCCGATCGCGCAGATGTCGCTGCTGTGCAAGAGCAAAGGCGCCTGAAAGTGAAGCGTGTCTTCCAAAAGAGCTGGGCAAGCTACAGAGCCATGGCATGGATGAAGGATGCCTTGAAGCCTATAAGCGGAAAGTACGTGGACCAGTTCTCGGGCTGGGCGGCTACGCTGGTGGACAGTCTGGACACGCTGTGGATGTTGGGCATGAGAGAGGAGTTCTACGAAGCTGTGGAGGCTGTTGCCGCGATCGACTTTGGCAAGAGCACCTCGGCTACTGTGAACACATTTGAGACATGCATTCGCTACCTTGGCGGGTTCATTGCCGCGTATGATCTGAGTGGGCATCCTGTGCTCCTACAGAAGGCTGTCGAGGTCGGGGATTTGCTGTACGCGGGCTTCAACACACAGAACGGCATGCCTGTGGATTTCATCGATTTCGAGACCGCGAAGGAGGGGACTGGCCTGAGAGTGGAGAGTCAGGTCGTCAGTGCCAGTCCAGGCACTATCACGCTCGAGTTCAGTAGGCTGAGTCAGCTCACGGGCAACAACAAGTACTATGCGGCGGTATCGCAGGTCATGGACCTATTCCACGAGAACCAGAATGCGACCCGTCTGCCAGGTATGTGGCCGATGATGGTATCAATGAGCGAGAAGGACGTGACATTCGGCTATCAGTTCACTATTGGCGGCAACGCAGATTCTCTGTATGAGTATTTACCCAAAGCACATGCACTACTTGGCTCGGCAGACCCCAGCTCGAAGAAGTACGAGGCCATGTCTCGCTTCTTCATGGATACAGCCATGAACAACCTTTTTTTCAGGCCCATGATTCCGGGAAGGGAGGATATCCTCATCTCAGGCAACTGCGATGTCTTGCAGGGTGGTCCACGCCTTGACCCTGAGAGTGAGCATCTATCATGTTTCATTGGCGGGCTTTATGCCCTAGCTGGGCGTCTCTTCAACAGCGACGAGTATCTAGATGTGGGATCCAAGCTGGCTCGTGGCTGCGCTTACGCATACAAGTCCTTTCCCACTGGCATCATGCCGGAGCGCTACAACATGGCTTTGTGTCCTGTCGAGAATCACAGACGAGGCTGCGCTTGGGACGAGGCTGCCTTTGCCGAAGCAGCTGCGGACCGTCCACAACACAAGATAGACCTCCCCAAAGGCTTCACTACTGCGAAGGACCCGCGATACATCCTCCGTCCTGAGGCTATCGAGTCGATCTTCATCCTCTGGCGCATCACCGGCGATCCATCGTGGCGCGACACAGCGTGGGACATGTTTCAGGCCGTGGCAGGGGCCACGGACACGGTGTATGCAAACGCAGCGATTATGGATGTCAACGCACCAGGTGGAGGTGAGAAAGAAGACTATATGGAGAGCTTCTGGATGGCGGAGACGCTCAAGTACTTCTACTTGTGCTTTGCAGATACTGATCTCATCAGCCTGGACGAGTTTGTGCTGAACACAGAAGCGCATCCATTTCGTCTTTCGAAGGCCAAGCAAAGTTTCGAGATCAAAGGCAAAGACAGGAGTTAGCATTTGTTAGTTGTGAAATAAAAGAATAGTAGTCAGCATCTGCATGATCTTCTGCCTGGTAACATGCTCAAACTAGACAGTGCTGCTAACTCCGCAGACCTGCATGTTTCTTGTTGAATTGATTGGTGTTCCTGAATTGGACATTGTTGCGCATGAGGTGCTGAGAGTGTGGCCTGTTGCTATTAACCGTTGCTAGCGCCTTCCCCTTGAATCAAGCTTCGCCGGGAACACTCAACTCTTCTTGCTCCATCTATACACCCGTACAGTCGCTGTACAGTCGCTCATTTGTGTCTTATTCTTAATCAAGTCGTTCTTTACACGGTCTATTACTACCGCCCCACACTCTCTCCGCCTCCCCAGATCGACCCCTGTCTTCCTCGCGTTTCCAAGCCTCACAACACCATGCGTTTCTCCGCCGTCGCTGCTACCGCCCTTGCGGCCAGCCCTGCCATTGTCGCTGCCGCCAAGGGTACCATGGGCTTTGCCCTCGGTACCAAACAGCCATCTGGAAGCTGCAAGACCCAGTCCGACTATGAAGCCGATTTCGATGCCATCAAGAGCGGCTCCGGTGCCACGATTGTCCGCGGATACTCTGCTTCCGACTGCGACAGTGCAAAGAACATTATGCCCGCTGCCAAGAGCAAGGGCTTCAAGGTTGTTCTCGGTATCTGGTAAGTAGTCCCCTCAGACCGGTAGTCGTCAATCTAAATCAACCAGGCCCGATGTCGAGGAGTCCTTCGAGAAGGATCTCAAGGCCATTACCGATGTTGCCAGCTCCTACACCGACTCCATCTACGCCGTCACCGTCGGCTCTGAGACCCTATACCGCGGCAACTTCACTGGCCCCGAGCTGAAGGAGAAGATCAGCACCGTCAAGGGCAAGCTGCCTAAGGGCATCAAGGTCGGCACCGCCGACTCGTGGAACAAGTTCGCCGATGGAACTGGTGATGCTATCATTGGCACCGCCGACATCATCATGGTCAACGCGTTCGCCTTCTGGCAGGGCGCCAGCCGTGACAATGCTGTGAGTTCCCTACCATTCGCAAGTGCTGCACTATACTGATGCGTCTTAGACCCACACCTACCTCGACGACATGTACCAAGCAGTAACCCACATCGAAAAGGTCGCCGGTGGCGCCGACAAGAAGCCCGAGATCTGGAACGGCGAGACCGGCTGGCCGACCGTCGAGGGCACCGACTACGACGAGGCCAAGGGCGGCCTGGACAACGCTAAGCACTTCTACCAGCACGGATTTTGCTCACTGCTTGACTGGGGCTTCAACGCTTTCTACTTTGAGGCTTTCGACGAGCCCTGGAAGCCTGCTTCTGTTGGTGATAATGGAAAGGCTGCGGATGAGACGGCTTGGGGTGCTATGACTTCAGAGAGGAAGACGAAGTTCTCACTTCAGTGCTAGACGATGGTGCTGAAAGGTGTTAGAGCAAGGGAGCATGTGTAGAGCTTGGATGTACAATTGCACATTTAGCGTAGATCGATCTATTCACCCATCTGAGGTGGTGCTTTTAACGAGGTCACCTTGTTCTAGGAACACTTCGCCGATTCGACAAACTCCATACCTGTAGGCGGGAAGAAACAAGAGACATAGGAGAGCTTATTCTCTATCCAATATGGGCATATAAGACAAGCAAGACACAGGCTGATTGCACATACGATAGATGCTGCTAGAAACTAACACGGGTGCGGCCGTTCTCCCACCTCAAACGTGAGGCATACCGGCGGTCATCTTCCGAATATCCCCATCGTCTTGATAGAATTGTCATCTTTGGTATCTCCAAAAGCCCTGCGTTCGAACCTTTGGGATCAACAAATAGTGACATCTTCGGTACATTGCATCGCTCCTTCGAGGCTCGACCTGTAGGAGGTCGCTGATAGAGCACCTTGGTGCAGGAGCCAACACGATTGTTCATCACACGCATTGTGCCATGAACCTGCGCATGCAGTCATGCAGCTCAGTGTGTCAGCAACACCGGCCAAAGGCATGGCCAGTCTGTCGCTTGGGTCAAGACAGACTTAAAAGTATGCCAACGACTTGCGCTGGACTTTTGTATGGTGAAAGAAACCGGGGTTGGTAACCGGAATTGGCCGGCGTCTCCAGAAGCCAGTCTCAGCGCGGGAGACGACTACTATGACGATGAGTGCCTACCGTACTTGTGAGGATCAGTTGTGTTCGATTGAAATTCTCTGCTGCACGTTCGTTGGGCGGGCATGGTGTGCTGCAACTCGATGGCCGCAGGAAGCTGTCTATGGCGGAGTGTTGAAAAGTCGTGATTAGACATGGACAAAGCCAAATCTGTGATGGCGTGCTAGTTTCACAAGCGGTGTTTGAGACACAGATGCTTACTTGGGGACATGAGGCTGCAATGATAGTGCTTACGTCTGTTCGTAGCTACCCATTTCAGGTTGACAGTGACATCATCGCAAGGTCTTCCATCCATGACTTTCGAGTCTACCACGACAGAAGGAATGAGTATGAGCATCAAAGCGGACAAGTCCACAACATGTAGTACTACTTACACAAACTCAGAACCGTCAAGTTCTATTGAGATGGCCGTCGGGACAGAGACATATGCACGATTTCGACGAATGTCTGCGACGCCGCGCGCAAATTCAAAGTTATCAGCCTTCATTTCATCGACTGATTCTAAGAGAGCCTCGCAGTCAGAAATAATATTGATCAAGCAGTCTGCAGCACATGCCACTGTACTTGAAATCTCTGGGAAGACCTTCGCAGCAGCTTTAAGTAAAGCTTCGTCTCAGGATAGCTACGGCAGATGATTTTAGTATGTTTACAAGTCTCGGGTAATCTTGCGCTCATATTCAAGTGCAGGGATTCTTACTTGAAAGCCATCTCGATGCAGACAGTCGATCGTCGTGAGGATGCCTACGCCGATATCAGCAGTGATGCGCTTGACATATTTTGATTCATTGATGCGCACCAGACATTGACGCGTTAGCGGGAGTTGTGTGTATGGGCAGGAGAGTAAACACAAAAGTGCGTTGTTTCCTCAGTTAAAGTAGAAGTGGGTCTGTCAACATTATAACTTACAACGCAACGCATTGAAGTAGTATGGTAGAGTGGATTTGTTTGCGTGAAGGGCGTTCAGACATAAGTTCTAGCCTTGTGACTACCCACGCCCAGTGTCACTCGCCAATATTGCATCCAGAATATGACGTTGAGTATAAAGACCTCTCCGATGCGAGATGCCACGAACAAGCTCGTACGAGTCAGCTGCCATTAAAGTCATTGCTGAAGAGAGACTCTAAGTCGGCCTTGCTTGGTTCTCTACCAGCTGTGCAGGCGTAAACAATGTGCGTCAGACAATCTGCTGAGCTCGCCACCTGACCGAAGACCTCCTGGAAGGCCTTTGAACTGGTAGTGAGGGCCTCGGCGTCCCATGATGAGATTCTGTATTCCAAAAGAGTCAGCAAATGCTCGGGTGGTGAGTAGCTTGCATGATGACTTATATATCGATGTTTTCAGAAGGGAAAAGATAGAAACCACCCGCCCCGAGATACTGTTAAGGGCAGATTTGTGCGAAGCGTTTCGAAGCTGTCTCAAGAGTGTCGTTGGTGTCGCGAGTTTGTGAGTGGCTTGTCTGAGCTAAATTCTGGTTCGTCCACAATAGTCTTCTTGGGGGTTTTACTTGGATATCCTGGGTTGATCTTTTTGGCGGGTTCTGTGGTAGTGTTGTCAGGCTGTTGTTTTGATCAGATCTTACCGTCCTTCATGAAAGCTGTGTCATTATTCATTATCGACGACAGAGATTGATAGAGAGGGATGCGACATGCGAGATGTGAGTTCGAATGCTCCTGCAAGGCGGGAGATGCAGTCACCCAATATTGTCTTCCAAGGTTGTATCCCAGAGTTATAAGCAACTCAATCATCTCCTCGCCGCTGTCATGCTCGGGCACAGTCTTTTCGTAAAACTCATAGAGCCTTGATAATGTCAGCCAATCTTCTGCTCTTGCCAGCAAGTGTTCAGAGCTCTCTATTTGAGAAGCTCGTGTAAGTGGGCCGTGTGAAGACGGTGCTTAAGACCTGGTAGACTGCTGACTACTGCTGTGGCCTGAGACGAAAGTCCAGGGGAGGCCGTCGTCAATATTTCCTTAATGCGTTTCATAGATTCGATCTCATAAATGAGAGTGATGCAGCCGCGTGCTGAAGGTGGAAACCTGCAATTGTCGGGCGCTTCAATGCTATTCAGATGATCTATAGCCCCATTTTCCATAGTGCTTGCATCACTCGAAGGGAGGCGAAGATCTAGGAGCGGCCGACTATTTGCTAATTGGATGGAACGCTTCGGTAAAGTAGGACAGCTAATTGGCGACGAATTTCCTCAGATAATCTTGGTTTACTCGTTCGTGGCTACTTTCTCGGAGTCGGTCTGATGCGATACATCGTGTGAAGCGTTCCCACCAGCTTATGTTAGAGCAAGATCCCAAGCTTGGTTCAGAGCGGCAACTACAGTCCAAGTAGGAGTATTCTGGGTCTGGAAATAATTGGGCCGAGCAGACGTAGTAGAGCCTTTAGAGAGAATGAAAGAGTCATGCTGTTGAGCGAAGTCCGTCAAGGCTGGCTCTCTTGCCTTTGGCTCCTCAAGGTGTCCTTGAAGTGCTTAAATCACACATTCCCGCTCAACGCCTTCATATTACGCAGTGTATTCAGAATTTGGCTCTTGAGTTCTATGTGAGCTCGATCTTCTGGAACGTGCACTGATGAGCTCGCTACTTGCTTTGGAACAGGAGTCGATTGCATGTCTAGTGGTGGTTGTACCTCCAGCCAGGAGAGTTTATTAGAAGAGAATCCAAAGAGATTAAGATATATTCAACTTTTTTTGTCTCTGTCACAGTGCCGGTCTACGTTTGGTGATCAGGTCGTGACAAACCAGCAAGCGCTGTTTTGCCGATGGAGCAACACGATGTCGCGCAACAACGATGATCCAGATGACCCACAGACAAGCGTCCATATCAGCTGCAATTTCCCTAACGGTACTGTGATATTTAGTGGCCAGATCGAGTTGGGAAGATCTGCATGTTAGCAGCTAGGAGTTGCCCCTATGCCTCCTGGATTTCACGAGGGTATAAACGAGCAGTCCTCCGGAGTGAGCCTTCTGGTTGAGGGCGTCTGAATTATTGAAAATTCGAGAAAATAGCTTACGTACATGGTGGAAGGACGCGTTGTCAGTAAGGACTGATCGAGGGGGGCGGCAACGGGATGTTGTGGTGGGACTTGCTGACTGCCTATTCGCCGAAGGCTCGAGAGGGCTACCGAAGCTCGGATCTAAGGTATGTTAGAGTCAGAGCTGCTGAGGGGTCCGGTCAGCAGATCTCTGCAGCTGCCACGACTTGCTTCTCATTTTGGAAGTACAATAATTCAATTTTATTCTTTGAGGCTTTCATGAATTAAGGTCGCTTAGCTCAGTTGGTTAGAGCGTGGTGCTAATAGACTAAGCCATTGATACGCCAAGGTCGCGAGTTCGACCCTCGTAGTGACCATTTTTTGCCCTTCTGGGGTTGATAACTGATGCAACTTGGCGTGATGCATGTATTAACGTTGCCTGCGCGCGTGGGTTGTCTTTTTGCTTGGCAGGCTGGTGGTGCATGTTTGTGGGTGGCTGTACGGTTGACTGCACCTTCAAAGCCCAAAAACGTGGTGGGCAACTAGCCGCAGATTCTTTGGGATTGTACAAGTCCACGACCGACTACAAGTATGTGACGAGGTTAGTGTTAGAGCCAGCTCTTTTGTTTCTTGTGGCCAACTTCGTTGCTGATCATGGTGGGCTTGCTGCAGCGCTCAGCCTCACACCCTTATCAGGCGTCCATGACGACGTTATCTTGACGCGCAGCCTTTCGTCAACATACATATAAGTGATACTGAGAGGACCTGTACATAGGAGCTGTCAACGATCCCCGGAAGATCCCCTTGAGCCCACCGATCTTGTTTCGAGTCACAGGACGATTGCGCTCCAGTTCCACGAAGCTGATCAGTCGGCCTCTGTAGATGGCATCATTGTCGAATCCTTCTGGACGCTGTGATATGACCTTCGTACGAGACCATCTCGATCGAATCGTTCTGAGCATTCTCAGCTCCATAGAAAGTGTTTGCGGGAGTTGCAGGCGTCGAAATGTGCGGTTTCGACAAGGCGCGAGGAGCGAGCGAAGTCCGCGCGGCATGAGGACCGGCTGGCCCTGAAGCAGAAGCCTTGGCTGACTTAGCGATGCAGGTGACCGGCCATGCCTGATCTGGCTGCACCTAAACTCGAAGCGTGCCAGCGCAGCTACCGTCTTCGCAGCAAAGTGCCGTGCAGCAATTCCGCCCGCACTCCCCGCAACATGATGGGCGCATCCACCCAGGTCCAGCTCCGCGATTCCCTACAACCGATTTTGTTGCCGGCCAGATTTCAGTCCCGTGTTTCTTGCCATGATGCTGTCTGACACTAGCGGCGTCCTCACTGGACGTTTCTTAAAGCTGTCGATGCCGCTGTTTCGATGCCGATCAGCATTGTGTACTACTACATCAATTGATACCCACGAGAGCTTCTTTGTTGATTGCCTCGTACACTACCCTTTAATTATTATCTTCATACACCGTCGAACACAATGGCCGTCGAAAACTACGACGTCGTCATAATCGGTGCTGGACCAGTTGGTCTCTGCCTCTCCACATGTCTCTCAAGATGGGGTTACAAGATCAAGCACATCGACAACCGACCCGAGCCCACAGCGACCGGCCGTGCAGACGGTATCCAGCCCCGATCGCTGGATCTTCTCCGCAACATGGGTCTGAAGCGTCAGATCATGGCTCACGAGCCTGCGAAGGTATACGAAGTTGCTTTCTGGGATCCGAGCTCGAAGGGTGGCATTGTCCAGACCGGCACATGGGCTAGCTGCCCGAAGTTTATTGATGCACGCTACCCATTCACAACGCTGCTGCACCAGGGTCTAATCGAGAGGGTATTCATTGAGGATATCGAGAAGAACGGAAATACGGTCCAGCGCCCATGGACAATTACTGGATTCAAGAATGATGGGAAGGACGCCACACACCCAGTAGAGGTCAACCTTGCCCATGTCGATGGCACACATTCGGAGACTGTACGAGCGAAGTATCTCTTCAGCGGAGAGGGCGCAAGGAGTTTCGTTAGGGATCAGCTTGGTGTCAAGATCAGGTACAAGGACCCAATTGCGCACGTTTGGGGTGTCATGGATGGTGTTGTCAGGACGAACTTCCCTGACATCAAAGTATGTCAATTTTCGGATCTAGTCTCTACTGTAAGCGACTAACAGTTTGTAGATGAAGTGCACAATTCACTCAGACGCAGGATCTATTATGATCATTCC
Source organism: Didymella exigua CBS 183.55 (assembly GCF_010094145.1). Lineage (NCBI taxonomy): Eukaryota > Fungi > Ascomycota > Dothideomycetes > Pleosporales > Didymellaceae > Didymella > Didymella exigua. The sequence goes on along the minus strand of NW_022984781.1, from coordinate 866,778 downwards.
CCGCGAGGACAACATGGTCCGTCTCTACATCCAAGTTGCCAGTTCGACAGATAAAGACTGGGACCCCCGCAAGCAGGCCACAGCAGAGGAGGTACAAGAGAAGGCAAAGGCGATTCTGAAGCCATACGAGATCACATGGGATCGCATCGAGTGGTTTTCTGTCTACCCTATCGGGCAGGGTATCGCTGAGAAGTATACACTTGACGAGCGTATCTTCATGGGTGGAGATGCTTGCCACACACACTCGCCCAAGGCCGGCCAGGGCATGAACACAGCGTTCCTAGATGCTGTCAATCTGGCCTGGAAGATTCATCACGTGGAGTCTGGTTGGGCGCCTCGTTCCAGCCTCTCTACCTACGAGTCGGAACGCCAAATGATCGCTGAAACCCTTCTTGACTTCGACGCACGCTATGCAAAGCTCTTTTCCACGCGTATACCCTCTGCTGGTGAAGTCGCAGGCGCATCCGCGGCTTCCACAGAGGCTGAGGAGAACGAGTTCATCAAGACATTCAAGGCAAGCTGCGAGTTCACATCTGGTTTCGGTGTAGCATACAATCCCAACTCCATCAATTGGAGCTCCGAACACCCCGCGCAGCACCCCCTTCTCCTCCAATACGAGAAGGGCACCAAGCTGCGAACCGGCCGCATCATGATCCCCGCAACCGTCACCCGTGTTGTCGACGCCAATGTGGTACACCTCGAGCAAGAGATCCCTCTGAACGGCTCGTACCGCGTCTACATCTTCGGTGGCGCTCTCGGCCAAACAGCCACCGCGCTCAAGGACCTCGCATCCCACATGTCCGCTCCGACATCGTTCTTCTCCAACTTTCTCTACAAAGACATCGACGCCACCGACCGCTACCACGAGAAGCACAACCCCCATACTTCTTTTCTCTCGCTCGCCATCATCATCAACGCTCCTCGCGCAAAGATCCACATCGACGAGCAGCTACCTAGGATCCTTGCACGCTACGCTGACCACGTCTACGCGGACGATGTGTGGGATTTGCGGGTTCCGGATGCGAAGGCGGCGGCACACGCAAAGGTGGGGCTTGATGAGGAGAAGGGCGGTGTTGTCGTTGTCAGGCCCGATGGGTATGTCAGTGCTGTTGTCAAGCTCGAGGAGGGTAGCGGGACGGCGGATGCCCTGAATAAGTACTTTGGTGCTGTGACAGGGAAGAGCCTTGGCGGCGAGAGAGCGAGTTTGTAGAGTCGGTTTGGAGACCTTTTGGTGTTTGCTTGCATAGCGTGTTCTTGAATACCTCTACCCGTGGACTGTACATGAGATGGTTTCATCCATTGTGAACCTATTCATTCTTTCTCCAGTGCTTCTTTTGTGTTTTACTTAGTCTCACAGATATGAACGAATGCAGGGTTTAGATAATGGTACAGCTTTCTCCATCACTACTCGGGCTTTCTTCACAAGCTCATCAGCATATTTTGCCTCCGTGCCTACACTGTGCATGTGTACACTAAACAAACGTTCGCTGCCAACCTGGACGAGCTCATCATTTTGTTGCGCCAGATTTTTCAAGCAGGCTATACCGTGCAGTCAATCCCACGCTCTTTACATGACATGTCGAAACAGAACTTTCGTTAACGTAGTTTACAAGCGAGTCGGCCATACAAGCGAGTCGGCCATACAAGCGAGTCGGCCACCCAACCAACCTTGCGCATCTCTACGAGTGTATATCTCAACAACACAATATTATAATACATATAAATTAATAGAGCAGATTAGTTTGCACCTAACTCTCTTTTTTGCACGTACGTGAGTTGTGCCCAGTCTCTCTACACTTTGTGCAGCGCGCCAGAGCCTGGCGGCTGCGGCCCAATAGCTTTCCTCCTTAATGCTGCTTACGAGCAATCTGCTCGTCAGCCTCACATTAAGCAAGTAGATCCTCTCCAGCTCCCTTTGTTGATACTCCCTGCTTCTGTATGCGCTTTTTCTTAGGCTGTCTACACGCACATGCTGCCTTGTTAGCTCTCTCAAGACTAGTAATCTAATCACGCATCAGCTCAGCTGAGAGCATCATCACCTTAGCGCCCTTCTTAAGCTGGTGAATTGCCTTAATAATTGAACCTGGTGATGAGCTCTTATGCTGTTGCACGCGCTCACTTATCAACGTTAATTGAGCCTCAAGCTCACGTATGTTGCTCGGCGTACGCACCTCCCAGAGAGCCTCTGGTAGAGCAACTGGAGTAGGTGTACGCAGCTGCACGTCAAGCTTTGACAGTACAACATCTAGTTGGAGAGGCACAAGGCCTGCACCTTGAAAGGCTAAGCAGATATTAGTTAAGGTAAACAATCAATTAAACGCTGTCTTAAAGGCTAGCAGGAACCCAAGTTTGGTAATGTGGTTGATGTAGTGGCGAATTAGGCTCTTAACCTCATGGCTGTACGCGCACTTCAACAGCAAGAAGTAGCCAACATTAAGTAGCTGCAGCAGGTGGGATGAGTGAGGCGGCATGCAGACCGTATAGATATTGTTCTCCTTGCAGAGCTCTTGAAACTCAAGAGAGTGGTGACTCTTATTGCTATCAAGGATGAGCAGATAACACGCACCAACAACGCAAGTCTTTGTGTGAGCGTTGAAGTGCTTTAGCCACTCTACTCCTAGCTCATTATCTGTCCAGCCATTGTCACTAACTGCAATTATCTAGTTGTGTGGGATCTCTGCTTCCTTGTACCAAGCAGATAGATGATACTAGCCAGCAAAGATAAGGAACGGTGAAATTGACCAGCCAGCAGCGTTAATGGCAGCAACTGCTGTCACCCATTCACGGTCGCCAGGCTGGACTGTCTTTGGCTGACCTCTCCTCTCTGACCCTGTCACAACAAGCTAAGTTGTGATCTTGCCTATCATAAAGCCGGCCTTGTCAAAGTTGTAGACGTCATCATCACAGATGCTGTACTTTGCCTTTGTCTCCTCTACAAGCTTAAACTAGCTTCTGATTAACACAGGATCCTCACATAGAGCTCTCTGCCTATCATATGCTCGATTGAAACGCGTTGTGAGACTGTCTGTACGCTTAACAAAGTTGCGCGGCCAGTGGACGCCAACCTGACCAGCGCTGCGCAGAGCCAGCAATTTATCAGCCATATCACGTACAGCAGCGTACGTAGGCGCGAATCCACGTGTATCCAAGTTGAGTGTATTTCTGAAAATCACCTCCTCCTCTTGCTGAAAGAGCTTCTTGAGTTGGGCTGGCAATCGCGTCAGGCAGGCTTCCCAGCGCGTCGGTCGCCTAGCGTTGTTCTTGGGACGTTGAAGATAGTAGCAGCGCGTCAGTTACTTTGAATTTGGCTGGCATCAAGAGATAAGACGGCAAGCTGGACATCTGCTTCATTTGAAGTAGTTTGAGAGGCTTTGCATGGAGCCATTGTACGTTGAGATGAGAGAAGTGCGCAAGGTTGGTGAGGTGGCCGACTCGCTTGTAAACTACGTTAGCCATTCGATGACGTGAACATGTTGAAGTCACGGTACAAAGATAGCGGTGCCCTGTCTCGCAGAATATCCGTTTCACGGGTTGTCTTTGCAGTCATCGCAAGCTCAAAGAAGTTGTGGGCTACCTCGAAATCGTGGCTGGAGACAGCCTAGGCCATTTGAGTGAATTTTGCTTTCGACTATCCTTTTCGTTGATAGTGACTTGAGGCTAGAAAAAGAGAACGCATGATTAACAAAACATGACGATAGGTAGCTGAACCGTTCATGCTGGGTCTTTGCGGGCGGCTCGCTCGATCAATGACTAGGAACATACGACAGAGCGCTCAGTACTCGGAGCAGAGATGGACATACCAATGTTTTTTGCTTGTTGGCTTCAATTGCGGAAGAGTATAACTAAGGCCCAAGCTGATATTCTTACAAGCGTCTCGGTGTGCGAAAGTGATGGCCCATGAATTTGAAGAGCTGCTAAGTTGCAGCTTGTGCCCCTAAAGAGATTAGTCGTGCGGTGACGAGCTCCCTCGCTGCCATTGTTAGTGATGTGAGCATCTAGCCTGTGGAGCGATCTTCACAGCAACATCAACTCGACTGCCATTATTATTCGTCCGGAAATATTTGTCTCGCAAACCTACACGCTCATACTTGCACATCACGCCTGCCTTGGCACATGCGCTTGCATCAATTGCGATGTTCCGTTGTTCCACGTGCTCCCCCTAGATGGAATTGTCAATGAGTCTGCGGGAGTGATAACCAGACTGAAACGCTTAACCGGCAGCAGATCCTTGCTGCAGGAAGTTGTCCACCGGACGTGCTGAGGAAACAATCAAGTCGCATGAGGATTAGGTGGGTAAGGTAATCTTTCGCGTCTCACAATTGTGGGCTGACAAACGACAGCGGAAGGAAGCATACACTGACAGCGATCATCATGAACTGGTTGACGAGGGGTTGCGACGGGGTGAATCTGCTGTTGATGAAGGTTCTCGAAGGAAGGGTTCCATGCTCTGCAGACGCCGCAGCCCAGACCACGCCTCAAATTCATGAGTTGCGATTGTGGCCATCTCGCCATGATGCCATGCATTGACGAAGCCACCGCCTTCTCGTATGCTGCTTGGCTAGTCTCAATGTTTATTGTCCGAGAGGAGAGCTGCCGCAAGGCGAGTCGCCAACGAAGCCGTATCGTGTTGGGCCCAATACGGTAGCGGCACAGCTGATGGCTTGTGTGAGTAGTTAATTTTGCATGCATCAAGCTTCTGGTCGACGACCGCGCGCATCTTGAAGGTCGATCACCGCAATTTGCAAAGAGTCGCGGTGAGGCTGGAGGTCGTGAAGGAAGGCTGAGTGGAGTGGCAGCTGCGTTCAGCTCACCTCCTTATCTGGTGCTTTCGCCAATCAGCGTAGTCGGTCCGGCTGCCCACTGCGCGCTCCACCCACCAGCGCCCACTGCTGAGCGCGCGCCTCTGACATTGCTATCATCGTGCCATTCGGCTATCAGCCGCGAATCGCTTGGAACGCAGTGTGATAGCGAGTGTGACAGCAATCGACAACGGTAAACAAGAGCGACTCGCCGTGCAACACCGTCGTCGAGCACCTGGACTCGAGAGGTCAGATGACGCCGATCCGTATCAAGGGAGCGCTCGTCAGTACTCCACTTGGCTGCATCCTTCGGCTCCAGCTTGCGCATTTTCACGAATGCTGCCGCGAGGAACGGGTCGACGTGCGTGTGAAAAGGTTTCGAGCCTGCTCCTGTGTTCAAGATGCCACTCTGCTCCATGCCGCTTGCGGCAAGGTGCTTACAAATTTAGGCAGAGAGTCAAGCCAGTTTGTGCTGATTTGTGAACTCTTGGAAGGGCAGGAAGGTGATAACATCCTTGCTCACGCATTCGTGTCGAAGTTTCACAAATGCTGGGACACGAATCGGGAATCGGGCCAAGCAAACCTACGCTCCAGAATAAAACTTCACGATGGCTGCGCGGGTCATGTTCTACAAACGCAGTTCACCGTTGACAACGCAGCTGGACTGTTCAACAGAGCCACAGTGGCCATCGTCAGCGCAGCTGGCCCAGGACGATGTTCCGACAGCCGATGGTGTGTTGCTGCAGGGCGAGGAGATGCAGCTAGACATTGCAGGGGGAGCCGGACTTTGATTGGACTGTCTCACCGTTTGCCCCTGAATGGTCCGCCTGCTAGCCCGTTTCGAAGGGATGTCCACGGCAGCCAACCTTGCACGACCGTGAGCGCGGACGGACCCCTTGCGAGGCCTCTGCGGACTCCTCGCAGTCGTTCGGGCTCACGTCTCTTCCTCAGTCGCTGCAGACCAGTGTCTGAATAGCTTCACCTTGACGGCATACCACCGCACACACAGGGCTGTGCTACTTTCCCTCCTTTCCGCACATCACTCGCTCGTACCCACCCTCTCTCTTTGATAGAGAGCAATCTGATCGCTCGCTGTGCATTCTTCCAGCTGCCCTGTCTCAGGCCGACCTTCGTTCGAAACCTTCTGTCTCGCTCCACACTGGCACCTGTCTTCGATTCGAGTACGTCTATCGCAATCTGGATTGAATCAACAACACTGACGTCGCGTCTTGCTCCAGCATACCTAGCTGACGACCCACGGATGCGATCAGATTATCGCAGTATCCGTATCTATTCTCGTACCTCGCCTCACCGGCGGACCTGGTACCTAGGACGACGCTGTTGACGCTCATCGCCCCATCGCTTGTTCCGGTCACAGCTAGACCTAATTGCATCGCCTGTTGCTGTCTTGCACATAGCCAACGCGTGCTCGACACTCACACCAGCTTCTGTTTTGTTTAATCTCTCCAGTCGATATGCGCAGCCTGTCCAACCACTAGCCGTTTATCGTTCGCTATTGCTGGTGTCTCGACTTGGTACTCAGGTGCCCTGTCCCTTCCTTTCGTCCACCTACCTTTTGGATACATTAGTCACCCGTCGGCATCATGAGCGACAACACGAAGGCTAATGACGGCCCTCCCACCCCCGTGTACGACCTTACCGGGCATTGTTCGATCATATACAACAACACACTCTACGCATACTCATCCGCCGGATTCCAGTCGCTGGTACTGGAAGAGGGGGAGGAATGGAAGAAATTGCCTATGGACATATCGTTGACGGGAGCCCAGTGTGTAAAGACATCGGATAAGCTGTACGTTGTTGGCGGATCTCCAAATGCGACCGCTGCAGACTGGAACTACCCCGGATTGATGCACTACACGTTCTCAACAAAAAGGTGGGACTGGCAACGATCGGAAAGCTGGAATACGCAGAACCGTCAAAACCATGGCGCCACATATCTCGTCGGGTCAGACAAGATTCTTGTTTATTCGGGCTCCCAGAAGACGGGGGACGAGGGTGCATCACCAGAGACTTTCTTATTTGCCACAAAGGAGCCGTTCGCCGTGCAGAGCTTTCCCTCGAACGGCGTGCCTCCCTCCGTACGGCCTATGCTTATGGCATGGGACACGACTTCTGCTTTGATGATTGGAGGTGGCGCATCGAATTCTGCTACATGGACGTTCAGCGAAGATAAGGGATGGCAAAACTTGGGCGTCACTTTGGACGCTGGCATCGTGAACCAAGAGTCGGTTCAATGCACAGTCCAGATTGGAACAGATGGAAGCAAGGTTCTGCAAAAGTTTGACATGGGTGTTTCACCCAACAAGGTTGAGCGCATCGTCCTCCTCGGCGAAGGAGGAATCGTGGCTAAGACAGGCACGACTGTTGGCGACAAGGCAAAGCGAAACACCATTGCCGACTGGCCAACTTACAACGCAACTGAGGCACCCTCAAACACACGGTCGGGCTTCACACTCGCCGAGGGTGACGACGGCATGACTGTTGCTCTTGGGGGCAATACACAAGATCCATTGTCTCTCTTCAATGCGAAAGAGAACGCATGGGTGAACGCGACAGCGTTTTTCGGTGGGCAACAAGTTATTTCCGCCTCAGAAACATCGTCCATTTCGACCAGTAGTCCTACAACGACAGCCTCCTTGACTGCGTCTCCCAGCGCATCTGCGACTGATTCAACAGGGGCAGCTGCGGCACCACCAGACAACAAGTCCAAGATGCTGACAGTTCTCGGTGCTACCCTCGGCACAATCTTCGGTATCGCTGCGGTCCTGATCTTCATCTTGTTCTGCCTTAAGTACAGGAAGAACAAGGTCAAGAAGGCACAACAGGCTGGATACGTAGGACGTGAGAAGAACCGTCTCAGCTTCGCAGACCGCGGTGCAGACTTCATGAAGGAGGCTGGTGGTTCGGTAGCCACCTACAACCTTCCCCAGAGCAATGACTCCGTCACATCGCTAGCCATCATCCAAGGCAAAGGCGGCTATGGACATAAGAAGAACATGGCTAGCGATGCCAGCACAGCAGGTCTTGTCAAGAAGCCCAGTCCGCTTGCGTACTCGCAAGAGCCTTACGAGCTGGCTAAGTTTGATTTGAAGCCTGAGCCTGTTGAGGAGAAGATGGTCCGACAGAACTCGAGCCGCAACCCACCAGCAAACAAGTCCAATGGACGCAGTCGAAGCTCTGGCTGGAGTCGATACTTCGCCAACAACGAAGCCACCAACCTTGCTATGCCAGCCACTAACGACAATCGATCCACTTTTGCATCGGACAGGAGTAGTATGCTCAGCCAGTCACAATACACTAACTCACGCGTACCGAGCCAACACCCATCACCATACGTTCCTCCGCTCGAAATTCCTAAATTTGACGGCCAGCGTCTCAGTCGAGTAGCCAGTGGAAGCCCCACGCTTGGCAGCGTTCAAAGTCTATCTCTTCCGCATCAGCCCATGCAGGCCACGCTTGGCCGTGCCAACTCGAACGGCAGCTCAAGAAATTCTGCACTGAGCCATGACGAGCCCCATTACTTCCGCAACCCTGTGGAGAGTTGGACGCCAGTTGGCGATGACGAGCGACCACCCAGCAGTGCGTACACTGGCAGCATGGTGATTGAGCCGAACAACAACCATAAATTCGACGGTGCCAGCTCGTACTACCCTGATGACGGCAACTCCTTCTACCCGAAGAGCAACTTCAGCTCTTTCTATCCTGGTCAAGGGAAGAACTCGCTCGATGTCCCTGATGCCCGGGGTAGTACATTCACGATGTTTCCCTCGGCGCAGGCGTCAAGTGCACACGTCGAAGAGATGCCGCAGAGCAAGTTCAGCTCCATGTATCCCGTGCCACCTCGCCTCGGCCTAGACCCACAGGATCGCGAGAGCACAGTCACCGTCTTTCCTGGTCCTCATCAGCCTCAGACAGCACAGATCGAGACCATGCCGAGCCCGGTTCAGAACACCTTCCACCCAGGTATCCCACGCGTAGGCCATGAGAGTACAGTTACAATGTTCCCTGGCGACCCTCCCGGAGGACCAAACCCTCCCAACAGCAAGGCGGGTGACAACATGTCATGGCTGAACTTGGGTGCAAGCCGATGAATTCACCCTGTCTCCAACTATGTGCTCTTCTAGGGGCATACGCATATACACAAACGGTTCCGGAAAAGCATTACCATCAGTCAGCGACGGATCTCCTATTGCTTGTACAACCAGCTGTTCTCTTCACTGATCGAGCATGCATTCTTAGCGCCGGGGCGTCTGCTTTCGTTTGAATTTATCGCACCATCGAAGCTCACGCTTCACGACCACCTAGCCGGTCATACAGATACCCGACGCAGTACCAGCTTGCATCAAACTACTTTACCACCCCCACTACACCATCGTATCTGTAGATACTCTCAATAGCTTCTCGTCTCTCGTTGACCATTATTTCCTCTTCTCTTCTGTCTGCTCGAGCTGCATTCCATTTTTCTGTGCATACGAGTGTTCATTTCCTTGTCCGAGAGTTGAAGGCGTCGCAAGATGGAGACAGATTATCTGTGTGTAGCTAGTAGATGCTGCCTTGTTGCAGCAATGCGTCCAAGATGGACGACCAATAGTAATGATGAAGTCGAGTTGATGAAACGTTCTCTATGTGCTACTGCGACCCCCTGAACGTGATGGAGGACCGTGGTAGAGTGTTTGAGAACAACATGGAAGGCACGGACGACTGGTGCATGAACGTCATGCAGACATTCTTTCACATGAGCATCGGCCGAGCCCCCCTCCTAGTTGAGGCTCAAACCTCTTGGCTGGGCTGGTCGGCATTTTCTCCAACCAAACGAGTCACGAACTGCTTTGGGCCTCGGCAATTGTGAATGCCCCGAGCGCCATCTAACAGTCGCAGAGCCACTCACCGACTCAACACGCAGCACTGCTAGCGGCCGACAATTCTCTTCTAGGCGCACGTAGCTATGTATACCGCCGCAAGGTTCGCCGTATCGAGACATGTGGGACTCGGGATTGCGCGTGGCAGAATTGCGCTCGCGCCTGCACGGGGCGAGTTTGGCCGTGGGAATGTCAAATGTATAAAAGAGACATCCTCAAAACGCGTCGGCCAGCTTCGGTATCAGAGTACTAGTGCTGGTGAGTACCTTCGCTCCCCTCATAAACAACCTCTCTTCTCAAGACATCTCTGCAATTGGACTGCGTAGCTGACACGTCCTAGCATCAGAAACTCCTACCAATACGCAAATCCCCACACCACCTACCGCTACCAAAAGACCTCCCTACATCCGGTTCCCAATCGCACTCGCCCTCACTCTCTTCACCTTCGGAGCAGGCTTCATCATGGCCGGCGCGCCCGCAGTAGAATCCCTCCGGGCCCTCGCCAACCCGCCCAGCGACGAGGAGACCCTCACACTCTTTACCCCCACGAGCGCCGAAGTCGCCGAAATCGAGAAATCAATCTTTACCCACCCATTCACACAATCGCTGCTCGACGACGAATTATACGTTGCTTCGCGCCCTCACCTCAAGATCCCAGAGCAATTGCGCGCGCAGAACCTCACGGCCGGAACGCTACTGGGCGCCGACAAAATCGCCGTCCCGCCGCTACAATTTAGCACCGTAGACGGCAGTAAATTCGTGTCCATCCAATACCTGGGATCCGCGCTGTGCGGACACCCTGGCATCGTGCACGGCGGGCTGCTGGGCACGCTGCTCGACGAGGGGCTCGCGCGGTGCTGTTTCCCCGCACTTCCGAACAAGGTCGGCGTCACTGCCAGTCTGAACATCACATACAAGGCGCCGTGCATGGCGAACCAGATCGTGGTGCTTGTTGCGGAGACGACGAAGGTCGAGGGCCGCAAGGCGTGGGTCAAGGGGCGGTTGGAGACGTTGCCGAAGAGTGAGGGGGAGAAGCCGGTTGTGCTTACTGAGGCGGAGGCCCTGTTTATTGAGCCTAGGCAGGCGGCGCAGTTGAAGAGGGTCGTGGTTTAGAAGGGATGGGGGCCATTGGGTGGAGTTTGGAGTTGTGATTGAGAACTGAGCGAGCTTACCCAAGAGGGTATGGGTGTCAGCTCATTCGAGAGACTTGTGATGGAGTTAGATCCATTGTTTGTATGAGATATGTACAGATTTTGTGGCCAAATTTCAGAGACCTGACCTACCTGATTTCTCATTGGCGACTTCTGCTAAGCCTAAACTACCCTTACTCGTGGAAGGAATTGCAATGGCGACAGCAAGCCTTGCAGTTCACTAGCATACACTCGCTCTCTCTGGACGCTCTGTAACCTATGACTGCTCAACTCTACAGTCCCCAGGGCTTCCGCTCCCCGTACCATGCAGTCTCCACCGCAGCCCACACAAGCAACCTTCCTCAATCAGTAGGTTGACCATTAACCGTAGAGAACAGTGCACTAAGTGGATGATATATCTTGTTGCCGGCGGCTGGACGCCGGCAAGTATGTATGGCTTTCCAGGATTTGCGAGTGGAGAGAGGGGGGGCGATCGAGCCACTGTTCATGATGCTACCCTGGCAACACCATATCAAGACAAGGCTAACGGTACAGCGTGTCTCTCGCGGGGCTAGACTACTCGGAGAACGATGGCGATGAGCAGTGGCAACAACGGCGCAACGATTTTGCAGAGACTGAAGCTTTGCGAATCGTCGTGTAGAGGTACCCTTGAAGCTAGTCACGGCTTTTTGCGGCCTAGTCTAGAAGGCGTATTGTTCTGTTCCATGAGATTGCCAACTTTACTTCCGACTAAGTCAGTCCCACAGGAGCATGTATTCCTGAGCAGTTGATCCCTACAGCTGGGAAGGACTGGTCTTGTCATTGCTCACTAGAGCCCCTCTTGACCCACGATGCGAGTGAGGTCACCGCATCAGGAAGTAGAAGTGGCAAGCGTGGAAACAGTACGCCACGCAGCTTCATCGCAATATGGGTCGTTACGTCGTTGCGTTGAGGAGCTGGTCGTTGATAGTCGAATATATTATTGTGAGGGTCATGCTATGTCGTACACAAGAGACCGTTGGTGATAATCGATTGATAGAAGGAAAGTTGAGCCTGTAGAAAAATGCGGCAAGATTGATGTAAAAAATTGCAAGGACTGCGCATGTAATCAGTATTGGTCTATGGTCGACATCTTGGCTATCGTGGGTGTCAGAACCGTGAAGTTCGACAATGACGCGCAGAGTTGTTGCTTCGTAAGTGATTCGTTTCTCGTACATCATATATTCCTGAACTCCCATATCCATCGTCAATCGGTGTCAGCAAGTGAGCAATTTGAACAGCATCGTACTCCATACTTCAATCTACCATGCTCTTAATGCCCATCTAGAAGAGCAACGTGGCAGCACGACCGGTCAAACCCGCAAGCACAATCGAGCTGCTTGCGAAGATGTAGAACCTAGTGAATACCTTGTTGACCAAGCTCTGGAAGAGGGAATGTACAATCCTCAATCCCGTATAGCCCCAGGCCGCAAGATAGGTGTACTCATGGTCGTCGCCGAGAAGTGTCAGGGCGATAGCAACAGAGTAGAAGACTGTTGGCTGTTCATGAAGGTGGTTGTAATTGTCGGCGATGCGGCGGACCTCAATGGGGATTTTGGTCTTCATCTCCTCGCTAATCTTGTCCTCGTCGGAACTGAGATTGTACTTGGAAACAGCGGGAATACGGGTCGCGTACATCCAGGCCTGGAGAGTATCAGCAGTTGAAGAGAATTCGAGGAGTTCTCTTGTGAGCTTACCTCTTGTACAAATGTCCACCCTGCCAATGCGATTAGTGGCTTCAGCAGCCTAGTGCGGTCGAGGCCTACTGCGACGGAAGCCATGTTCGAGATGCTTTTCAGGAGTTCTGGAGCCCAGGATTGAGTGTAGCTTGTTTGCTCAGCTGGCTCAAAGGAGTGAGTCTGGTGAGAGGTGTGGATTGTAGTGAAAAAGTCTGGAGCACCCTGTTGAGAGGGGAAGCTCAAGCTGACGAGCTCTACAGGCCGAGGCGGCGCTTTCTCCGCAATCAGCCTTGTGCTTGTTCTGGCTAGCTCCCGCAGCCTGCATCTCGGCTTCAAGCTCTCTTGCGCCTGCGTCATCTTGGACATCAATAGATAACATGGCAGAGTACTGGAAATCGACGGTAAATAATGCATGTGAAATGTGTATGAGTGATATCTGACATCACTTTAGCCGAAATACTGGTGCAAATACTGCGAGGTCTTCGTCAAAGACACCAAGTTCGAGAAGCAACAGCACGAAGCTACCGGCCGCCATCAAGGCAACATCCGGCGCTCCCTCAAGGGCCTACACCGCGAGCAAGAAATCGAAGCGCGCAAACAAGCGCAAGCGAAAGCCGAAGTCGCGCGCCTCAATGGCCTCGTCCCAGGGGCAAACGGCGCAGGTCCATCAGTCGCCGCAGGTGTGGGTGACAAAGCTACTTTTGCGAAGAAGGAGCCTCAGAAGAGGGCGACGGTCGAAGACAGAAAGAGACAATGGGAACAGCTAGCGTCTATGGGTATTGCGCTCCCTGAAGAAGCGCGGCAGGATATGGGCATGGCCGGCGATTGGAAGGTGGTCACCAAGAAGGTGGTAGGAGAGCTTAATGAGCAGGGGCAGTTCGAGGACAAGCAGCTGAACAAGGGCGTGCACAAACGAAAGGTTGACGAGACAGAGGAAGACCGGATAGCTGCTGAAGGCCTGATCACGAAGAAGAAGGGCTGGGGCCACACATACAAATTATTTCCTGGCAGTAAAGGGAATGACGACGACGATCTGGATGCACTTTTAGGGACGAAGAAGGCATCAGAGGTCAAGGAAGAGTCGAAGGCCAAAATAGAGGAGCACGTCAAGGATGAGGCGGAGTCGAAAACACTACAGGAAATACCCACAGTAGAAGAGGCAGAAGCAGATGCTGCTGCGGCGCCGGTAAAGCAGGAGGAGGATACACCGGCTGCGCCAGCTATTGTGTTCAAGAAGAGGAAAAAAATCAAAGTTTAAGCTGGCGTACTGCAGAGCTTACTCATCCAAACAAAAAAACAACGACATCCACGCGGATTCTACCCTACGCCATCATGGCGACAGCACTGGTACCCTGCCAAATCGCTAATGATAGTCCCCGGCCAGGGACACGAATGAACCAGAGGATATAGAGGAGATTATCCGTCAGACTGATACAGCAGTATTACGGGCAGAACGGAGGCTATGGAAGCACTGGAGGTAGTAAAGGAATTACGTGGTATGGAGGCGGATGATCCTTGAGGATTTTTACTGCCTTTCAGCTTCATCAACCGAGGTAGACACAGACGAAATTGAAGGACTCGGCGGGTCCAAAGATGCCAATACATGGACTGAAATGCCCACTGCGACTTCAAAGGCGATATGTGAAGGTGGTGCCCACTTTAACGATCGGCGCATGCACCTAAACTTTAACGGACCCCTGTTCAACGTGCGCCAACCGCGACCGTGAACTTCGCGTCTGCCACGCCAGATAGCTGTCGCGACAAGGCCCAAGCCGTGCACATCACCCCCACGCGCGTCCACCATCCCCTTCTCCTCCGTGTTTACTTTCATGGTTGCGTCATAGCATGCTGAGTTTGCTTCGAAATCGCACGCAGCCATGCATCTGATCAAGCCGCAGTGGTTGACCCACTCTGGTGAGTGTCCCTCCGCAGTCTGCAGCTACTCACAGCTCCGGATGCGCCTTTGAGCGTTTCGCTAATCATTCTCGCGCATGGCAGGTGATCTGAAAGACCACGAAGTATACAGCTGCCACGTCTCTCCCGATGGAAAGCGCCTTGTAACCGCCGCCGGAGGTCCGTACATTCACGAGCGCAGTGCGCGTACACGATGCGCGCACCGGAACATCATGACTGACGTGAGCAAACAGACGGTTACGTGCGCATCTGGTCCACCGAAGCTATTCTGAACTCTAACAACGCCGAATACACCAAACCGAAGCAGCTCGCTGCTGTCAGCCACCACTCAGGCACGATCCACGCGGTGCGATTCTCCTCAAACAACAAATACTTGGCTTCTGGTGCAGATGACAAGATCGTCTGTATCTACGCGCTAGATCCCAATGCGCCCACCCATGCTGCATTCGGTGGGTAGAGACACTCTGAGTCGCACGGATGGCATTGCTAACAACAGGTCTAGGCTCGAACGAAGCACCCCCTGTTGAGAATTGGCGCGTCATTCGCCGTCTCATAGGGCACGATAACGATGTGCAGGATATTGGGTGGTCGGCCGACTCTTCAATCCTAGTGTCAGTGGGCTTGGATTCGAAAGTAGTCGTCTGGTCAGGACACTCGTTCGAGAAGCTCAAGACGCTGTCAAACCACCAGAGTCATGTCAAAGGCATCACTTTCGACCCCGCAAACAAATACTTCGCGACCGCGAGCGACGACCGCACCATCAAAGTCTACCGTTTCAACTCGCCGCCCGCGAATGCCACCCAGCAGGATCAAGTGAACAACTTCATGCTCGAGCATACCATTACCGCGCCTTTCCAAACCTCGCCACTTACTACATACTTCCGGCGATGTTCTTGGTCACCAGATGGAGCTCACATCGCAGCTGCAAACTCGACAAATGGACCGGTTAGCTCTGTAGCGATCCTCGTGCGTGGAACGTGGGACGGTCAGATCAGTTTGGTTGGACACGAAGGTCCTGTGGAGGTTGCTGCTTTCTCGCCTCGATTGTTCTACAAAGACCCACCGAAGGAAATCGACGGAACAGTCTACCAGCCAACAGTCACAATTGTCGCATGCGCCGGTCAAGATAAATGCCTCAGCGTCTGGAACACAAGTTATCCCAGACCATTCATGATCACCCAGGAGTTGGCTGGGAAATCAATATCAGATCTAGCCTGGGCGCCAGGGGGAGAAGTATTATACGCCACCAGTCTCGATGGCAGCATCATGACGCTCGTCTTCGAGCCCGGTGAACTCGGTTACCCTGCATCGCTGGACGAGAATGATAAAACGCTTTCAAAGTTCGGTGCGGGCCGAAGAGTTGGAATTGTTGAAGGCACCGATGCTCTATTGCTGGAAGAAAGCGCGAAGAATGGAGAGTTGAAAGGCGTGCAGGGTCGCATGGGAGCTCTGATGGGCGATGGTGGTGCGGTACAGGCTGCAACGATCACCACAAATGGAACCAACGGCGCAAGCACGTCAGCAAATTTGACGAACGGCACGACAACACTAGCGGCACCGGTTGAGCCTACAGTAGATCAGCGTGTCGAAAAGCTTAAGCAGCGGGTGACTGTGACGAAGGAGGGTAAGAAGCGCATAGCGCCAATGCTCGTGTCCTCGTCGTCTGGTATTGGCGCATCATCATTACCCCAGACCCAACTCATTTCTGCAGCTGCCACGTCAATTGGGAGAAGCGACAACCCACACAACGTTCTCGACCTATCAAAGCCGTACGATGGATTCCCTAAGGGCGGCCTTGCGTCAATGCTTGTCGGCAACAAGAGGAAATTCGCAGAGATCGAGGGCGATGAGGACCGGCAGATCGAGCGAAGGCTTGCTGCCACAGTTCGGCCTGGCGGTGCAGCAATTGTGCTGAACAGCGAGAACGGCCTCGTACCGCCCGCTGCAGCTGCTTCAAAGACCAATGATCACGAGGTTCCGAAGGCTTTACGACCTGCGATTGTCAACCCGGCCTTGAGCGTTAGCCAACTGAGGCTGTCTGTACCGAAGGTACGAAGTGTCATTATCCGCACAATGGATGGCAGCGAGCCACCACAACAGAACGGAGTGGATCCGAACACAGGAAAAGCCGAGCTCTCCGACACTGTTATGCTGGAGGCGCGAAACGCCACTGGCCCGTCAAGGACAGGTCGATTCCAGGATCACGATCCTGTTAGGATCAGCTGCACAAAGAAAGGTCAAGCGTTGTGGCAAGACTACCTGCCGAAGGCCGTCCTTCTCGTAACGGGCAACACGAACTTCTTTGCTGCGGCATGCGAGGACGGCTCCGTTTATGCATGGTCTCCAGCGGGCTGTCGAACTCTGAACGCCATGATTCTGGAAGCACAGCCAGTAATCATGGACTGTCGCGGCTGGTGGCTGATGGCCATCTCAGCAGTCGGCATGTGCTATGTATGGAACCTCAAGGACATGTCTGCACGACACCCACCGATCTCGATTGCACCGATTCTTGATGTTGCAGCGCACTCACAGGGCCCTCATCTAACAAGATCTCCCGGCATCGTGTATGCTCGACTCAACACTAAGGGTAGGATCGTCGTAGCCATGTCGAATGGCGACGGCTACACATACAACCCAACCATGTATATTTGGCAACGGATATCGGAGCCTTGGTTCGCAGTTGGGAGTCAGTACTGGAACACCACGGACTCGTCCCTCGGTAACATCAAATCATCTAACGACGAGACTGCTCCGAAAGAGAAGGATGATCAAGTCTCGTTGGAAAATATTTCCGCCGGCATCATCCCATCGCTAGAACGAAACACCACAAATCAGTTCCTGCTGCAGGGCCGAGCATTCTACCTTCAGCGGCTCATAAAAGCGCTCATCTCTGCCGAGGGCTACGAGACCTTCGAGAGTTGCGTCAGTGTGGCACATTTGGAGAACCGGGTCGCCGCTGCAAAGACCCTGGGCGCACGGGAAGAGTTCAAGATCTACCTCTCGATGTACGTCAAGCGCATTGGAGCAGAAGGCCTGAAGGGCAAGATCGAGGAGCTTCTGCGGAGCCTCTCTGATGACCTCATCGCCGAAGACGATGACGAGAGCAGAGACACGGAGAAGGCGGATGGCACCATTTGCGGCTGGACGAAGGAAGAGCTCCTTAAGGAAGCGGTGCTGATTCTTGGTATTTCAACTCTCCGACTAAACGTGAATGTTCGACTGACACATCACCAGGTAAACATCGCGACCTCCAGCGCATCACTGTACCGTATGCACGTCTTCTTGGTATCGTCCACGAGAATCAGCAGCAGGACGAGGCTATGGTCACAGATCTATAGGGCTGCCAACATCATCTCGTGGCATATCCTCCCGGCGTTCTTTCTCGGCTTAGCGTTTCCTTGGGTTGTCATTGTATCAAGGGCATGGATAGCGTGCGGATGTCTCTGGACTAGATGGATCATAAGGTACACGGCGTCCGGCGCATTCGTGGGCCAATTGGGCCTGATTGGAGTGATGTATTTGTAACATACTTGGACGAAGAAAGGAAGTGAGACGGGTGGAAGAGGCCAGTTTTACACAACCATGGGTTTGTGAACTGCGTACTTCGTCTCACTGCTGCATCTTACTTGTGAGAAGCTGTTGCCTGGCAAAGACGTCATCGAGGTCGCTGACTGACGCACCGCAACAATGAGATCAGTCTGGAAATCGAGGCAGCATCTCGCTATGCTTGTCTCCTTTGTGCATATGGAGGAAAAGGATGTCTTCGTGCCTTCACCAGTGCGTCTTGGCTCACAATGGCGCGAACAAATGTGGAGCCATTCAACACGCAATGAGAAGTGGATACTGGGGTTGATCGCCGAAACAGATGGTTGCCTCTAGGCTGTGTGAGCTCCAGCTTCCGCGTCGAGGGGAACTACAACGTGTCAATATTATGGCAGACGTTCATAAAGAGGAACTCATGCACAGAGAACAATTTTGATCCTGGCCGTCTCACCGCCAACACTCCCATCGACTCTGATAAGCAGTTGTGCCACTTTGTCACGTGTCAGTGGCGCCGCACGGACTCTCCCAAGCAAGTCCACACGTCTCATCAACCCAGCCCTTTCCTGTGCATCAATTAGACTGCGTCGTCAACCCACCCACACCATCACCAACACGCACGGCTCTCTTGAACATCGTCCGTAAGTCAATCGCTGTCGCCCCGCGCCGTCCCGGTCTCTGTATACATGCCCAGCACACCTCGGCGATTTCAGGCGTGCACAACGCTGCCGCCCGCATCAGGCGCTCAATACTGTCCTGCGCCGACAGCGCACCCTCGTCAAGCCCTCCTTGCCGTCCCTAATGCCCACCGACTACATATTGATACTCGAGTCTGACTGTCGAGCGCTATAGGTTCGAGAGTCTTTTCACCGCCTCTACACTTTCTACACACACCGCACCCGCCGCCAACATGGGTCTCACATTCTCGAAGCTTTTCGATAAGCTATGGGGAAAGAAGGAGATGCGCATTCTGATGGTCGGTCTCGACGCTGCCGGAAAGACCACAATCCTCTACAAGCTCAAGCTCGGTGAAATCGTCACCACCATCCCCACCATTGGTGCGTTGCTACCCACCTTAGCGCGACCAAAGACAATGCGCTGACTGTCGCCCAGGTTTCAACGTCGAGACAGTCGAGTACAAGAACATCTCCTTCACCGTGTGGGATGTCGGAGGCCAGGACAAGATCCGTCCTCTCTGGAGGCATTACTTCCAGAACACTCAGGGTATCATCTTCGTCGTCGACAGCAACGATCGCGACCGTGTTGTTGAGGCCCGTGAGGAGCTCCAGAGGATGTTGAATGAGGACGAGCTGAGGGATGCCCTCCTCCTTGTCTTCGCCAACAAGCAGGATTTGCCCGTGAGCACATGCTCCTACGCAGGATTGCTGGCGACACCTCGGCTGACATTAAAATCTAGAACGCCATGAACGCTGCTGAAATCACCGACAAGCTCGGTCTCCACAGCCTCCGACAACGCGCCTGGGTATGTTAATTCGAAGACTCGTACGTCGACCATGTGCTAACAATCCCCACAGTACATCCAGTCGACCTGCGCTACATCCGGTGACGGTCTGTACGAGGGCCTTGAGTGGTTGTCCAACTCTCTCCGTAAGGCCGGTCACAACTAAGTTCTCTGCACCCGTACGTAGCGACGCGACAATGTCAACGTCTGCCAGCCCAGACATACCACAATTAGTACCTCTCTCCGTGGCCGTGGCCGAGGCCGGTCTCGGTCATAGCCTTCTCCAGGAATGCGTGCATCGATATTTAACGAATTGGTGGTGGAGCGGACATATTTCCTTTTCACCATTGGAGTTTGTGTGAAATGCAATGCGGTGCAATACGGATCTGATTTGCGTCTCACGGATCGTTGGTGGTGTCATACGGAAACAGTCTCTCTGATTACTTTACGTGTTACTATCCAATTTGAGCCTCCATTTGCTATAGAAGTACGCTCCTCACAGTCGTGCTCAGCTGCGTGTAACGCCTTTTGTAGGCTGACGACATCAATTCAACATGATCCAGAACATCCCCGCACTAATTTTAGGGTCTCGGTCTGACAAAGGGCACCTGACAATGGGCAGAATAACGTAATGACTTCGAGAAGCCGTGCCACGGCCGCGCAGCAAGCAGAGACATTCACCAGATAGATGAAAGCATTAGTGCTAATGAGTTCATGTTTCATCTTTGTTCTATGCTATGCATGCTTGTATGATTCCAGAACGCAAGCAAATACTCAACATTCTCAACATCATCGTGAATACGCAACACGATGCCACGCGGTCACAGACCGCGAGCCCGCCATATCAAACAACCGATCTCTCACCCCATCTCCCGATCACAGCCTAGGCGGCAGCAGGCACAGCGCTCTGGCCACCCGAGCTCCTAGGCGGGCCCTGCTCCGCCTTGGCCGCCGCAGGAAGCAGCCCCTTCTCTGTCCACAGCTCAATCAGCGGCTGCATGGGCTCGATTTCCTTATCGCCAATCAGCCCATACAGGCGCCCCACGTTGATGAAGTGGATGAAGCACGTGTTCAACTCCTTGTACACGTTTACGTTCCAGAACGGCTCCAGCCAGTGCCCGTGGTAGATGTGGGCGTAGCAACGCATCATCTGCCGGTAAATGCTCTTGATGTCTGATTCGAACGTCTCGGGGAACCCGGACGACTTGCCCAGCCATTCGCGTCCCGCAAGCTGCGAGAGTGGCGCGTTGAGAGAGGATGGGGGAAGAGCCTGGGGTGTCGAATTCCCCGGGGTCGCAGAGCCGGAGGTGTAGGTTGAAGGGCTCAGGTTCAAAGGGGTGGTGTCTGTGGGAAAGATGGAGGGGTCGTTGATTTTGCCGACGATCCATTTTTGTACCAGGTTGATGTATTGGATGGCGGGGATCTTGATGGGTTTCTTGTTGTTGTCAAGCCAGGTGTATGTGTGTCTACGCCTATATGTTAGAAAGTGATAAGAGGCAATAATGTTCGGACAGCTTACCCGCTAGCTGACATGGTTGGGCAGACATCTGGATTGCAGATTGGCTTGCCTGTTCGATCATCGATGACCTTGATGACTTCGATCATCTGTTCAAGCAGTCGGTATTGTTCGACAACTGGTCACATGATCAGCTGAGTGCACTTGGAAGTCAACGAATTTAGCACACACCTTGATGTGCGAGCCATTCACCCTCTTCGACAAGCTTTGGCTTTGCGGCCAGGGTCATGAAGTTGCCCTTAACGATCAAATTGGAGTACTCCTCACGGAAGAAGAAAGGCGGTCTGCGGTTGCCAGACTGGGCGGGACTTTCCGCACCAGCATCGAACGACATAGAGGCCGACATTGCTGGAGAGTGCGGCATAGGTGGTTGAGAAGCCTGTTGCGATGTAGGTGATTGGGAATACTGTCCAGTTGGTGGAGGTGTGCCGCTTTTGCCTGGTTGCTGTTGCTGATTGCCCTTGTTGGATCGACCAGCTAGCCCTTGGCGTCTGGTGGGTGTATGTTAGAAAGGGACCACACCATTCCGAGACCGGACGTATTTGATATGAAGTAGCAGACAAGATTAGGAGAGGAACATGCGGGAATAACGGTGAGTGCGAAACACAGACAATCGGATGCCTGTATCAGATACGTATACGAGGCCCAACTATGGGGGATGTGGCCGAGAGAGCAGCGCCAAGACTTACACGCTGGAGAAAAAGGACGACATATTCAGCTGCAGAGGGGTGTGCTGCGAGTCTATGGCGTGAGGGGTTGTCTGTAGCGGGCTGACGGACAAACAAGTGCGTTATGCAGAAGACCGAGGGGCGTTGAGTTTGGTGATACACGTATCGTTGTCTCGAGCGGCCAGCTTTTGGGGCCCGCATTCGAGAAGGGGCCAACACGCTAATGAACACTTTGGGCAAGCGCGACTCTTATTGTACTTCGACGCGCTGCACTTTCACAACCGCGGAGACAGCCTTACCTCACCAAAGTCGCCACAACTTGCGCATCAAGGCGCTCCACGAATCGCAGCTATGTCGGACGCTGGTAGTGATGCTGTGAAAGGTATCTCAGATGATGAAGTTGGCCGTGCGACCGCGCCCATAGAGAGCGAAAACGGAGGAACGCCGCGCGATACAGTCGAGGAGAACGGTCTTGACGACGAGGATGATCTGTTCGGCGATGGCGGAGATGTAGAGGAAGAACCAGCAGTGTAAGTCAGGTGATTGCATGAGGAAGTGCTGCGGTCTAACAGGTTCAAAGGGAGCAGCGACAGCTAGACGATGAAGAGCTCGACTCCGGCGACGATGAGGGACGCGCCGATCGGGCGCCAGCACTTGTCGAGTACGAACAAGAGCAGCAGACACTGTCTTTCATGGAGACAGATATCGCACGACATGCCATTCCAGAACCCAGCGACGGCGAGCTGTACCTTCTGAAGGTCCCGCGCTTCCTGGCACTCGAGCCAAACGCTTTCAACCACAAGACATTCCAGGCGCCGATTACAGACCACCACTCAAAGTTCGCTGCGTCTGAGCACTTTTCCGCATACGACACTGCTATGTCCACGATTCGATGGCGACGATCCCCTTCGAACCACGCCGAGCTGCAGTCCAATGCGCGCATCTTGCGATGGTCTGACGGATCATTCACCCTACAGTTCGCCAACGATCCAACCACACAATTCGATATCGACGCGAATACACTCGCTCCACCGCAGGTTAATCCTAGGATACCCACTCCTACTTCTTCAAAGAGAAGCGCCAAGGGCGATAAGGAAAGCTACACATATCTTGTTGCCCCCTACGAGGAGGCTCAGATCATGCGCGTGACCAACAAGTTCACAACTGCCCTCAATGTCGTTCCTGCTGTGAACATGAAAGATGCGGCTCTCGAGAAATTGCAGAATGACCTGGCAGCTGCAGCCAGTCGTGGCCGCGACGAGGCTGATCAGGCCATCTCCTTTGTCAATGTCGACGAAGATCCCGATCTTATCAGACAACGAGAGGAGGCCACATTCAAAGAGAGGCAGCGACAGCAAAGGGCAAGGGAGAAGCACGCTGAGCGACAAGCCGAGCGTGCGAACCGTGGAGTAGGAGGGCGCAGTGTACGCACAGCAGGTCTCAGCATCGGTGATCTGGAAGACGACGATGGCGCACCGCGTGCGAGAAAGCCAAAGCCAAAATCTGGTCTACGACGAGACTGGAGCGACGACGAGGACTACGGCCGCGGCGCTGGCAGAAACCGCGAGGACGATTATGACGAAGAGGACGACTTCATTGCCGCCAGTGACGAGGAGCCAGAAATTGTCGAGGATGACGACGATCCAGATGAGGGTATCATGGCCAGCCCTAAGAGGAGGAGCGGTGACAACAACGAGGATGAAGACGAAGAAGTTGTTCCCAGCAACCGCATAAAACGGAGAAGAGTCGTCGATGATGATGAAGATGACGAGTAGGCACTCCCACGTCTTTATCATCTTGTCAGAAACAAAATGTACTATCCATACCATCTTTGAACATCAGCATAGCCAGGCGTCGCGGCATTTCGACTTTTGGACCAATCTAGTATATCCAGACATGCTCTTATAATCCTTAGTCTTGAGCGGTGAGCGTGATGTGCAAGTTCGACAGCAAGCGACCAAATCTAACGTCGAACTATCGATGCTTCTGGGCAGCAAACACTGTCCCTTGATCAGTGGATGTCATTATGGCCTACAAATCACCCGCCCTGCATGTTTTCACCACAATGCTTCAGTCATTTACATATGAGTGCTTCCTGGGAAATCAGATAACAACATCTCACAATCACCACAACGTATACCCCGAATCCAATACAAATCTACAGTCACACAAAATGAGCGGCAATTCAACACCTACAAAGCCTCGCTACATTGATCCCATCTTCGGAGGTCGCATCCAGAAAGCTGAAGACCTCCGAATCAAGAACATGGCCAACAAGGAGCCTTCCACCAAGGAGACTGATATCGAGAAGGAGAGGCGCGGCTTACAAGTTCGTCCTAGTGGAGGTTAGACAGAATGCATTGGAGATCTGATTAATACTGTCAATTTGGTGGTTCCCCCCATGCAAAGCTTGGAAGAGTAGGCATTTTTACGGTGTGAGAAACGCATCAAGACTACAATGAACTTACTTGGTCTCTTTCTTCTTGAAAAGAGGCGATATGATCAGCTTTCAACCTCTTAATTCTTTTTCTTCTGTGTACGTTCGACTCCATGAGCAAACCCGATGCCTTCACCGCATGCGGGAAACGCTTTCACTAACCCCATTCCCACTTTCATTCTGCATCGTTCGCTATGCAGCCTGTCACCATGAATTTGGTACGACCCTCAATTACTCTCATTCTGTGCCCCTTTCCACGTACTAATACTTATCAATACCCGCACAATCAACCAGTCACTGTCTACACCATGACATTTAATCCTATGCCCCTATATCGAGCCTCCCCTTCTTCCACGTCCAAGCCAATGAGACTTTCCGCGCCTACGTCCTGCATATGGCATGCAAGCACTCCACACACCCGTCCTGGCATCGCCACTGTGCGAGCGGCAAATTTTATATCCAGCACTTCAAGCCGGCTGGAGGGTCTTCGTATATCGCGCGAGCTCTTGCGCATCCACCATCTGCTACGCCCTCAGCTGGTGGCGGCTGTGATAATTACTGCATTGTGATAGGAAGGGGGACAAGTGGGGAAGGCTACGCTTGGGTCGTTGGAGAGCTTGAGGGAGCTGTTTGAGGCCAGGGAGAGGGACTATGAGGCGGAGTTGGAGGAGCTGCTCAGGAAGGCGAGGATCGAGGAGTAGAAGCTCGCTTTGTGCTGGGAAGATACAAAGATGATCTTGGCATTCGAGGACTAAGGAGTTGGGCATCAGCTTTGTATTTTGCTCTCGTAGGTTGGTCCCAGCACTGACGGTGCGCGCTCCATGTGTCGCTGCTGTAACAATATGAAAACGCGATAATGACGATATAGGCAGAAGACCCTACTGCTGAGCAGACCATATCCGTGCCGAGCATATTGGAGCCTGTCATTGGTGCGTCAAAGGAACATGCGGACTCACCACCGCTGGCAGTTCTCCAGGCAATGTTCAAAATCTGCCTAGCCTGACGAACGGGAGTGTTTGGCCAGTTGGGAGGTGTTTATTGTGGGTGTCGAAACCCGCAGCTCGTCCTTCTTAGCTCGAACTTTCGTACAGGATGGAAAAACAGGCCTGGCCTACTTACAAAGACGAGTGGGCCCTTGATGGAGAGTGACCAACATATGAACACAGTTGAGACGCTGAAGGACATGTGCGCTAATCTCCGCTTCACGATATCCAGATTCAAGGATGGGGGTACGTAAGTCATGTTCCGATATGATGTACTCTGGCGTGAGAACAAGTGGATTGCGTTGGTGACACCATTGTGAATAAATTATAGCAGAAGCAACTAGGTGACCAGACTCACCTATTTTGCCTGACAACAAACCACTTGTGACAAATACACACAATTGTGGATACGATATACCAAGAGGTAGCCTTCCCAGCGCGTGAATCCTTGGACTACACCTAGCAATCGATCATGGAAATGATTTCGCCTGAAGAGGTTGAGCTAGCAGTCAATCTAAGAGAGATCATACTTGGTAAGTCGAAATCTTGTCGTCATTTGCAGTCTGACGAGTTGCCAGCTCATCTTCGACTGAATTGCGGCGCGAAGAATCGCGTCAGGGAACGGATGAAGTTTGACGTGTTGGTCAACAAAGTCGCGGAATAGTACGCTAGTGGCGCCATTACAGAAGGTGTACGAGAGGCTGGTATGATCATGATGATGGCTGGACCTCCCTGGTGGAAAGTGACAATTGGACGAGTCCTTTCTTAGCACTGAAAGATCTTTGGTACCAATTCCGAAAGTTGGTGCCAAAGAGCAAGGAAAGTGAACGTCCAGAGTCTGACGGAGACGCCAAAGTTACTGAGCAAGTAGATGCCTCAGTGAGCCACAATGGCTTTGGCATACCTTGAGGCGCAGATCGATGAAAAGTGTAAACTGCAAGCGGGAAATGCCCTTCTGATCGTGTCAAAGGCGCGTTCGCGTGTTGTTCGCAGTTAGCAAAGTTGTAGATCTTTTCGCCGCTCCTTCCCAGTAATACAATTATCTCCAGGATATTAATTTTCCCTGCGAGATATGATGTTAAGCCCTATGATGACCGGAGTCAGATGAGCGTTGCGTTTCCGGCGGAAATGTATCCGGACAGTGTTCCCAACAGCATCAGGCTCCACAACTCTGTGGTTCTAGCGTAGAGTCGCACATTGAGGCTCGGTTGTGTGGCTGCTCGTGCACTTTCTTAAGTCCTTTCGCAAGCGGAGTGTTCGCACGGTGCAGCGTGTGCATAATCGCGTGAAGAGAGAAGGTCGGACGAAGTTGCCCTAATAGGCATTCAAGATCCGAATGTTTGAAACATCAGGTGCCCTCGCTTTGAAGTCTAGGAAACACTTTCTGCCTGCAGGAGATGTTTTGAATGAAGTCTCGGTCATAGTTTGGTTGGACGCCGCGTATACGGTGTCTCAGAGTGTACTGTCAAGCAGGGCTTTTCCGTTGCTCCGAGACCGTTTCCTCACTCCAAGTGGGTGAACGGACGCGACCTTACACGAACATTGGCTGTAAGATCTGTAAGAAAAACAAAGCTGCATAGCTCGTATCGAGTCGCGTATACTCCTAGTGGGCTGGAGAAAGGACACTGAAATGTCAGAATCAGAATCAAGATGATGTGTCGCAACGGCCGAGTCGTCAAGTTCCAACGCGCCGGTGCCATCTTGCAAAGCCACAACGTGGAGGGACAGACTAGAGGTGCTCTGCGGACCGCCTCCGACTGCAAATCACAGACTAGTCTCATCGGTGGACATTGAGTCGGAGAGTGCGACTCCGAGGGTTGTAGCTGTCTGTCACTAAGGATCGGCCTTATTGTCAGCTCCACTGCACTCAACAAACTGCTGTGCACAGCCTGTCCGTCCAAATTCGGTGAGGATATGCAGACTGCTTGCAGTACAGTACCGCTGGCGGCTGATCGATCGACCGTGTATGATGCGCTTAGCTTTGACTTTTCAAGGTGTGTTAGTGTCTGCTTCCAGTTTAGGTGAAATAACGGCGAGAACATTTCCGAGCGAAGACCGACCTAGCCCAAACTAGGCCAACGTCCATGTGGGGTGTACCGTGTGAAAGCGCCCCTGACCATCCCCGCATGGTTCATCTGGGAGACTTGACGTTTAGCACATCCAGTCCTAGGTTCTGGTATCGAGTCCGACTGCCCAGGCTCCATGATACTATGTCCAATACCGCCGATGCTGAGCCTCGTATGGGGCACCCAGTCTTTCAACACGACTGAAACTATGACCTGCCACCAAAAAGCGGTCAGTTGTTGTCATGCGCACTTTCGCTGAATGGCGAGCCGCAACGGCATCCACCGCCAAACACTAATGTCCGGGGCGCAGTGCGTCGGAGGAGTGGACCCCTCCGATCGAGCACTGAGGCGCGCTGAGCACATAAAGCCGCAATTTTCAGTTGGTGCCTCACGTGTGTGGAAGACCGGCTTTGAGGTCGGCTGTTTGGTCCAGAGACGTCTAGTCTGTCCGTTGGCATTCCGCACATTCGAGACCAATCATGTTACAGCAGGGATTCCATTTCCGCACTTTCGTGGGCGAAGATCAGCTCCAGACTCTATGATCAAACCAATCTCAACTCGCCATGCGAGGATCAATATCGTGGGCTTCTCCAAATCCCACCCGACTCGCTTTCGCCAGTTGAAACAAAGTGTTGTGAGGAAGCTACAGGGCAGGAAGGGCCGGCATCGACAAAATATAGAACCGCGGCATCTTTCACATGTGTTCTAATCTGGCAGTCGCCGACGATTCAGAGCGCGTCTGTGCTTTGTCCCGAGGCCATCCGAGAAGCACCGGTGCTCGTCAAGCGCCAAGGATGCGCCGGCCATCCGCATCTGGGGACTGGGGTTGCTCACTAACGATCCCCGGTGGGGACGGACGCGGCGTCATGAAGGGTCAAGGGCACTGCGATGAATCGCGGCTTGTCTGCGCGCCCTGAGCACACGACTAGTCCAAGCATGGAATCCACTTTTGTGGAATTTGGAGTACATAATCGTAGCCCTTCCCCAGACCCCTCGCGCGCGAATAGTCGTGAAATCCAATCCTCCAACATTCACTGTGTTGATTATTGCCTGTCACCGACAATCGAGTGCAGCCATGTCCGACTACTCTGGTTCCCCGTCCGACCACATGGAGTCCCAGCCACCAAAGCGAAAGGCAACCACAGCTGGCCTCGACGGAATCACAATCGGGCGTTCTGTAAAACGAAGAGCATCGAAAGCATGTCAATGTTGTCGAGCTCGAAAAGTTCGGTGCAACGTCACAGAACATGGCGCGCCCTGCACGAACTGCCGATTGGACGAAGTCGATTGTATCGTCTCTGAGAGCAGGCGTAAGAAGTCAGTCACCCCGTGCAGCATCCGACAACCCCTCCCAGTAACATAACCCTACACTTCACGAATGGAATGTCTCGCATCGCATTTGGTTTTGTCGTCGTTCGCGAGTTGGATTGGTGTTCGCTCCTGCTGAACTAGCCACTTGCGGGTGCCAATCCAGCCCATCACGCTCATCTTGGCTTTTAGCCCACACACCATAATCTCGATCTCAGCCGCGGTTGTGTCAGGTGCTAAATTTTGTAGGAAGTGGAATAAGGACGACGAACCACAGACAGAGACGACGACTACAACCACAAATGTAACGCGAAAGCTTGCCTCGCGCGATACTCTCGACAACGTACAATCAGTCAACCCTGCTTCATCGCGGGGATCGCAAGATGCAGAGAGCCGTATCAACGAGCACGTTCCCCACTCGATTTGTTAGTAGCGACGACAGTAGGCGCTATGCGAATGCTGACAGGTGGACAGATCAGAGCCATGGGCATCGAAATTTCTCTGTTCCCAACATCCCAGACGTCCATCGCCGCATGTCAGTGACCTCACAGATCAATGGACTGCCAACCTTCCCATTCACACCTTTTTCGAATGACGGCGAGAAGACATTCCTCAGCAATTTTGGCCAGAGGCTTCCTTCCGGGCAGCTGCCTCGTTTTATCAAGCCGCTACCTGCGAAGATTGGACCTGAGGAGATCTCGTATCTCGAGAAAAAGGGCGCATTAACCGTACCTAAAGGTACACTTCGCAGCGAGATGTTACGCGTGTATGTCGAGTTTGTTCACCCGTACATGCCGCTTCTGGATCTACACGACTTCTTGAGCGTAATTGACCGATCAGACGGAAGCAACGGAAAAGTCAGCTTGATTTTGTTCCAAGCAGTCATGTTTGCCGGATCGGCGTTCGTCGACATGTCGCACCTCCGAGCCGCAGGCTACGCTACTCGGAAAGAGGCCCGCAAGGACTTCTTCCAGAAGACTAGAGTAAGTCCATCGTACTCCTTGGCAAGTCCGAGAGGCTCAACAGTTCGGCCGAGCGGGTCACCGAGATCCCCGGACCTCCGAAACTCCTTCACATTCGGCCCATCTATCAACAAATGAAACTGTTGCAGAGCTTTGACCTCTACTCAACAAGTAGATGGCTAATCATTACGACAGATCTTGTACGACTTTGACTACGAGTCAGACCGTGTGTCACTGGTCCAGGCCCTACTACTTCTGACGTACTATTACGAAACTCCTGATGACCAGAAAGACACATGGCACTGGATGGGCGTGGCTACGTCCGTAGCGCACACGATCGGTCTCCACCGCAACCCAGACAACACGAACCTAGACAGCAAGCGCGTCAAGCTGTGGAAGAGAATCTGGTGGTCGACTTACATGCGTGATCGTCTCATTGCCCTCGGCATGAGGAGACCCACCCGCATAAAGTCCGAGGACTTCGACGTACCCATGCTGACGATGGACGACTTCGAGATTGCACCAATTCCTGACTCAATCACATGCATACCGGCTGACTGCAAGGTCGCTAGAGATGTCGATGTCCAACGTCAATTGGCCATCATGTGTATTGAGAAGGCAAGACTCTGTCTCTGCATCTCGCATGTATTGTCGAAGCAGTACTGCGTTCTGAACAACAATCATGGTCTTCAGAACGACCGGACGACCATGATGTTGCTTCCCAAGAAACTTGATCCTGCAACAAGCGAAGTCAAGACTTGCGATGAAGAGCTTCAAAAATGGGTGAACGAACTACCCGAGGAGGCGAAGTACACAGACAAAGCATCGGGTGAGGCAGCCATCGATCTTGCGCGCTCGCTACTGCACATGGTTTTCTTCACTACGCTGTCGGCCTTGCATCGACCTCAGGTCCTTCCAAATTCGCATGGTGGCCCTGCCAGTGCACCTTCCAGGATTGATGTAGAGTCGGATATCCTCGATGCTTCCAGACGCAACGTTCGCCGCGCCGCTTCAGCCATCACATCGATCGCCCAACGACTAGACACCGGCGGACTCGTCAAATACTTACCCACTACTGGTGTCACAGTGCTCCTTCCCGCCATCATCATCCACCTTCTCGACATCAAGGCACCAGAGGAAGAGACGCGCCGTAGCTCACTCCGTGGCTTCTGCCAGTGCATGGCAGTCATGGGCAAACTTCGTGACCTCTACGCTGCAGCCGACTACTCTGTTGCGTTTCTTGAGGCTGCGATACGCAAGGCTGGTATTCACGTTGCGCCAACCTCTACGCAGACATCGCCAATGCCTAAAGCTAATCCTGTCACCTCCGTTGAAGACCTTGTTGACGCTGGTCGCCGTCTCGACATGGCCAACACGACCACCGCGTTCCAGCAGCAGCAACGCTCGACCCTCACTCCCCCTCCCGATACCGGCACGACGAATATGGCGACGCTTGAGAAGCTCCCTGGTCAACAACCGAACGTCACTGACGAAGAAGTTGCCCGTCGCCTCGAGACATTCCTTGCCTCCACGCCGCCAGATTCTGACCACGGACATCACGACCATAAAATCACGTCGATAACAATCTCAGAAGATACACCCCCTGCTCTCGCCCCCGCCCCCGAGGACCTTTCAATCCACAACCACGACTCGATGGACGCTTTCAATAAGTGGAGCATGATGGATCTCCCACCAACTCCTTTTCCGAACATCAACCACCACCAAGACAACGAAGCGTTATTCTCCAGCCTGCCGCTGAACAACGAGTTCGACGATGGCGATTTCGATTCCCTGCTGAACCTCGATGCTGTAGGCGAAACCTTTACTTTTGACGATACAGCTCTGGAGCACGGCTCTTCAAGCTTTACTACAGATATAGGCGACGTCGACTGGCTCAGCACAATGAACGGGCTGGACGTTGTTGCATAGATTATCACCACTGGCGTTTGGATTGTATATGGATAATAAGATTGGGAAGGAAAAGTTAGCGCATCGCAAGGTTGTTTTGGTGCGATGATATCCACGTAACTTCGGATTCGTACATGTTTATGTGATGGTCTGTACGATATTTTTTGGCAAGGGTTTGGATCAAGGACAGATTGCTACAACTTCAGCCCAGCAAATACGAATGCAAAGTAATTCATCAGTCAGCCGATTTACTGAGGCCGATGTCTTTTCACTTCCTCTGCAGCATGGAAATGTTTCATACCATGCCAGTTTCCGTCCCAATTTCTTTTCCAACTACTGTGAAGAATGTCCATATGAAAACTATACCGGTAGACAAAGGACACTCTTCCTCGCAAAACGTATCCTAGACTCGCACGTCACAAGTCTGCCACGTAAAAGTGAGTGCGTCACCATGCGGTCTTTGATGGCCCTGATGATCTAAAGGGAGCATTTCGGCGGACGGTTGCAGGCGGATCGGATCCACAGCCCTTGCTTCGCACAGCCCGCCTCGGGGCCCCGCCGCACCTCAGGCCGTACAAGACTCGGGGTCGTAGTTCGAGATCATCTCAGCATATGGAAGCCCGCCGAAGTTGTCAGGGTCACGTTGCTGAGTCGGATAATCGAGGGCCACCTATTTTCCAGGGAAGCAGAAAAGGAGCCAGGATATAAGCCATATAACAGGTGTAGCTCCTGCTGCCAATGGAAATTTCAACCCAATCATCGTCGGACCGTCTTCGCATCGCCGGTCGGACGTTAATACCGCAGCAGACTTCCGGATCGTGCACGTGCCCTCTTCACCCTACCCCACATTCAGGGGTAAGGGTGAAGACCGGCGTTTCTATAAGCGGCAACTTCGCTGCGGCCGTTGATTGCAGCAGGCAACGAAGTAAAGGCTTCCAACTTTCCGAATGGAGTAGGAGAGCGAATCTGTTGATTGCGGCACCTCGTGGAAGTGCGTGGAGTGAAAGATTCCTTGACCAATGGTGCTGTGGCGGTTGGCCCCACCACAATGAGCTGAGCCGAGGCTCGAGGCATCTTACCCCAGCTTTCGATGGATGGCCTCCGCAAACTTCGCAATGGACAGCCGCCAGTCTTCAGCAACAATTCATAATTTCACATTCGCACGCCCACTGAACTTTTAGAGTCCGACTGTAATATCTCGTCCACGATGCCTACAGCAATGCCGAAAGTCCAACCAGCAGCGTTCAGTAAAGAGCTGTCCGAGCCTCTCCCCGAACCGCCAACTTTTGAAGGAAAGCCAGGCGTCCGCAGCATAGCCGGCGACCTGGGAAATGAGCACGTCTCTCGTGCACACCTGACCAATCCAAGCACTAATACCTTGCAGGCGCGTAAAAGGCAAGGTCATCATCGTTACGGGCGCCAATTCCCTCATCGGCATCGGCCGCGCCAGCGCCCACCAGTTCGCGCGCCACGGCGCCCGCGCTCTTTACCTCTGCGACTTCGATCCGTCGAACCTCGACCTACACAAGCGCGAGCTGGCCTCGCTGTACCCGAGGACCGAGGTGCACGTACGCCAATTTGACGCCGCGGACGAGCAGGCCGTGAAAGCCGTTGTCGCCCATGCGCTGGACACGTACGGGCGTCTAGATGTGTTCTTCGCGAATGCGGGGATCAGCAGCGGCAAGGTGTTCTGGGAGGAGGATTCCGAAGGGTTCATGAAGGTCATGCGGACCAATGCGCTGTCGGTGTTTCTTGCAGCCAAGTATGGCAGTCTGGCCATGCGCAAGACGAGCGCGGAGAAACCGTATCCGGGGGGCAGCATCATTGGGACTGCGAGCGTGGCTGGATTGAAGAGTAATGCGGGGCCGACGGATTACTCGGCTAGTAAGGCCGCGGTGATCAGTCTGATGCAGACGTGTGCGTATCAGCTTGTTGGCAGCGGCATCAGGTGCAACGCCGTCTGTCCGGGGCTGATCGAGACGGGCATGACCAAGATCACCTATGATGCGGCGAGATCGCGGGGGAGCGAGAAGAAGATTGGGCAGCTGAATCCTTTGAGGAGGGGCGGGCAGCCGGACGAGATTGCGAGGGCGGTGTTATTTCTGGCGAGTGATGAGAGCAGCTACGTGAACGCACAGGCGTGGGCTGTGGATGGTGGATTGAGTGGTGGAATGCCTTTTGTTCCAGGAAAGCTGGCTTAGCTTTCGTTTGATCTTTTATGACATGTAAAAAAGGGGGGTCGAGGTCCGTTGCAAAACGTACACCCAGTGGTACAACTTTGGTCTTTGCGTTACTCTGCCACCGGCTTCCCGCTCTTTCGCTTCAATCTGATGCTTGCCCACTACAGTCCACATAAGTCTAGGATCCGGAATGCCAGTGTAAGGTGTACCGTCGTCTTCCGTTTCTGCCGCTTTACCTTTAAGAAACGGGTACCTCTCAGCATTGTACGACAGAGCAATCCATTTCGCGCCAGGCTTCGCTACAAGAGCCAAATGGACGGCCATAAGATACAATGGGTGTACCGGCAGCTCCTTCAGCTCGACATCTATCACTGTAGCCGAAGTCGTACATTCTTGGGTGGTGACGGCGTACGGTAGACGGCACACGACGTCGTCAGCGCACGAGATGGCGTCTGAAGTTGACTTGTCGACAATGATAGAATAAGTACTAGTATCGCAGATTCTGAGGAGCGAGACATAATCTAGGAGGTCTACGGCATCCCATCTGGTGCATGCGTCTATGCTCCGGCTCGCTGAGTCTAATTCGCGCTTTCTCTCCGCGTCTATGACCACCTTGGAGTAATCGATGTTGTGCACCTGTTGAGCATTCTGAACGTGGACCTTCAGATGTTGCGATAACAGTGAAGATCCACAGCCTATGTGCAGGATTTGAGGTTCAACCTTGTCTAAAGACTCGAGTGCTTCGCTGATCAATGGATCCAGAGCATCTGGCGCCGAGAGCCAGTCGAAAGGAGCCGTGTTCTTAGTGAAGCGTTGGTCCCAGTAATCCTGTGATCCAAAGCTTGGTGCCCTTGCCTTTGGTGGCATCTTTGATCTAGTTTCGTGTTGGTGCTGAAACGATTCCTGAAGTTTTCACCACACGCCTCTTGTTCTAAATCCAAGTCTGCGTCCAGGGCGTGTAAGAGATGAGTGACAAGGAAAGGACGAAGAGGTCGAGACTTCACATCCAGCACTCCCGTAGATATCAAAATAAAAAACTCGAGAGACCCACACCACAACCGATTGTTGCGTGCACGAATCACGAGCTAATGCTCGATCTTCACGTTCGTGGTCGTCTCCATCGCGTCGACGCAGGCTCCGGATCGGCCAAACTTTTCCGACCCTCCTCAACTTCCCTCTGCATCGGACCTCCGCACCCTCCAATTCGCACACCCCGGTGTCGCAACCCCCAAACGCCCACATGGCCTCGCTGCACTCGATACCGCGGTTCCTGCTGCCGAGACAGCCCCTGCGGCGCCCGTCGCGCCTCCCGCAATCGCTGCTGCCCACAATCGCCGTGCGCCATGTATCCTCCCCACGCCAGCTGTCGGCGGAATTCGAGCGCCGCCGCGCGGCCGCCGCGAGCACAAAGCACAAGGTCATGCCGCAGCCGGATGCGTACCGGCCGCCGTCGCACGGCAAGACGATCAGGCGGTCTGATCCGGGGCTGGGCAAGGTGTACGGGCCGAAGCTGAGCGAGGACGACCGCAAGAGGATGGCGACGAAGAAGTATCCGAATATGATGAGTCCGCAGGGCACGTTCAGTCATTGGTTTTTGAATAATCGGGTTATTCATTTGTGGATCACGATGGTGCGTTCCTCCCTCACACCATGTCCATGGCTATTTGCATGGAATTGAGATGAGACAGGATAGTGGTGGGTAGTGGCCGCAGCAAAGAGGCTAATCGTGACCCAGGGCATCCTTGTCTCCCTCGCTATAGCAGCTTGGTACATGGACTTCATGTCCAAGACCATCTACGCCGAGCTGCTGCCCGACCGCCGCGAGTTCCTGCGCCACCCCATCCAGAGCTCGAAGCGCTTCATTGAGGTCTACAAGATGCACATGGCCCACACGAGCCAGGTGTACTCGCAGCAGAGGCTGAAGAAGGCCGAGGATATCGAGAAGAGGAAGCAGTACCGGCTGGAGCGGCAGAGGATGGCTGAGGAGAAGGGCGAGGAGTACGTTGAAGATCCCAGGTACTACGTTGGCGAAGATGGTGTGAGGAGACGGAGGGTCAAGAGATGGTTTGGTATCTGGGAGTAGGTTGCAAGTTCAAGGGTCCTTGAGATGAGATCCTAAAGCGCAAACTCCCTTCGATCCATGAGAGTATTGAGGCATGCAGTGCGTGTAATATAGTTGAGTGGAAAGAGAAGGGCACGATGATGATGGGCAGAAGAGTACGATGAAGAGGAAGACAGCTGGAAGTTAGCCGTTGAAAGAATTCGTGTTGCATCCAGTCTCATGCAGCACAAGGAGGATGCAAGCGACTAGAGGCGGATCACATTTTGCGTAGAGCGAAGGACGAAGCATGTATAAGTCATGTACAGAACCATGTATACGTATATATACCAACCCCCAACATTGACATGTCATCCATCAGTTGTAGACACCCGCCGCCCAGCTCTTTCTGCTCTCTCTACTATCCCGTCCTTCCCATAGAATATCCACTTGGTTTGGATTACCATTCTTGCCTTCGTGGTAACTGTACTGGATCTTCTTGAACTGAAGCTTGGGGTGATGCTTGATCTCTTCGCCGCTCATGTTCATGCCGCCTTCACTACCAAGACGCCCGATGACTGGACTCAATAGCATCGCTACGCTGAAGTAGCTCTCGTCTCGGACAATCGTACGGTTGGCGAAGATGAGCAGGCAACACAACGCGATGAGTTGGATGCCGCAGATACCTCCGAGGATGCTTAAGAGGTATGACCAGTCGACATTGAGCTGTTGGCCCGGTATTGGCAGCACATTCTGATTCATGACGTTGTAACGGGGACCGTGGTCATCGAACGCAGCAATTGCACCGATGGTGAACCGCATCAGTATGTCCTGGACTCCTGCTACGTCCATGTTGCGATTTGGGGACCATTTCGAGCCTTGCGTGTAGGTTCGGAATTGCGTCTTGTCCCAGCCTTCCTCGTATATGCCCGTCCAGCCCAGCGATCCGGAGGCTATCTTTGCCCAGTCGTCGCTGCCACAAATGAACTCGTAGTCAGCTCGCGACAAGTTCGTTATGTCGTGCTTGTTGTGTCCCATGGTCATTTCTTCGACAGTACTGTTGCAAAGAAAGAGTGACGTTTTCGTGACGTTACTGTTGGTCGTGTTCAGCAGTGGCTGCAACACTGTAAAGTTTGTGCAGCGTGGACCGCAGAATTCTGTCCGCACATCGGCGATCCAAGTAAACGCTCCGCCTGCGTACTGGGGAATGACGAAAGTGGTCCAGTCATCAGTATTAGGGTGCCTTCCGTCAATGTAGAACTCGCCTTCCTCCGAATCTCTGACTTCTAGCTGATCGCATGTGGCGGAGGTAATAATGCTGCGGCTGCTGAGGAGGTAGTGGGAGTACTGGTGGACGGGATTGCGATTGAAGAAACGGTACTCGTAGCTTCCGTTGGCAAGCTGGTAAAGAGGCGGGCCCGGAAGGATCGAAAGATCTTGCTGTATATCATCCGGTGCAAATTGCGGATAGGCGATGGCTTCCATGCCGTACAACCACGCCTCTTGGCGGTTAAGGGATTGGCCGTCTTCTTCGGCCTCCGGTGTGGGATGCCAGTGAGCCAGGTTGGCCACTGTGACATTGCCATGCGTAAGAAGCGGTATCATGGATGGATCCATGGGATAGAACAGACTCGAGACAGCGACAAGGACCTGCGATCCAACATTGATGCCAAGCCAGACTAGACACACGACCCATGTCCACTTGGTGTCGTCTTGTCGTGCGTCCTTCAGCCACCTGAATTTGCGCAAGTACTTGTGACGTCGCACAAGAGGAAGGGAAATGACCATGAGCTTGAAAACGTTGCTCAGTCTTTCGAGACCAAGCATTAGATCGAATGTCTCCAGAGAGACGTATCGCCGGCTCAGCAAAGACCAGCGAAGGATTCCTGCGTAGTTCTGCAGACTAGCGAGGAGGTTCAGACCTAAGCATAATGACAGTCCAATCATGAGAGCATTGAAGATCTTGATCTCCATCTTGGACAGCACGATAGTTTCGTGGAACCCTTCCCAAGATTTCAGAGTGACACAGATCAACGCGCTGAACAAGATTGTTGTGAGAAGCTTCAGGCCACCGACTTTGAACAGGTATTTCCGCGCTTGATTATGATCGAACCTCTTCGTGTGAGGATGGCGACTACGGTGACTCAGTAGCGATATATTGTCCGCGGCGTGCTTGCCGAGAGGTTCGTTGAGTGACATGTATGACCCCCTCTTGTCGCCACGGGTGAAGTCGTCAGGGGATGATAGAGGCGAAGCATAGATGTTCTCCATCGCGATATCGCCAGCATTGTAAGTCTCGGCTTCGTCATCGCGTGGCGAGCCAGGTCTGGTCGGTGATGGGCTGGGTTGCGATTCGGATGCAGAGCGCGGAGACAGAAGGCCTGGTCCCTGGTCCATGAGGGCGTTCATGCCCGCACTGCGCTCATAACGGACCATGATGAAGGCCTCGTGGAAAGGTAGAGTGTCGAACTTGCGGCGCAGTCGATCAAGGGCGTGTTGATTCTTAGTTTAGACCCCGAAGGATGAAGGCATCGGTGACGAAAGAATCCGATCCGAGGGGGGCGTATGATCAGCGGCGCAGTTCGACCTGGGCGTGAAGTATATCGGAAGAAACAGTTTCGATGCTGCGCCGTATCTCTTTATTTTATACCTCTGCCGTCTCTGTACACTATTTGCAGGTGCTTACTTGGAGTGGCCGGGATCCTGGGGGCCGAATCGAGTGGCTGCGCAGAACAGATTGGTTGAAATATGTCCAGAACTTGAAGAGCAGGTGCAACTCAAGCTCCCTGGTGAAGCGATGCGATTCAAGATATGCGCTGGTAGAGCGAGAAAGAGTTGGAGAGTCATGTGTTCGGTCTACATTGTGAGCAAGTCCCGCGAACCTTCAGCTGCCAGCTGCACAAGGGGACCCATCTTCAACAGTTCCACGAAATGTTGCTATTCCAATGGATTCAGCCTACTGTGCAAGCCACAGGAGAATACTATTCGCTTACGTCGGTCAGGCTTGCAGTTGAAGTATCGTTGTCTAGCTGGCAGTGGCTAGATCAAGAGGGACATATTGGGGGCTGAAATCGAGCTGAACACTGAACAGCGCCGTAGGCGTAGACGCCTCCAGCCGAGCGGCATTATTCGGCCCGTCGCACGTGGCGCTGAACGACGACAACTGCCTGACTGATCGCGCTTCAGCTGAGTATTGCGATGAGAGAAAGATCAGTGGAACGTAGGGTTGGTGAGTCGAGGTTTGGGAAGTGGGGCACGTCAACGGACACCTGCCGTCACCACGCTCTTCACCGGCAAACATCAACAACAGCCAGGATAGACTTCGGCGAGGAGCTTTTGTGCTCGACGACGTCTTGCAGTTTAACAGCAGGCGTCAGACAGCTTGCAAACGCTGTCCAGATCTGCCCGCTACTGATACTCAGCGACCACTGCCAGAGGCAGGTATCAATGTTCGGGGGCTACCAAGTAGAGCTACTGCAATGTCGAAGCTGCCGTTGGGCTGGCACAGAAGCCGAGCGATGGATTTGGCCGCTGGCTCACAAATCATTCGACGACTTTCATGTCCGCTGCGTGGACTTTCTATACTCACAATGGTCAACGTTTGCGAGTGCTCGACACACAAGATACGGGCCACGAGGGTCAGGCTGACAAGGCTAGCAAACAAGTGGGCAGACGTGCAACAGAACACCCACAAGCCAAGATCCGCAGCTTTGGTCTCAAGTGGCTTCAAAAACCTCCTGCCGAACGCGAATTCCAGGATGGATGCTAGCCCCGCCCCGTCTCTGTCGCGAGCAGCAGCAAAGAGACATGTGTACTGAAGTGCGTGTTACCCAGATACGAGCTGGGTTGCGTCGCATCTGGTGGAAGCCCAATGCTGCGCGTCCCGAGATGCATCCGTCAGGCCATGGCGCACAGACTTGGGCAAAAAGCAAATCTGGTCAAAGGGTCACAATGGTCAGTCAGATTGTCGTCCTGACAGAGAAGATGAGGGAAATCGTCTGGACATGTGGGGCAGAGTGACCCCACGTAGCCTGCCCGTAGCATCACTTGTTCGATAGATGCGTTGCATGGCGTCGTGCTCAATTCACCACTTTCTGCGTTTTCGGTGATCTAGGGTCCCCCATTGGCATTCTGCTACGCGTGTTCACTCTTACCACTCGGCTCAGGCATCAGACAGCGGGATGTGCGAGGTGAGCCACGCGACTTGGGCGCTTGGGCGTAGTCTACACATGTCTCCGTATTGGGTGGACCCTTGACCTCACCGCCCTCGCAGTAACGGATGGAAAATGTGGGATGTTAGGCAGACGTCACAGGGCGTGACATGGTAGCTGACTGAGATTCTACGGCACTTCACTTTTACACTCAACGTTGCTCAGTTCCTCTCAGTCGACCCGCTGTGACTACCACAGGACCACAATGTCTGCTCAGACGATCCTCTACGACCTCCCCTCCAAGCAGGGCACCGCTTGGTCGCTCAACCCCTGGAAGGGTGTGTATACGCGCGCGGGCGGAAGCTAACGGAGACAGCGCGCCTGGCCCTAAACTTCAAGGGCATCGACTACAGGACGGAATGGGTCGAGTTCCCCGACGTCGAGCCCAAGATGAAGTCACTGTGCGTACCGAGGGATCCAGGGCACGTGAGACGCTCACAGAGTTGAACAGAGGACTGCGTCCCAACCCTAGAGACGCCCCGGGGTACTTCACCGACTACTCGATCCCGGCAATACAGTACGAAGACGGCAGCTGCCAGATGGATTCATGGCTCATCGCACATGAAGTGGAGAAGCGCTACCCCACGCCGTCTCTCCACTTGGACGACCCAGTGACGATCAAGGTCCGCGACCAGATGGCTTCCATCTTGGGACCGGTGTTCATGCAGCTGCTGCCTGCTGTTCCCGCCCTGTTGCCGGCGAGGTCGCAGGCGTACTTTTACAGGACGCGCGAGGCAGCGTTGGGCAAGCCGCTCGCGGAGGTGCACGAGGAGGCGCTGGGTAGTGCGGAAGCGAGCTGGAAGAAGACGGAACAGGCGGTGAAGGAGGTTGCCGAGCTGCTGAAGAAGCACGACGGGCCTTTCTTCCTCGGAGAGACGGCGTCGTACGCGGACTTTATCCTGGTTTCGGGGCTGTACTTTGTGGAGCGGCTGAGTGAAGAGGGGTTTCAGAGGATGGTGGGGTTCGATGCCGCCTTGCGCAGGGTGTACGAGGCGTGCAGGCCGTGGTTCAGCAGAGACGACTGATCGGGTGCGACGCAGGAGATGGTAAGTATTAGCGCCTCGCCGTCAAGTCAGTACAGTGGCAGTACAGTGGCAGTACAGTGGCAGTAGGACAGTAGATGTGGTATAATTAGCGCCTCGCCGTCAAGTCAGTACAGTGTCAGTACAGTGTCAGTACAGTGTCAGTAC
>NW_022984781.1:189137-192906 GCF_010094145.1 Didymella exigua CBS 183.55 | reverse complement strand
GATGTGGTAAGCTCTTCTACAATGGTGATGTGGCAAGCTCTTCTGTGGTGATGTGGCAAGCTCTTCTACAATAGTGATGTGGTAAGCTCTTCTATGGCGATGTGGCAAGCTCTTCTATGGTGATGTGCTAAGCTCTTCTACAATGGACTTGTTCCGACTCCTGTCCTGCACCACTCGACTACCGGCCAGGGTTCATGCCAGGCATCAGCTCCGGGCGGTCGAGCTGCATCCCCCTCAGCAGACACAACTGCTTCAGCCCCTCCCAGTCGTCGCCCTCCTCATCGCCCCTCTTCCACAGCTCCTTGAAGCCCCAGGCGCAAGCAATGCGGTCGAGAGCGGCGCGCTCATCAGCCCTGACATAGCGATCCAGCAGCGGCACACCCGGGCGCCAGACGACCCTGTCGTGGTCGTCGTTGTACGTGGTCAGCGCGACAAAGCCGAGCGTGCCCGTGCACACGACATAGGTGCTTATCCCCGCGAACGCGTACATTTTGAACAGCCAGGGTTCAATCAGCCCGCTGTACACGCTCAGCTCCTGCGCGACCATGTAGATGGCCAGCGGCGCCATGGCGGCCAGCACGCCCGGCACGCCTAGCCTCGTCAGCATCCGCCGTCGCGTCCAGGCTGGGGCGCGCTGTGCGTGGTCGACGACCGACAGCGCGAGGGCCATGTCTTTTGCTTCGATGGCGGCCGTCAGCGAGGCCTCGGCGAGCTCCTCGGGGATGGCCTGCGAGGGGGCTTTGGGCGACGGTGCGGTGAAGACTGGCGGCGACGACCCTTCGCGCGGCACCGGCTTGTGCGCGTACAGGTACAGCATCTCGGGGATGGCGTGCGCGCGGTTCAGAAGCCGCTGCAGCCGGATGTAGACGGCGAGCACGCTTGACCCGACAAAGACGGCGGGGTGCTTGAGGAGCCGCTCCGCCAGCTTGGAGAGGTGCGTCGGCGTGGGCAGGTCGTGCAGACCCAGCGGCTTCGCGGGCGTCGTGCGTGGCTGCGTCGGCTGCGGCGGCTTCGGCGGCGCGTCGCTGCTGAGTCCGGACAGGATTGCGCCCGCCGAGCTCTGTCGTATGGTCGCCTTCGTCGGCGGCGGT
The DNA here is from genome assembly GCF_010094145.1 of Didymella exigua CBS 183.55. Lineage (NCBI taxonomy): Eukaryota > Fungi > Ascomycota > Dothideomycetes > Pleosporales > Didymellaceae > Didymella > Didymella exigua. The sequence continues at coordinate 191,815 of NW_022984781.1, read as the reverse complement.
TGTCGCGCCCGGATCGCTATGGCCGAGCGCGCGAGATCCTCCATGTTCTCGAGGATCCCGCAGATGGTCGCCTCGGATTCCACCCTGTTCGAGCCCAGGACGTGTCTGACCTGCGCCTCCACGTCCGCCAGGCCCGTCTTCACCGCGGCAATCGCGTCGGACGTCGACTGCGGGCTGACGACGGCGGCCTCGGCGAAGTCGGCCTGGTCGACATTGCGCCACCTGGTCTGGATGCGGCGCGCACATGTCCGGCGTGTAGCAGTTGGTGTTGGTGTTGGTGCGGGTGCGGGTGCAGGGCGCCGGGGCGCGAGGGTCGATGCAGTCAGGAACGCGCGCCGCGCTGTGGGCTGCTGCAGCAGGTAATCGCACAGCTGGCACACGGGCCGCGACGGACGGCGCAGTGGCAGGCTGCCGGGCTTCATGGCGGCGGCGGCGGCGGCGGCGGGCGGATGGCGTGCTGCGATGAGGACGGCGGGCTGCGATGAGAATGGCGGGCTGCGATGAGGATGGCGGCCAGGTGCCGAGCAAGTGACAAAGGCTGAGGCGCGCGCGCCAAGGAGCTGCCATGTCGACTGTCGGCTGTCGACTGGCGGCAGTCGACTGGCGACTGGCGACTGGCCGAGCGCCTTGCAACCCAACCACGAACACGACACACCACTCGGCACACGCACGCGCGGCCCCAGACAGCAGGAGCCCGCCAGATTGCCCGCACTATCCGTCGCGAAGACAAGGACGCCCGCACATCACGGGGACGCTCACGGGGACACTCGCGGAGACACACACGGGGACACACGACACAATGCCTGGCCCTCCACCTCCCCCTCCGCCCATGCCGCCCATGGGCCGGGGCGCTGGTGGACCTCCGCCGCCGCCGCCAATGCCTGGGACAAAGGCGCCAGGAGCGAAGCCGCCGTCGGGTGCCGGACGCGTATGTGCACATGTCGACTGTCGGCAGTAGCAAGGCACCGGGCGCCCGCTGACGTGTGACAGGGAGCCCTGCTGGGTGACATATCAAAGGGCGCAAGGCTACGGAAGGTCGGGGTGGTCAACGACCGCTCAGCACCAGCGGTCGGAAAGGTCAAAGATGTCGCGCCGGCGATTGGAGGTGCGCCGCCTGTGCCTGGCATGGGGAGGCCGCCGGCGCCGCCGGGAGCACTGGCGCCGCCTGTGCCTGGAGGGGGCAGCCGGGCGAGAAGCAACAGCGACACTGGAGGCGACGGCGCGATGGCGGCGCCGCCTCAGCTGGGCGGACTGTTCGCGGGGGGAATGCCGAAGCTGCGGAAGTCTGGCGGCGTGAAGACGGGCGCCGACACAAAGTCGCCGTACATGTCCGACCCAGAGACGGCGCGACCACCACGGGGCGCCGCACCGAAGCCCCCGGGCGCCCCTCCGCCTCGGCCTGGCGCGGCGCCGCCAGCACCACCGCCGTTCCCGGGCGCGCGTCCACCGCTCAGGCCTGTGGGCTCGCTGGCCTCGAGCATAAGCGGGAAGCCGAAGCCGCCGCCGCCAATTGGCAAGAAGCCGCCCATGCCTCCTCCGTCGTCTCGAAAGCCGTCTGGCATGGCCCCGCCGCCGCCAGCATCGCCTGCTCGAGCGCCGCCTGTCCCCGGCGGCGCGCCTCCCGCGCCTCCGCCGCCGCCGCCTGGTGTCGTGCCTCCTGCGCCGCCGCCGCCGCCGCCGCCACCGCCGACAGCTGCGCCGCGAGCCCCTTCGCGATCGACGCCCCCTCCTCCGCCGTCTGCACCGCCGGGCAGACCGCAGGAAGACGACGACGACTACGACCCATACCGCTACGACACGTCGCGATCTCGGTCGCCCTCGGCACCAGCGCCGCCACCGCCCACAAACGGCCACGTCCCCTCGCTGGCAGAACAGGCAGCCCGGAATGCATTCGGCCAGGGCCGCGCCACGCCGGCAGCCCCCCCACCGCCGCCCCCAGGCGCCGCGCCAGCCCCTCCTCCGCCACCAGCATCAGCAGCCACACCGCCGCCCCCACCCCCAAGCGCTCCACCAAGTCGACCCACATCACAGGCCCCGCCGCGCTCAACAATGGACGCGAGCATGTACACGCTGTCCAACGGCGGCGCGAACCTGCGCAGCCCCACGGGCACGCTCGGCGGCGCCGGCCACAAGGGCACCATCACGCCCGTGCACGACCTGCGCTGGCGCTTCCAGCCCGAGAACTCGTTTCCCGCGCCCCGCCCGTTTACGGGCGGCGCGAAGCGCTACAGGGCGGGTCGCGGCAGCAGTGTCCCGCTGGTTCTCAGCGCGTACGAATAGGAGCGCATGCGTGAGGGCAGGCGCGGGGAGAATGTGCGGGCGGCGCCGCGCACGAGGGCTTGAGACGGTGGAGCGGGGGCGTTATTGATAGCGTTGTGTAGATGTGCGGCTCTTCTTATCGCTATCGGGCTGCATGCCGTGACTGGCGTAGCAGACGGCGAGCTGGGGAATAGACTGGAATTGAGGGCGCGCCCTTGGGGGTGCGCCCTTGGGGGTGTTGGTAACGCTTGGTTCTCCCTCTGTGAATGCCTCGTCTGGTTGTAAATGCTGCGCAGGGCAATGACATGGCTTCTTCTTCTCTTGTGTTTACGGACCGTGGATGGGGAGGGAATTGGCCTTGACAATGGCAGGCCTTGACAATGGCAGGCCTTGACAATGGCAGGCCTTGACAATGACAG
>NW_022984781.1:86402-188992 GCF_010094145.1 Didymella exigua CBS 183.55 | reverse complement strand
ACAGACCTTGACAATGGCAGGCCTTGACAATCACAGGCCTTGACAATCACAGGCCTTGACAATGACAGACCTTGACAATGGCAGGCCTTGACAATGACAGACTTGACAATGACAGACTTGACAAAAATATGGCAAGGTTCGTAAACTCGCGTTTCTAGTAGTCACACCCTCACTCATAGCACCCCCAGATTTGATCTCCACAGTGGCTGGATTAATTCTTGTTGCAGCCATAATAGAGGCAAAATGTACATACATTTGCACCCCTGAATTGGCTGGTAAATAGGCATGATATCTGCTGCGACAATTCTTAACCAGTACACCCTATGTAATGGGATGCGTGGTCCTCGAGCCTGCTTGTGTACCTTTTATCGTGCCAAGTTTCTTAGCGAGATACATGTAGACTGGTATTACACAGGAATAGCTTTGCAAGTCGAGGGTTCTCTGTTCATCTGTGCAGGTAGCTGGATTAATAGGTGGTAGCTGGATTAATGGGTGGTAGCTGGATTAATAGGTGGTAGCAGGATTAACAGGTGGTAGCTGGATTAATAGGTGGTAGCTGGATTAATAGGTGGTAGCTGGATTAACAGGTGGTAGTGGATACAAAGTTACACCGTCTCGCCCAGTCCATCTCAGTCCATCTCAATCCACACCAACCACGCCGGCGAACCGGCACAATTGCTCGCCCGCCCTCGCAGCGTGCCGTCCACGCTCTCCACGAACGCGCTCTTGCTCACCTCGGCCAAACACCGAACCGGCGTGCGAGCACCGGATGCGCTCCCCGATCGAGCCCAGATCGCCATGAGCAACCTGGTTTCCAAGCTTTGCGCAAGAGAGCTCAAGCTTTACCCCAGCGCCACCCCGCTGATCGCCTCGACGCTTACTGTGTTTTGCCGTGGGTTCGAGTCCGCATCCGCAGTGCTGCTCCGTCCTGCAGTGCTACGCCGTCCCCGCATGCTCAGCCGTTTGTGACCCATCCCCGCCTGCGTCATCGTCGTCGAAATATCCGAGGAGCCGCCCGCTGCCGATATTGGTGGAATCGAGCAGCCCGGCCTGAGGGCGGCCTAGCGTGCGAGGAGTGCGGTGCGGTCGCTCAGTGCAGCGGGTGGATGGTCGAAGATGGGGAAGCCCGCTCGGATGACATTGACGCAGGCCCGTGGGCGTACTGGCGTCATAGCCAGGCACGAATATGCTGCCATTGGATCGGTGCGGAAGCCGACCTCGCGCCGTGGAAAGTACAAAGGTCATGTGTGCCCGCCTCGTGTCTGGCGGGCTACTTCTGCTTCGCCGTCAACATGAAGGGTATCTTGAAACTGAGCGGCGCGCTTGCGCTGTCTTGCTTGGCCGTCGAGACGGCGGCGAGGGCGCTTGCTTTGCAGCCTGATCAGTGGATTGCGCCGTACAAGCGCGAAGTGCTGCAGGATATTGTGACCTGGGACGAGCACTCGATCTTTGTGCACGGCCAACGTATTTTCCTGTACTCTGGCGAAGTCCGTAAGTACATGTCGACATGGTTGCCTGCCGCAGCTGACCGATTAAAGATCCTTTCCGTCTACCGGTGCCGAGTTTGTACCTTGATATTTTTCAGAAGATCAAGGCCCTCGGCTACAACGGTGTCTCCTTTTACGTCGACTGGGCTTTGCTCGAGGGTAAGCCCGGCGAGTACCGTGAGGAGGGCGTCTTCGACCTTCAACCCTTCTTCGATGCCGCTAACGAGGCTGGCATCTACCTCATCGCCCGCCCCGGCCCGTACATCAACGCTGGTAAGAACCGAGACAAAACTGCTGCTCCTCAGTAGCTAACTTCCTTTTAGAAGCGAGCGGTGGAGGCTTTCCAGGCTGGATCCAGAGAGTCAACGGCACTCTGAGAACGAGAGCTCCGGACTTCCTCGCAGCAACAGACAACTACATGAAAAACGTCGGCAAGAAAATCGCTTCCGGTCAGATCACTAACGGTGGACCGATCATTCTGGTGCAGCCTGAGAACGAGTACACGCAGGCCACTTCGGCGATCAAGCCGTTCCCGGATCCCGACTACTTTCAGTACGTCGAGGATCAGCTCCGCGATGCCGGCATTGTCGTGCCCCTGATCAGCAACGACGCCAGCCCCAAAGGACACAACGCACCCATCGCGTCTGCACCTGGCTACCCTGCTGTTGTAGACATCTACGGTCACGACGGATACCCGCTCGGCTTTGATTGCGCCAACCCGACGGTGTGGCCCAACGGTGCGCTGCCCACCAACTGGCACGATCTTCACCTCAAGCAGAGCCCCAACACGCCATACTCCATTGTCGAGTTCCAGGGCGGTAGTTTTGATCCATGGGGCGGTCCCGGGTTTGACAAGTGTGGTGTTCTGGTCAACGCCGAGTTTGAACGCGTCTTCTACAAAAACCTGTACAGCTTCGGCGTCACAATCCTAAACTTGTACATGACGTACGGCGGCACCAACTGGGGCAACTTGGGTCATCCAGGCGGCTACACATCATACGATTACTCCAGCCAGATCGGCGAAGACCGACGCGTGGATCGCGAGAAGTACTCTGAGCAGAAGCTCCAGGCCAACTTCTTCAAGGTCACCCCGGCATACTTGACTGCTTCTCGAGGAAACGCCTCCACTACTGCCTGGACCAACACGCAGGCGCTGACCGTTACGCCTGCCACCAGCAACACTACCAGCTTTTACTTTGTCCGCCACTCAACGTACAACACTTTGGACTCGACCTCGTACAAGCTCAACATCCCCACTTCGGCCTTTGGCAACATCACTGTTCCACAGGTGAACGGAACTGCCCTCACTCTCAACGGACGTGACTCCAAGGTCCACGTCAGCAACTATGATCTTGGTGGCTCCACAGTTGTATACTCGACCGCCGAGATTTTCACATGGCACAAGTACGACGACAAGACAGTGCTCGTAGTTTACGGTGGCCCTGGCGAGACCCACGAGCTGGCTCTTGCTGCGACTGGTCTGGAGATTCTCGAGGGCGATGTCAAGAGCATCGCCACCCGCGGCCACACCGTTCTGAACTTCAACGTCGACGGCGGCAGGAAGGTCGCCAAGGTCGGCGCGGAGAGCAACTTCATCCACGTCTACATGGTCAGCCGGAACGAAGCATACAACTACTGGGCAGTCGATCAGGCGCCTCACGACAACTCCGAGGCAATCATCCTCAAGGCTGGCTACCTTACCCGCACAGCCAAGGTCAGTGGTGACACACTGGCTGTCACTGGAGATCTCAACGCCACGACACCGATTGAGGTCATTGGTGCTCCTTCATCAGTTAAGAAGCTCACCTTTAACGGCAAGGATGTGGACGTCACAGCCTCGAATGCAGGCGCTCTCGGCGGCACCATTGAGCTGCCCAAGGCCGACATCAAGGTCCCGAAACTCAACGAGCTCGAATGGAAGTACATCGACACCCTGCCCGAGCTCCAGGCCGACTACGACGACAGTAAGTGGAAGGTCGCAGACCTCAACAAGACCTACAACTCATTGAGACCCCTCACAACACCCGTCTCCCTGTACAGCTCCGACTACGGCTTCCACACCGGCACGCTGCTGTACCGCGGCACATTCACCGCGACCGGCAACGAGACCACCTTTTACGCCTGGACTCAGGGCGGCTCAGCCTTTGGCTCCTCCATCTGGCTGGGCTCGCAATTCCTCGGCTCGTGGCGCGGCTACGACGCCGCCACAAACGGCAACGCGACCGTGACGCTCCCCACCCTCACCGCCGGCAAAACATACACCATCACCATCGCAGTCGACAACCAGGGCCTCGACGAGAACTGGACCATCGGCACCGAAACAGGCAAGAATCCCCGCGGCATCCTGAACTACCAGCTCGCGGGCCGCGCGCAGTCGGACGTGAGCTGGAAGCTGACGGGCAACCTGGGCGGCGAGGACTACGTCGACATGTCGCGCGGGCCGCTCAACGAAGGCGGCCTGTTCGCGGAGCGCAACGGCCTGCACCAGCCCGGCGCCCTGTCCGCAGCCGCGGGCTGGAAACCCAGCAAGGGGCCCGTCACGGACGGCATCGCGGCGCCGGGCATCGGCTTCTTCGCGACCGAGTTCGCGCTCGACCTGCCCGCGGGCTGGGACATCCCGATCAGTTTCACGTTCGCCAACGGCACGAGCGAGGGTGCCACGGGCGCTGGCTCGGGCGTGCGCGCGTACAGAGTGCAGTTGTACGTCAACGGGTGGCAGTATGGAAAGTTTGTCAGCAACGTGGGGCCGCAAACAAGCTTCCCTGTGCCCGAGGGCATTCTGGACTACCGTGGCACGAACTACCTTGCGGTTTCGCTGTGGGGGCTGGATGCGGGCGCGACGCGCATCGAGGGCTTGGAGCTTGCTGTTGATGCCAAGGTTTGGGGCGGGCTGGAGGTGGATGTTGTGCAGGGCCAGAAGTATGAGGCTAGAGAGGGTGCGTACTGAGGCTAGAGAGGGTGCGTACTGAGGCTAGAGAGGGCGCGTACTGAGGCTAGAGAGGGCGCGTACTGAGGCCAGAGAGGGCGCGTACTGAGACTAGAGAGGGCGCGTACTGAGACTTAGCTGGCAGCGAGTGATTTGTATGAAGTAATGAGAGATATCATGGCATTTGTACCCGGCATTATCTTGCACAAAGCCCAGCACCGTATCATCTCGCCTCCCCTTGGAGACTCATTACAGCGCCAGTGTGAGCCAATGATGAAAGCGTCGAGCTTGGGACGTATGCCGACTCCGTCCAGATATTCAATGAACGCTTCCGCGGATTGCTAGAATTCGAATCCGATCGCGCGTAGGCCCTTGTGCTCTTCAATAGCGTCCCCGACCTGTCTGTGTGTAAAGAATTGAAAGTGTTCCAGATGTCTTATTCTCCTGTGCTCGTGTTAGTATACTCGGTCATCAAGGCACGAGGACGTCGCTCACCCATTGTTCTAGGAAGCCATCTGCATGCTGCCACTCGTGTAGGTCAAGATCACGTTCCTGTAGTTGATAGCCAGGTTGTTTCCAGGTTGGGACAAGGCTTGGAGAAAGGTTCCCCAAAGAAGTCATCGTATTCGTTCTTGAGAAAGTCTTCGAACGGTTGTTGACGGATGTCAGCAGGCCGATACGATTGATATACCTACGGGTCCAAAGCGAGTCGGCCTCGGATCTCTAGGACTTCAGACCAGTCCATCAAATCATCGAGAGAGCTGCTGGCCTCATTCCGTCCAGCGTACAAGCGGCGCAGAGGTGAGGCCGTCTGGTCTTCCTTGAGCCTGCGCCCAAAGTCTCGCGCAAATTCGTCAGCTCCCTTACACTCGCAGGATCGCAGCTCTGCCGGCATGCTCAGATCAGGCGGGGTTTGCAATTTTTCGAACATGCCCTTCACACCTAAGCTGGAAAAGCGCAGACTCTCGAGATGCAGCTGATGGCATTGCTCGTTGTCCAACAGACCCTGTAGATGTGGTGCCAACGCATGCATTTCTAGATAACCGTGAAATTGTTGAGCAAGAGATAATCGTCTCAGGCCACTGGACTTGTCTGGAAATAATTGTTTAAGAAACTTCTCTAGATTATCCGGCACTGTGAAGAAGATGTCGAGGGTACCACGTTGGAGGCAGCATATGCGTGTAGGGATGGAACGGATACCTTGGATATTCAGTTGCACAACTCCAAAGAAAGACGCAATGGCGCAAGCATATTTGAGGACGTTGTATGCAAAGTGCTATTTCTTCAGACACGCAGTACTCTGGAATGATGCTGCAAGTTTGCAAGGCGCACTGTCGGTCGAGCTTTGCAAAGTTCTCGTTCAAAACAGCTTACCGGAGAGTGAAAAGACCATGGGCTGGGAGCATCTCTAGTGTCACATCTATTGGCTCCTCGTACCGCGACTCAGATTACACTGAGGCGAAAAGTTGAGCTCGGGGCCCGTTTGCACTGTGGCAGGCTCCGGAGGAGGTGGCCGGACTTCGAAAGTCAGCTCACGCGTATGGCGCAGGTATCGACCAGCACCCGCTGCAACGCTTTTGGAAAATGGAATTGTGTCACTGTCTTGAATACGGAGTCGTGTGTTCTAATACAGGCGCGGTGTCGCGATAGAACGTCTGGACGTGCACGTTAGACATAGGTAGTGCTTTCAGATCGGCTGCAGATCTGACGTGATCTAGAAGTAGCGATTGAACATGCATTGGAAGGTCCAGCATCGTGGCGTGACACTGTCGATGAGCTTCGATCGAAGGTTGATGTAAACCACAGTGGGGCACACATTCACAGGAAAAGATCCGGGGCTGTATAGGGCACCACACTAGTCGCGTCACTATGTGATTGGACTTTCCGAAATGAGAAGGCCCCTCCCTTACTTCAGGGTCAGTTGTTCGTTCACCTCATTCTCATCATGACAGCCTCCACGGGAAGAAATAAGGCAAACGAGGCACCTCAGGTTTGAGCGATTCTAATAAGCCATGGTCACGTTATTGAAATGCCGAAATGGACGGCGGCTGGACTGCCAATGCACCTCGGCGGGCAAATGGTCACGATGCTTGTAGCGACGCACATGAGCGCAGTGTTTCATGAAACGCTCCCGTGCTGGATATGTCCCAGAGGAGACCTCAAAGTACTTTTGCGAGTGGCAGCAACAGCGACACGGCCACCAACGAATCCTACTCTGGTCTGGAGACATCGATCGACGAGGCCGACAGCATGTCCAGGATGTCCTTCGTACAAACCGCCCCAGCGGCCTCTCCCGGTCAAGCCCGGCATTAGCGGTAAATATAGCCATTTGAACCCCTCCACCGAGTCGCGCAAGACAGCGCGCTTATATGCAGCAAAGTATCCCCAACCGTGTCGCAAACGTCGCAGGACGCTGTCATCCTTCAGCGCAAAGTCTTCAAAAGATAAAGGATTCAGCAACGTGACCAGGTGTCCAATCGCCCACACGTTCGCGCGGATGCAGCCTGGCGGGCAGCAGACCAATGCACAAGTGCCCGGCTTCAGCCCCAGGCGACACAGCTGCCTGCCTGATGACTAGCTGCATCGTGGTGCAGTGTTGTGCTTTTGGCCCCCAAAATGGCGGTTGCTTAATTTCTCTCAAATTCTCATACGTCCGCCGTTCTTCCAGACACTTCCTTCCTTCTTACGTTACCTGCTTGTCTGTTGCATTTGTGTGCTATATCAGTCAGCTTGTGCCGCCCTCAGCAAGCCATCACCACCGCCCCGCTTTCGCAGCTGACGCCTGAACCCACACCTTTGAGCACCGTTTGCTGGTGGTTGCATTTATTGCAGGTCTCTGACTCTTCTCATCTCAGACACACAATATACTCGCCAACGGATATCTCTGAGTGTCTGCAAGATGTCGCGCCTCTACGATGACTATGAGGAAGATGAGTGGTATCATAGAGATGTCTACAACGGCGCTCGCCATGTTCCCAAACCACAGATCCGCGAGCATCTCGGCGGCCGGCGCATCTCCGAGTACCTCAACCCAGAAGTCCACTATACAAGTGGTCTCCACCGAACCAAGTCCACCGGTCACTCGCCGACCCCCAATGTGACTATCTACAATACAACTCGCATGGACAATGAGAGCAACCCCAATATGCGCACTACTACCGATCAACGAAGCCGCGAGGCCAGTGCTGACGGCCGTGGCCGCACTCGAAGAATGCCCGGTGAATGGGGGCTTGATGACGAAGTCGAAGAGCTGAGGATGCAGATGCGACTGGCACGATCTCGCTCCCGCGGAGAGCATTATCATCATCACGGCCACTCACCAGATCGCACCTATGACGATAGGTTGAAGCTGTCTTTGGCCGAGCAGAAGCTGAGGGAAGCTGAGGCAAAGATCGAGGCAGAGAGGCGCGAGGAGATCATAAAGAGGAAACTCGAGCTCAAGTACATCAAGGATCGACAAGAGCGCGATGACGAGGAGGCTCGCATCAAATGCATTGAAGAGAGGTTGCGTACGGATTTGGACCTCAAACGGGAGCGAGAAGAGCGGGCACGTGAGCGTGCGCTTCGCGACGAAGCAGACAAGAGGGAGCGCATTCTCGCTGACAGCAAAGCTAAGGCTGAAAAAGAGCTGAGAGAGAAGAAAGCGGAGAAGGACAGGATCCTGGCTGATCATGAGAGAGAAGAGAGGGATGCTGACGAGAAGCGAAAACGTCTGGTACAAGAGCAGAGAGAGAAATTCGAAAAGGAGCAGCGCGAGCGTGATGCACAAGCAAAGGCACAGGAAAAGGAGGCGGAGCGCATCGTTGCAGAAGCGCAAGTCAAGCGTGAGGCCGCTGCAAAGAAAGCGAGGGAGGCTGAACAGGCCGCGGTAGATGCCTACAATAAAAGAAAAGCTGAAGAAGAGGCCAAAGCAAGAGCCGAGCAGGAGCGCATCGTCTACGAGTACGAGCGCAAGAAGGTCCTCGACGCAGAGAAGGCAAAGAAGCAACGCGAGGAGCTACTCTTGCAGATGGAGCTCGAGAAGAAGGCCCAAGCAAAGAAGGAGCAGGAAGAATACGAGGATTTCATGCGCAGGCAAGCCGCAAAGAAGGCTGCTGAGAAAGCCAAGCAAGATAAGGAGGATGCAGAGCTTGAAGCGGCCATGCGCAAACGCCTGGCACAATTCGGCTTCCAGGAGAACCAAATCCAAGCCATGGTTCACCCCGAACAGCAGAAGAAGCTGGAGCAGCAGCAGGTCGGCCTGACACCACACAATCCACTGCGCATTGCACCTCAGCCCACATACGCAAAGATTAGGAGGGAGTATCTCGACATCGAGACCTTGCACTACTACGACATTCCCTACGAGTACGATGCTGTAAGTGACCACCGCACTCTCACGCAAGATCTGTGTGCTAACAAACCTAGGATCCCAGCTACATCATCGTACTCCGCGAGATGAACCAGAGGGAGACCGACATCCTCTTCGAGCACACAAGGCGATTGCGTTCAAACCATGGACACCACCTCTTTATCGAAGCAGATGGTCGCGACCGCCACGGCAAGAAGGAATACGCCTTCGTACGCAAGAAGTCCAGGTCGAGGTCTCGCAGCGACATCTCACGCCCGGCAAAGAACGTAACGCTCTGTGAAATGCTTTTCAGATAGAAGCATCTTACAGTAGCTAATGTTGGAGTTGGAGCATTGCTTTGATATTATTTCTAACGCGTATACCATTCTCCTCGCTCACACCCTGTCAGCTCTGAGGAGCATTTCGTGTTCCATTGATTATGTAGCGTCTGGCTCTTCAGGGCAGCTGGATCTCCACAAAATACAGGTATTGCGTGCAGTCCATCTGGGCAGCTGCGTCTTCTTGCATACAAGCGTGACGATGATGTCAAGATCAAAATCTTATCTCAACAAGCTCTCAGCTGTTCACCGGTCGTGTGTAACCGTCTCGGCCGCTCGCCACTCAGGACAGAAGGTTCAGCAGGCGGGCGCGTCGCTTCATCGCCGGGCAGCTGAACAAAAGCAAGCAGCGCTCACATGACGCTCGTTCCTAATCCAGTGACTGCATGTGGGGCTCGCAGTCCACGGGTGATGACATCTGATCGTGGTAAATACTTCGGCCCGCAGAGCAAGCCTCGGTACTTCTGGTCCGACACGGCGGGACATTTGACAGTCCTGACGCGCCGCACGCTTCTTCTTCCACAGTTTGTCTTTGCGTTTTTGTGTGATACCCTTTGTTTCTTGCAGTCATGGCGGACGCATCTTGCGGGCCGTCAAACGCTCTGCAGAATTTCCAGAAACACAGCTCCGTTGATCGGACCCTGCAGCAAGACCGTCTCGTCGGCCGCCAGTCTCCAGCGCAGGTCAGTTCACATGTCACGCCGACGGGGATACGTGCTCACCGTGTGCAGGGCTTCAGATCGTCCCCAGGCCCAAATGCTGGTGTCGATTCTGAGTTTGATGCCTTCCAGCAAGGTCGCCCCGGTCCGCCGCAGCCAGACTTCCAGCACTTCCCCCAGCAGTTCGCGACGCCTCCGCCGCAATTTGCACATGCCCAGCAGGCGCCGGACTGGGCTTCGGACTTCCAACGTTTGAATATCACGGGTCAGCCTGCGCCTACCCTGCAGTTGCGGCCTCAGGCAGGGAATGCGGCGTCCGCATGGCATCAGGACTTTATGAGGCAGCAGAGTCCAGCTGCTCCAGCACAGCAGCAGAACGCGTTCGGTGGCATGCAGAACTACGGTATAAGCGGGTTCGCGGGGCCTTCGTACATGCAGAACAGCTTCCAGCCCAGCGCGCAATTGTCGCAAGTAGCCCAAGGCAAGCAGACAGCGCAGGGACCGGCATTCGACGAAGCCGCTTTCGAGCAGGCGTTTGCGCAGGCGCAACAAGACGCCTTCGAGTCGGCAGAGGCGGAGGCAGCAGCAGAAGCACAGCGAGCGCAGTCTCGAGCAATGAACCCCGAGGTCATGGGCGAGTTCACCCGGACAAGTGAGGATCCTCTTCTTATACGGATACGGGAAACACGGCCAGGTGTGTAGTATCAGATTGCTGTGCCATGTCTGCTAACACTGGCCTAGCCGTCTACTCGGCCATCCAGGTCTGGAGCGAGATGGGCCTCGGCCGCACCGAAGAGGCCGTGTCGTACCTCGACAATATGGGCATTTTGGAGAGGAGCGGTGATCTGGTACAGGATGCGAACGAAGCGAGGTGGATTGTCGACTCGTTGCAACGGATCGTGGACCGCGGAGCTCCACAGGAAGTCAGGACACGTGCGGATGGTCTGATCGCGGCCATCAACCAGAGGATCATGTCACATTACCCGCTGGGCGCTCGAGTACCCATGAGTCAAGAGCCGATCTGGCAGGAGCTGGACGATGCGGGATACATGAAGACGCCGCACAACGAAACGACAGAGCAAGAGCCCAAGCAGCAGCAGGAGCAGCCAAAGATGAACGACGACGATGAGATGGCAGCCACCGCAGGCCACTTGCTGGAGAGAGTAGCAGACAACACGAGCGAGAAGTTCCAGAACTCGCAATTCCTCGAGCTCATGCGCCGACTTCGCGACCGAGAAGTCCGCGTCGAAGGCGACAAGATGGTTGAAATCAACGGCAGCCAAACCTCCGCACCATCTACGACTCAGCATGGCGCCGGTCCAGCAGACATAACAACCCAGATCCCCGGCATCGACCCGAACATCCTCAACCACGCAGCCAACGACTTCGAGCTGCCGTCCTACTACGAAACGTACGAGACCTCTCCTGAAAAGTCTCCTGTCACGGGCGAGTCGTTGATGACTGACGTGTTCTCCGCACAGTTTTCAACTTCCAACGTCAACTCGTCCTACCACCGATGAACGTTTCTTTGAGAGTCGGAAGATTCAAGATGAGAGTCTTATGCCGGCTAGCGGACAGGATGAGGATTTCTGGCGCCACCCGTTGCCTGGGCGCGATCCGGTGCAGAAATCGAGCAAGTATCTGTCCTATGCGGATCAGCTAAGATTGCTTGAAGAACAGAACAGGAAGAGAAGGCTTGCACTTGCCCATGAAGAGCTGAATGAGCAGAGTTCTCCGCAGCTATTGGAGTACACGAGGCGGCTGAGAGAGTTGGATGAGATAAACAGGCGAGGCTGATGCATTCGGCGCGCGGAGTTGGAGCAGGAGGGATTCGGTGCGCCGGTCGTGCATGGACGAATACCAGGAGGTGCTGGAGGTTACTGAGCAGCGGAACAAGCTCAAGCTGCGCGCTGCCCGACAAGATCTCTTTCGTTCGCTGGCTCATACTCTGCAAGTAAACACTCTCTTCGGTACTTGCGGACAGAACAGTACTTGCAGACAGAATGAAGCGGAAATCCACGCAGGGGTGAAGAGCAAGAAGCAGGGGGAGCTCTTTGCCCAGCGACCGAAACGCTAGTCAATTCCGGAAGGTCTGAGCAGGGCTGAGCAGGGCTATGGCTCTCCAGAGTACTTGCACGATATCACAAAACGCGTCCGACGTTCTGAGCATCTGAATGTGTGATTTATTCTGCAAGAGCAGTGATACATCTTGATCAGACGAATACTTCGGTAGAAATAACCGAAACCCAATGCTTCCAGAAAAGTCATTACCCACTTCCTACGTCGTTATCGCTGGACCTTCTGCGTGGCAGTAAAAGCGTCACTGATGTGCGAGGATGAGTCGAGGATGAGTAGAATTGCGCTAGTGACCATCTTCACCTCTGACCGTCATCGTACGCATAGTACAAATACCATATGCGCCATCTGGAACGCAAACAACAGACAACCTAGTTTTGACGAGCGACCTCGCCCTACTGACACCACTACACACCTTCAACGCCTTTTCGATATCCTGAGACTTACGTCCACACATCTTCCCGTCACTACGTCTTCGACCATGGCCACGCGCGTCACAGTTGCAAGCAACGCCCAGCAGTCGCAAAAAGCTCTGCTACTCGCTCCCGTCTCCGCCGTCGCAGATCCCGTAGCTGCAAACTCCGTTCGGTCACTGGTGCTCAAGACAGCACAGGCAAGGCTGAAGCTCAAGAAACCGGTCCGAGTCTTCATCAAGCAAACAGGGCAGGAACTCACCAGAGAAGTGGACTGGAAGACCAACATCAAGAACGACGTCGTTCTCCTGGTTTCCGCCGGAGAAGAGTACGTTGGGTTAAAGAAAGCACCAATCGTCCACGGTACGTCACCCCCCATGAGCACATTTGCGCAAGTTCCCCCTCCGAGCGCTAGCATCTCTCGTGCAACAAACACCACCCACACTGACACCCCAGCAGGCACAAACCCAACCTGTCCCGTCGAGCTCCTCGCATCCAAAGCACCAGTTGAATCTCTCGCCACCACCCAGCTCACAACCACTGCGCACACACTCCCCGGCATCGTTCGCGCAGTAGCCCAACCCGATCTCCACCCCGGCACCAGGTTCCCCATCGGCGCCGTCTTTGTCTCGGAGCGATGGATTCATCCCCCGCTGATCGGCGGAGATATCGGGTGCGGGATGACGTGGTACCGGCTCTCTCTGTCACGAAGTGCTGTTGATGGCGACAAGGGCAGGAGAGTTGCTGAGAAGCTGCGCGGTCTTGAGGGGCCGTGGAGAAGTCGGGAGGCTAGGGAGCTGTGGCTGACGGATGAGCAGGGGTGTTGTGATGCGGGCGAGGAGTGGGACAAGAGTGTTGGCACGATTGGGGTGGGGAATCACTTCGTGGAGGTGCAGGTCGTTGAGGATGCTGACGCCGATGCGCAGATGGGTTGAGGAAGGGGGACGTTGTGATGCTTGTACATTCGGGGAGTCGCGGGTATGGGGGGAGTGTGCTGAAGAAGTTTGCGGCTGTGGAGAAGGCCAGTCTAGAGGAGGGCAGTCTCGAGGCGGAGGAGTATTTGAAGGAGCACGATCGGGCTTGTCGGTGGGCGAGGGCGAATCGGGATCTCATTGCCATGAGGTTTCTGGCTTGTCTTGAGCCTGGGAATGAGGACTGGCGGCTTGGACTTTCGGACGTGGATACGCCTGGGGTGGATGCTGCGAGCATCGAGCATAGTAAGACTGCTCTCAACGCACGCAAGGTGGTCGACATCTGGCACAACAACGTCGAGCGGGTGCCCTGGCCACCGTCACCTCCATCATCCACACCCACACTCGACGGACTCGCCAATCAACTTACTCTAGACGACACCTCGAAACCTCAGGACTATGTCTACATCCACCGCAAAGGTGCAGCACCAACCTACAATCCATTGACGCGCCAGCCCCTCCCTCTCCTACCTCTTCCAGGATCCCGAGGCACACCGACCCTCATGCTCTCACCCACCTTCTCAGACACTACGTCGTGGGGCCTGAAGAATGCACTCTCACTTGCTCACGGCGCCGGCCGCAGCATGTCGCGAACGAAAGCGCTCTCCTCCTTATCGCAGAAGTACAAAGGGCAGAACATCCTGCAGCCACGCGCTGGAGACGCTGAGGGCACTTGGGTGGTCTGCGACGAGAAAGACTTGGTGTTCGAAGAGACGCCGGATGCGTACAAAGATGTCCAGGCCGTGGGTCAGGACCTGGTGGACGCTGGTGCTGCGAGGATTGCGGGGTGGTGTCGGGCAAGGGTGAGCTACAAGGTGCGCAACGAAGGGCGTTGAACACGGCCATGGAGGGACGTCGCACATCAGCCTTCGATGGCAATCTTCGGTCCTCGCTGCCAGGTGGCAGGAATCGCATGCTCCGAAGATTGCGATCCCCAGCCAAGAATGTGGCGCGTGGCTCCTACCTGCCTCTCTTGCGTGGCACAAAGACGCGTAGATTGGCCTTGCTTCACGTAGATGCGCGTCCCCTGTTTCAACGCCTCAATGTAAGTCAGTTCATCTCGTCTGTCTTACTCTTATTTCCGGTTCCCGTCTCTTTATCCGTGCCGCTGGACAGCTATGTCACGGCTGCCAGGAGGCGTGCAGCACCTGCTCAGCACTGCTACTGGCATATTTTCGCAGTACGCTCGGCTCGGTATATTGGCAGTCTATTTAGGGCGAAACAGCGACGGCTCCGGCAGCAGCGTCGACACGTTGGTGTGTTTGCTGTCAGCTGTCTGGGTTTTGTCTTTGTCTAGAGAAACACTGGAGCAGGTGTCCTGCGGCCCGCTGGTGTATTTTTGGAAGGTCATTTTAGCCGAAGCTTAGCACAAGGCGAGAGCATCTGATGTCTAGTCCTACAACACCAACACGGCGCTTGGGCTGATCATAGGGCATCGTGGGTGTATTTGCAAGGCGCTGCGGAGCGAGCACAGCAGCTGCAGCCATGTGGCGGAGATACACAGCGGCGTCAACAGCTCGTGGCCTAGAGCTCACCAACCTCCCTCAGTGGCCATCACCTGGGCACCTCAGGTTATGTGCGCCCTCGGCGATCCATTGGCTACGCCCTGACCGCGTTCCTGCGCTAAACATTGAAACTTTGCGCTCCAATTGGCTGTCACCCGCCAACATGTCTGGGCGTTTCAAAACAGCCGGCGCAGGCTTACATTCGGGCGCCGAACGATATGCAACAACGCCGTTCCTCCAATCTAGGGCACAGAGCAGGCGGTTTGACGTGTAGACTTTCTCCTTTGGCGGCCAATGGCAAGCTCGGG
Source organism: Didymella exigua CBS 183.55 (assembly GCF_010094145.1). NCBI lineage: Eukaryota > Fungi > Ascomycota > Dothideomycetes > Pleosporales > Didymellaceae > Didymella > Didymella exigua. The sequence continues at coordinate 173,979 of NW_022984781.1, read as the reverse complement.
ACTGAAAGGGAAGTGGACTCAGGGAGTAGCTGCTCGGGCTGTGGCACATGCGGTACCGGTAAGGTCTGCTCAAGAGGAGCGGCACGGTGTGAATGGCTCTTGTAGGGCTCAGTCACACAGCCAGCCTCCTGGTCGGGTCGAATGCGGATGTGACTGTGCCTGGCGTGTATATAGCTGAGTACGCGCCCGCTTCAGGCCTTGAGGTCACTTCCGTCTTCAGTAATAGCTTATTGAGTCTAAGTCCTTTCTCCGCATTTAGCTGCATTCTTGTCGTTTGGCCAGTCGTGCTTGCGCTTTGCCCTAAACAATCGATTGCCATTGTTACTGCTTTGTTAGAAAGAGTAAGTACTGCGCCTTCCCCTTCACTTTCACTTCGCCTTTCACCGCAATTTAAAGAGCTTGGCTTTGTTTATTTGAACCCTTCCTCTCCACGAACACGCTCTCGCATCGCTCACTCAACCCACCTTCGACACGCGCTAAACAAAGCTCCAGTACCCCATTCTTTACATCCCCTCAACATGCGCGCCTCCATTCTCTCGCTCATCGCCGCGACGTCGGCTGTCACTGCCCAGTCGTCGGCTGTTGTCCCTGCTCCTGTAGTCAGCGGTAACCCCAAGGGCGTCTCCTACGTTGCCACGCTGCCTGAGCAAACCAAGTACACCGTCCGCGGCTCTGTCGCTGCTGTGTCTGTGGAGGATGGCAACGGCGTCAAGTTCACCGTCTCCATCTCCGGTCTGCCCGCTGAGGGCGGCCCCTTCATGTACCACCTGCACGAGAAGCCCGTCCCTTCTGATGGCAACTGCACCGGCACTGGCGCTCACCTCGACCCCTACAAGCGCGGTGAGGTTCCGATCTGTGATTCCAGCAAGCCCGAGACCTGCCAGACTGGTGACTTGAGCGGCAAGTTCGGCAATATGACTGCGCAGGAGTGGTCGCAAGAGTGAGTTGACCAGAGATCCACCAAGACCGATGTGCTGACAATGAATAGATACGTCGATCTCTACTCAGCTACTCGACCTGACAGCAACGCCTACTTTGGCAATCTGTCTGTCGTCGTCCACTTGTCCAACAAGACCCGCATTGCCTGCGCCAACTTCACCCAGCTCTCCGCTGGTGAGGAGTCCGGCTATCCTGTCTCGAGCATCAACCTGAGCACCAGTGTCTCCTCCGGCTACGCTCTTCCAACTGGCAGCGGAGGTTACAACAGCAGTGCTCCGGCCACACCCACTGGCACGGCGTCCGCCACTACAGCTGTCCCCATCTCGCCCAGCTCCGCCTCTTCGTCCGCTCCTGTGGAGTTCACCAACGCAGCGACTAAGTTCGCCAGCGGTGCTGCTGGTGCCGTCGTCGCCGCCGCAGCGGTTCTGTTGCTCTAAGCAACATGTCACACGCGCGTTGACTGACTAGGATTACTGTGCTGTGACACCTTAAAAGAAGGGATGTCTCAACCAAGGATATTTGTGCATACTGGCGTTCCGGGCGATTGGCATCGATACCACTGAGCTGCGTCAGCTCCAGCTCTTTTTCTCTGCATGGCAGGCCTAATTTAGAGGCATTTTCTTGTACATTGACTTTTTCGATACCATAATGGAGGAATCTACAGTGGACCAAAAATAGATACCAAACCTGAGTATGGCTTTTGAACTGACTGTCTAACTGTGTTTCTTGGGTATCGTTCTACACATCGCCCGTCTATTGCTGCCTCGCAAGCCGGTCGAGGTTGCGCTCTTCCTCGTCACTATCTGGCTCCTCGCCCCTTGCGCTCTTCTTGAATCTCGGCTTATCTTCTGCGAGCGTGACCTCAAGCTTCCTCCCCCCAAAATGCCTGCCGTGGATTGCCTCCTTGAACTTCTCCGCGCCCTCAAACTCTTTGAACCGCACCGCGATGATGCCATCCGCCTCCTTGTCATACAGCGTGACATTTGTGACGTCGCCGAACGTCTCGGCTTCCTCGCGTATGTCCTCCTTGATCTCAAGGATCGCGGCGTCGTCTTCGTCGAGCTCGGCAAGCGTGAATGCGTACCGCAGAATACATACCTTGGCCCATTTGTTCTTCTTGGGCGCAAAGGCTTCGGCCACTTCTTCTTCGTTGTCGGACCACTCCGCGAGTTTGCTGTATGCACATTAGCTCTGGCCACACTTTTGGGTCCCCAGGTGGTGGAACATGATAAGAAGGGCAACGCACCGGTTCAACTCGGCCCGGTTTCGCTCGCTCGCCTTCTTGTCCTTCCGCGACAGCTGATTTTTGATCTCGTCCCCGTCCTTGTGCTTCTTGTAGCTGAAGTCTGCTTCCTTCACGTGTATCACGCCTTGCGACTGGTCCTCGATTCGGAAGTAGTACTCGTCCATCATCCGGATGGCCAGGTCGACGCTGTCCTTCTTGAAGTACACGATCAGCGCGTCGCCGTTGAAGTTCCCGGCTTCATCCTTGTACATCTTGATGCGCTTGTTGCCGTCGGCGCCCTGGTCGATGATGCCGTATTTCTTGAACTCGTCTTCGATTTCGGTCTCGTTTGTGTCGCGGGGGAGGTTGCTGACGTAGATTGCGCGGTTTTCTTGGACTTTGGGCTTTTTGATCCCCTGGATCGTGTTAGAAGGGGAATTGGTCAAACGCGGAGAACGCTTACATCTGCTGCTTGCGTGTTCTTACGCTTCTTGCTGGGTGGGTCAGTCTGTGCGTTCATGGATGTCTCGGAGGTGACGATCTCAGCCTCTGTCAGAGGGTTGTCGATGATTTCGTGCATCATGTTCGCGGCGGGACGTGACAGGCGCAAGCCAACGCAAAGAAATCTATGACTATGTCGTCAAGAGCTTGAAGAAGTCGCGCGAAAGCGTTGCAATAGTAGCTTCGATCGACACTCTTCCCGGATAATCTCTGGATTGTTCCTTTCGAGGACTCAGAACAGGTGACAGTCTAGCTGATCTTTATGAGCGCGTTGCAATATCGCCGCTGCGCAGTTGGCTGTATCGAAGACAGCTTCAAGCTCGCTGGTGTCGGTGCTGGCAGAAAAGTTTGGCGGTGAGCTAGGCGACAGGAACGCGTGACTTCGACGGGGACGATGTTTCTCCGGATCGATGGGATCACCCTTCAGTTGTGGGTTTCAGGATGTGGTGGCCTTCAAAAGTGTGGGCAGAACCGCTGTTTGAGATTCCCTTCGTTAGTTTCTCGAAAGGGCTTGCCCTTGGATGCCGCCATCTCGAGGGCGCGGATAGACCTACACAGCGCTTGGCGAGATGTAGCGAAGATCTTCTGAACGCCTGCAACAGCAGCAAGTCGCGACGTCGTAGTGGCTTTGTTGTTGTTGTTCTTGTTGTTGTTGAAGCGTGATGAAGCTCTGTCCGGTGCATGATTCAAGAGCTGCTTCGTACCTTCCTCGCTTCGCGCGCAGCCGGCAGAAACTGGCCGGCCCAACCCTTGTTCCTGACGCGATCGCCCAAGACCCCTCTAAACCCCGCCTGGCACCATCTGTCTCGAAGATCAGGCGCGACTGCGGCATCGATTGTTTCCGAGCGGCTTTTGTTGCTCACGAGGAAACCTTACGGCCGGCGAAGCTGCCCCTGCAAGATGTGTAGAGCTCTATTAAACATGTGGCTACCGCCGCTGCTAGTGTGCCCTCCATTCCAGCCGTTTTCGAGAGCTTACTTGAGCTTGTTTTTGTGATGTCTGCCTTCTTACCTCCAACCTTCCACGCCATGCGGGACCCAATACCGCCGCCATCGATGCTGGTCCAGCTCACGCAGCCTCTGGCTGAAAAGCTGGACCTGAAGACCATGCCGTATCACGTTCACGAGATCCTGGTCGGCTTCCTTGCGTACCATGCCATCTTGTATGGACTGTCGCCGGCGGTCTCTCGACTCATGTGCCCGAAGATGTATGCGGGCTTTAACAGGCGGACACGCCTGAACTGGGATATCCACTGGGTCTCGATGATCCAAGCCCTCTTCATCAACGGTGCTGCACTTTATGTGATCTTCAGCGACCCAGAGAGGAAAGAGATGGACTGGAAAGGCAGGCTGTGGGGCTATACACCAGCAAGCGGTATGGTTCAGGGCTTCGCAGCTGGCTACTTCCTCTGGGATCTCCAAGTCTGCCTTACCCATTTTGACATTTGCGGTATCGGTGCTTTGGTGCATGCCATAGGTGCCCTGGCTATCACTTGTATTGGTTTCGTACGTACAGACAGCCTGATTGGACTTACATGGATTAACACGACTGCAGAAACCGTTTGGAAATTACTACGGTCTCTCTTTCATCCTGTACGAGCTGTCCACGCCATTTCTGAACATTCACTGGTTCTGCGACAAGCTCGGTATGACCGGATCGAAGCTCCAACTGTACAACGGTATTGCACTGCTCTTCACATTCTTCGCCTGTCGAGTCATTTGGGGCACCTACCAGTCAGTTATGATCTACTCGGACATTTACAAGGCCTTGACGACACCGGCTTCCCAGATGACGAATCTGCTACTGGGTGATGATATGTGTGGACGAAACGCCAGTGGCAGGGCGTATGGTGGTCCGGTCAGTTGCGAGATCACTGAGTTGCCCACGTGGCTCGTTACTATCTATCTCGTGGGAAATACCGCGTTGAGCTTCCTGAACGTGTACTGGTTCAGCCAAATGGTGAAGGCTGTCAGGAAGAGGTTCGTTCCCGCGGAGGAGTCGACGGCCAAGAAGAGCCAGTAGGCACGAACTATGTAAAGCAGTAGGCTTGAGTTTGCATGCTGGGGCACAGAAAACGTAATGCAATATTAGCCTGAAAGCCTGTCCTGGACCGATGCGTGGTGAAGTCGTTCTTTGTTCTGCCTTCCACACGCGCGTACTCTGGTGATATGTATGATGCATTGTCGTATTGGGTATCTTATCAGCGAACAATCCCGAGCTCCTTGATGCCTTCATCGATCGGTATTGCGTCGTCGACACTCTTCATGGGGTAGGACCACTTGACGATGCCCCGGCCGTCGATGGCGTACGCGCCGCCCGTCTGCCACCTGCAACCCCCTTCTCCAACTTCTTGCCCCCACACGCCTTCCTTTTTGCCGAGCATGTATTGGTTGTAGCCGTTCCGCGGGTTGAGCACATGAGCGTAGCTCGAGATGCCGAGTCCCCAGAGCGCGTAGAGCTCTCTGTCTATGTCGACAATTATATCCAACATCCACGGTCCGCCTAGTTTCTTCACCCATTCGTTGGTAGCGGCTTGAGTGCAATGTGATACGACGACGAAGTGTATTGAGGTGTGCCTGTTCGCTAAGGACCGAAGGTGGAGGAATAGCTTCTCTGTAACTGCACTGAATTAGTTTTGCGAACACTGAGACATCCAACAACTGTGACGTACAGGGACAACCGCAGTATCTTAAGAATAACACAACACAAGGTCTCCCATCGACTGCTGGAAACCGGAGCCTGACACTAGACTTGGCCTTATCACCAGCGACTGGCGCCGGCTGTACCGGAAACTGCGTTGGAGGTGGAGTCGTCCACGAAGCGAAGGCCTTGGGTGCGCCCCATTTGACGTTGGCAAAGGGGTTTGCAAAGCCCCCTCCCTCTGAACCTTGAGTGCTTTTCGAGCTTTTCGATTCACTGGCGGCAAACGGATCCGGTATCTTTATTCCGCCCAGCCCGGCTTTCCGCAATGCGATTTGTGTTGTAAGCTTGCTAAGCATGGCGATAGGATGACTCGATTCTAGCCGTGGTCGAGGCCGGCAATATGCTCAAGAGTAAGGGAGGCCAACGTAGCTAGCTGGTAAGATGTTCGGAGAAGCCGACGAGGATTCGAGATCACCGACCGAATCTTCTGCAGGGAGGCTCACTTTTGAGGCACAGCCAGGAGGCGTTCGGAGCTTGCAGCGCATTGAAACGGGGGCCGTCGCACGGACGCGACAGCCAAACCTCTCAAAACATTCCAACGTGGTCTGACTGAAGCCGTGACAATCTAATCACAGAGACGGGCCATGGCTTCGAATCATGCTGATTGACGTGTTGTTGTTGATGCTTTCATGACTGCAGAAAGGAAACGCGGGGTCACATGTGGAATCGCGCTAGCAATGAAGACCCTGAGTGGAGTGGCAGCAGAAGTTTATCTTCATTCTCCAGACCACTGCAGACGATAAACGAGACGTTTCGGAAGCTCCCACGGCTTGATTTGCCTCTACTGCTGGGCTAGGACCGAAAACGTCGACGTCAAAATGCAACAAGGGTATCCAGAAATTACAACTCGTCCCCCTAATGATTCGCAACGACTGTTTGTGTTGCGAAGCGCTCCTCTCATGCGACCTTCATATTTTGTACGCATACAATGAGCGACATTCCAACACTGTTTTCCTCTTCAGACACTCTTGCACGATGATATCTTCTTCCCACCACCACTTTGGCTCATCAGGAAAGTCCTGAACGAATGGACCCCAGATGTCTTTCCACAGCGCTTGACCTATCATAGTCGAAAGCTCCTGTTCAACGTCATTTGAAGTTGGATCGAAAGCGCACGGCAGTTGAAGCCCCTGGTCGTTGTCTTCACTCAGTTGAAAGCCTGCCTCCGCCAGCCAGCCAGACACTAGCGAGCATGGTTTCGAGCAACGGAAAAGCTTTTCCAAGTTAACTGACAATCTGTCTTCAATCCACATTCGCATCATGGGACCGGCCGTCCTGCGTACAGGGGCCGCGTCCATGATCCTGATCTCAAGCAGACCGCCTGGGGCGAGCAGCTTATAGCACTCTCGAAACAATTCGGGCAGCTTTGCGGAGGGGACCAAAGACGGCAAGGTCGATGCGCGGATGTGCGAGAAATAATCTTCTGGGTACGGCAAAGGTACAGTTCCGAATTCGCGTACCGTCAGGTAAGACACATTGCTAGGAAGGGATAGAGTACGCTGCGGTTTTGTAGTGAGGAAGTGTACCGTTTGGTTTGTGTGCATCGCAGATGACTGGTAGACCTCAGCTGACATCATTGTTAGACGATACACAGCAGCGCAGCTCGAGCGAGACGTTCACTTACAGAGGTTACCATAGAGTTCCAGGATCTTGCCGGTGTCACACTGCGGTTTCGGGACGACCCGTGCCTTGCCTAAATTTTGCAGTTGGAACCCTGTCAATAACCAAAGCTGTTGTTCGAGTAATTCCTCTTCCGAATCCGCAGAATCTTGCTGGGATTCCTTCATCCGGTCTAAGACAAGTTGTGGTCCCGCACTTTCGAGCCTCTGCATGAAACGCTGGAATCGCGTTCGCACGATTGTGTTGTGCTGTGTACCAGTGGCCTTGACTGGTCGAGATGCCGACACTCTCCGGAAATCCTTGGGTACCATCATGGGCGAGAGACTGTCCCATTGAGCCAGTGGTCTGCAAGCTGCTACTTTCGGTTCGACTTCGATATGCCTTGCAGTATCTAGACTTGAGGTCTTTTGGGGGCCGTAATCCTCATCCATGCGAGTCTCAATTCTTGGGACAATTGTTCTTCTATGCTCGGTCAGTTAGTATTCTCATGTAGGAGCTCAATCTGCTGACCGCTTCTCTCTGCCGACCACATCAGCCCTCGGGACCGGTATGGGTTCCTGTTGTTCACGCGACCCAACACTTGTCCTTGTATCAATTGAAGCCAGGGAGTATGGTTCGTACGCATGCACTCCGTCAATCCCACCTAGAGCTTCGGGCGGTAGTGTCTTCAGCTCCCAATGATGGTCGCCTGAATGAAAGTCAGCTTGGAATCAGATTCTACTGAGTAGATATGCGTACGCGAAGCTACAGAGACGATCGAGTGCGTATAGCGTGATGATATGTCACCTTCGAGCTCGGGAACGTCGCACTCCAGAATGTCCATGGAACCACCAGACGGCAAGGTTGGCGACAGCGACTTCGAGAACGTGTATGCAGGGTTCGGAACTTGCTCCTTCAGATGGTGTGGAAGCTCGGAATCCCATGTTGGGCGGTCTCTCGCAATTGTCTCGCGGACGAGTGGAAGTGGTGGTGGATCAGATGTCTGCTGGGAATTCGAAGATGGGCTTGTTACTGGTCGTCCTTTTCCCGATGATTTTGAGGACGTCTTGGCCTTGATCTTGTTTAGTCCGGACGTCCACCATTCTTGCCGATCGTTTGAGCTGGAACTCCTCGAGGTCATCGAAGTCCTGACTGAGGGTGTTCCAGACGGACGTTCACGCGCCTTCCGCTCTCTTCGCTGTCCAACGCTTTCGCCCATCTGCCATGATAGATCGGCCGCAAACATCGTCAATCGTCCTGTCCTGGGGATATGTACTGGAGCGGTCACTAGGCTAGACTCCACCAGTTCTGGAGGAGAACGAGCGAACAAGTATCATGAGTGATGACGATCGCACGCCAGGGCACAAGTCCATGGCATTGTAAGACATCAAGCAGGGATGTCGGGGAAGACGTCGCAGCCGTCAAAGCGGATTGCGCAACGGGTCCTTTCACTGCGCTAGGGAAGCTAAGAGATGCCGCCTGCGGTGTGGCTTCATTGGCTCATTCAAGCAGAACAACGAGAGTTGTCACATTCGGGTTGGCGAAGGGCCACCCTCTGGCCATGCCGTCGTACCAGAATGCCAGTGCGCAGGTCCATGGCTGGACCGTGATGACCCTCGGGATCCTACCCATGTTACTGGGGTTGTAGTCCACACGTGGTAAGCGCGTGTCCAAACTTTCGCACCGACAAGACGTCTGTCGGAAAGGGAAAACGCCTACGTCGTACTGCAGGGACAGGTGGCTAGCCTGTCTGTGCCGCAGGACCACCATGTTCCAGGTCGCCGTCATTTTTGTGGCTCACCCTGGCTTGATGAAAGTGCAAGTGGGCTGCAGAAACAATCAGGCTGCCGGTGAATCTGAGAAAAGCTGCCAACTGGGCAACTGTGGCGGACAATCGCATTAGCCTACATGCTCATAAGGTTTGTCTTCAACATAAAACACAAGGATCAGACCATTCACATCGCAAACAAATGCGGGAAGAAATGACCGGTGTGAACTGAGGTTCCGCGGTAGTGCCGGTGGATGGTCCGAGTTTAGCAGGGGACGTTAGAAAGTTCAGCGGGCTGTTCGTTTCGCAGCAGATGCATCTACGAAGCAAGCACCATGGAGATGATCTATCGTCCACCACTCAGAATGCAGCATGGATCTGCATTGGCCGTTCCTGAACACCATGGCTAGGGCAACCCCTGATGCGCTTCAGCAAGCCACAAAATCACAGCGCTAGCTCACCAATCCCAGTTGGACTTCGAGCATCTCCACCGCGATACAAAGCTAGGCCCCTGTAGGTGTTCCTTGTACAACGCCCTGTTGCGCCCCTCGCGCTGCGGCCGGCTGTCATTTCCAGATGGTGGATCTCCAGGTTGCTGCCATCCGTTATTATTGCATGTGTACTCGCGGATACCAACAACTCGGCCCACCTGCAACATTCATTGACCTTGAACTACCTCAGGCACAACTTCCGCCAATGGAATGATCTATCACCTCTGCATTGCCTTCTCATCTACAACAGTCTTTTGATCGATTCATGGTACCGGTACAATCAATCTCCTTGCAAATTCATCAGCTACGCGTAATACGGCACCTCCACGGTAGATCAGGCATCGTCGTGTCGCCACCCTTTCTTATTACTTTTGTTCATTACAGTCGCTGGTTTCCTTTTCTTCGAAGCAGTTCACAACATGGATTCTTTTCGGCTATTCTGCGAGAAAGTCAACGCGTTCATTGGTGCTTCAACTTTTGGACGAGTCTTTCGACTCGAGGGCTGTGGACATGTAAGTCTTGCTATTTTGCGCCGGTGACATGTCGCTCACAGACAACACAGGAAAAAGAGATCAAGAATGCACGATTTACGACGGAGATCCGCGCCGGCTTGACGACATTCTTCACAATGGCCTATGTCATTTCTGTCAATGTATGTATAAGTAACAAATGGAGCAGCATCCAACTAACGTTCGAAGGCCTCAATCCTTGCTGACACAGGAGGCAACTGCGTCTGCAATGATGCCAACGATCCTCTTTGCATGAAAAATCAGGAATATGCAGCCTGTGTTCAAGATCTCAACCGATCGCTCATCACTGCAACTGCAGCTATTACAGGCTTCAGCTCTGTTCTTTTCGGCTTCCTAACCAACATGCCTGTCGCACTCGCACCTGGTATGGGCTTGAACGCATACTTCGCGTATCAAGTCGTTGGCTACCACGGCAGCGGTGCTGTTTCTTACAATCTTGCACTTACAGCTGTCTTCATTGAAGGCTTCATCTTCATCGGGCTCTCTCTGATAGGTATGCGTCAGTGGCTTGTCAAAGTCATCCCAACCTCCCTCAAGATCGCCACAGCTTGTGGTATTGGACTTTTCCTTGCTCTCGTTGGCTTGAGCAATGATATTGGTATTGGCGCAATCAGTGGAGCCAAGAGTACACCCTTGGAGCTCGCTGGCTGCGCTGACCAGTATAGAGATGAGTTTGGCAGATGTACAAGCCACACGATGACGTCTCCAACAGTAAGTCGAAAGGAGTTCCATGTGTACGGGTTTCTGTACTGACGTTAGACTTAGCTATGGATTGGACTCACGTGTGGGGGTATTGTCACCGCTTATCTGATGATGTACAAGATCAAGAGTGCCATGATTGTGGGCATCTTGATTGTTTCTATCACCGCATGGCCGTGAGTATTACTGTTTCTTTTCCCGATCCGACACGCTGACTTTCGATAGACGAGGCACCGATGTGACCTACTTCCCTAATGATCAGATCGGCGATGAGCGTTGGGAGTACTTCAAGAGGGTTGCTTACTTCCACCCTATCAACCATACGCTAAACACATTGGACTGGAATATTAGGCAACACACCTCTCACTTCGTCCTCGCTCTTTTCACATTCCTTTATGTGGACATCATCGACTGTACGGCAACTTTGTATTCCATGGCTCGCTTCTGCGGTGCAGTAGATCCAGAGGATGGCGACTTCCCACGATCGACGCTGGCGTATTGTACAGATGCTTTCTGTATCTCTGTTGGCGCTCTTTTGGGTGTGTCCCCGGTGACGGCTTACATCGAGTCCGGTGCTGGCATCGCAGAAGGCGGCAAGACAGGTCTCACTGCGATTACCACTGGTTTCTGCTTCATCATGGCGATGTTTTTTGCTCCCATCTTCGCATCGATCCCGCCTTGGGCTACCGGCAGCACACTCGTTATTGTGAGTTTGCGTCCACAGCCGTTTTTACTTTCTGACATTTGTACAGGTTGGCTGCTTGATGATGCGGCAAGTTACAAGCATCAATTGGCGTTACATTGGAGACGCCATCCCCGCTTTCGTTACACTCATGTTCATCCCATTTAGCTACAGCGCCGCCTACGGTCTGATTGCTGGTCTCATGATTTACACAACCCTAAACGGCATGGTCTACCTCACACAGCTTATCTCTGGTGGCCGTGCTGTCCCTGACGATGCTGATGCCCGCGAGTATTGGTCCAGTAAGCACACACCATCAATCGTTGCAGCTATGGCGCTAATCATTCGGCTCAGTCAAACCAGGTGGCAGAGATCCTTGGTTCATCAGAGCTGGACAAGACATCTCAGATCGTTTTAGTCCGAAACGAAAGGCCGACGGCGCGTCGGTCAGAAGCGGCGCTTCTTCCTGGCATCATGAAAGGATTGGATCCAAGGGCTCAAACCGGGAAATGCATACGATGACCATCAAGCCAAATGACCCAACAGATCCTAGGCTCGAGAAGGTATTGCGAAAGTTGTAGATTCGGAAGTAGACACATCACCTGTGTAATGTTCATTTCGGTAGTGGTTCATACAAGAAATACCTAACGGGTTATCAATGCACACTCCACGCTACCGCGTCTTCCTGCTGTCAACGCTGCCCTCTACCCAAATTTCCTGGTGGCTGCCTCGCTGACAAGGGTGCTTCAGTGTTCAGGTCGACATCAATGCCTACCAAACATTATTTGCAGCTTCAGGGACCGCACGTTCTGCTGGCGGCAGCTATTGCACCCACCACGAAGTTGAAACAGACTAGCTACTAAGATCAACTATTAAGACGAGGAACCCTATGCACATGTTCTCTAGGTGTGGGCGGCCAAGTCTTTCAGCCGCTGAAGTCTGCTGCCACGGAATAACATGTTGCAGCTCGACCACAGTTTATATTGGCCTGATGTCAGAAAAACAATGAATCGCGAAAGCGTGATAGTTATGTAGTGAAGATCAACCAAATTGAAGCTCTGAACATTATCGGAGATCGACATTGTGGCTGATCGCCAAACTTTCTCTTGCCTCGGGAGCTGAACACAAGGCTCTAGCTTTGGTAACCAGAGCCGAGCCGTGTCTTGCCGTCCGGCGAACTCGAGCGCGAGTATACCAGTTCCTGGTCTCTTGATCGACCCCACAAAAGCAACGCAGGCAAGTTCCTCGTCGCTGTCAGGAGTTATTTGTAGATCGTTTCCGTCTATCTGACGCGCCGGACAGCGCGAGGGTTCTAAAGACTCTGATCAGGCATGAAGTCGAGTCTTGTGCAAGGTATTCCATGCAACAACACAAATTCAGCATTGTTCATGCAGCCAGCATCGAATTCAGAATTGAGCACGCGTAACTGCTAACGATCACCATCACGGCCCCGGACTCCGAAAACCCTTTTACATTTGATTAATATCTGGTACAAGAAGCAAAGAGAAGACGTTGGCATCGATTGGCGAGGTGCATCGCAGGACTCGGGCCAGATGTCCGGTGCATGAGGCCGCAAACGTCGGTTCACGATAAGTTCACAGCTCAAAAGAAAACTCCAAAAAGTAAACTTGCTAATCTCACTCACTCTCTGCGCTATCATCTTCATGGTTGTACGGTCGTTGCTTCCTCTTCGGGCGTTCCTGCCGATGACGGAATCACAAGGTGTCGACGACCCGCCGTCCCTTGCCCATCAACCTGCGTCGGAAACCCTTCACCTTTCATCAATTCCCCTGCACGACGCGTATGCTGCGCGACCACACCATTATAGTCGACGGGTCTTTGAATTCACCGACCTCCTCCTCAACGAAATGGGCTGATCGTCGAGGCGAGCAGGGTAGATTGTCGACGAGGGCTCGCGCCCGTTATCCGTCATGCCCTTTTCGCGCCCGTTGCACGACTGCCGCCCGGTAGTTCGATATATGCACGCAATGGGGAGCCCCATATATTGCGACCAGGTCAAATATTGATTGAGTCGGCTGCTGGATGCTGCATCTGTCAACACGGATTATCAGCCTTGAACGGTGAGCCTTGCCCGGCGAAGCGGTGAAAACGTTGGTGCCTGGCAGATTCGCCAACGAGCGGAAGGTCAAGTGATCGCCCCTCGACGGCCATCCTTACGAAGTGGAGATACAACTGCATGCCTTGACCCTTGCCTTGGCTCTCAAAGGCGTCCTGCGTTGCCTTTCGTGCTTATCCTCGACGTGCACAGTGCAGTCCCTCTCCAAGCTCGCACCTCGATCACTATCCCCCAGACACGACCGGCTCTCGGACCAGCTTTTGGATTTGGGTCCAGGGCCTTCTTCCAGATATCTGGATGTTCTCGTGGTATCCTGGCTCATGTCCACGTCCATGTCCATGCCCCCAGGTTTGGGTCTTGTGTACCACGGCGCCCTGCAGCTGACATACACGAGCCTCAATCTAGCGACACAATCTCCACCGCGTTATTTTCGTTGTCCGCTTTCTTGACCGCATGGCTGCGCGGAGCGGAACTCGAACATTGTGCTAACTCTTGCAACCGCTTGGCCATGCTGTGCAACCAGCCATGCAAAACCCGAACACCAAGCGGTGAACAGAACGCGCGCTTGGATGAGGGGTCAAAAAGGTGAGGTGATACCACATCTTGCGTCCAGGATGTTCCTTCCAGCTCGCAGAACGCTCAGGCAAGATGGGTCACCGAAGTCCGCCAATGATGCGTAGGTGATATGTTCGAATGTCGAGGTGCATTGGGCGACAAGTTCGCCAGCGCGAAGGACCTCGACGTACTATACACAGGATCTCTTCGTGGAAGCTCAGCGCCAAAACGAATGCCGCGCGACGACTGCCTCGGACATCCGCCCATCTCCGCACGCCTCTGTCCATCGTCGTCCCACACAGACGCATCTGTCGGCGGTGTCTCATTCCAAAGCGGACCCTTCTTGCGCCTCTCAGCACTACAACCGCTCGCTGATTGCTTTGCCATGGCCGACCCTTCCCCCTTCTCATACTCTCAGGGCACCACCGGCGCTGCAGCTGACTGACTACTGGACTCGCATGTAGTCCGGGGCCAAAGGTCAGACACAGTAGCCCTTTGACCGAACAAACGCGCCAAATGCTATACAAAAGCAACTGAACGCCCACGCAACCAAAGCACCATGCGATCAAGCCCCGACACAGCAAGCCCAGATACCACCGTGGCCGCTGCTATTCTCCTCCAGCGGAGTCGCTCGCCCGACACAGGAAAGCTGTTCGGAGCAAGGGTGCCCGATCATGGACAAGACACAGCAGTGCTGTCTCGTCCGAGCAACGACATGACTCCGTCGACGCATTGCGAGTTGTTTCACACAGTGGTTGTTTTCAGCAGTTGCTCGCGCCACGCAACCGCTTTCCGTCTTCTGTTTCTCGCACAGGTGTCTGTGTTGATCATCTCGCGCCGCTCTTTACGGCTCCTGTACATGTCCTCGGTCGGCCCATCTGATGTTGCGGGATGTAGATCCAGCAGACCCAGTGCGAGTGAGGAGACAAGCGAGCTCGTATAGACATGCAAGTGCACAGATGTCGCCTCGCCGTCGCTGACACCTAGACGTGCTACGAGTTGCGAGGATCACCCGTGATGCGGTGTCTGTTTGGAGCGAGTCTGGACTAGCGCTAGGCCGTACGCGGCATTACTCGCGGCGAGGCTGCAGACCAAACGGACGCATAGATAGATACTGTTATATGTGCGTAGGTATACACGTCATGTCGTCGCCACGCATCGATTCACCTGACTCTGTTGTGTGCACACGCGCTGCTAAAAAAAAACATGCTGTTCGCATTATATCCACCCCAAGTCCAGACCAGCTGTCACCTCATCACCTCGTATCGTAATACCCACCCAGGGGCCGCCGTGGTCAGGCAGGCACCACGCACCGCAAACCACGACGACGCGATCAAAAGGTGCCGGGGACGTTTGCCGTACGCCCCCGCCCGTTCACGGCCTTGACCTCGACGGCGCGCGCCATGCTCAGCATGGAATCGTGCACCTCGTGCTCGCGCAGCCGCGTGCTGAACGAATCGACGCGCTTCTGCGCCTCGCGAATCTCCTTCATCCAGTCGGCGTACAATCTGCTGCCGCCCCTGCTGCGCGGCGGATTGGCTGCGGCGGCGGTACTATTATTAACGAGCGGCGGTGGCGACAGAGTACGGCCGGCGGCCATGTCGAAGCTCTTCCGCGAACCGTCTGCGCTCGGGCGGCCTCTGATGATGCTCGCGGGCCCGGAGCGCGCGTGCGGCGCCCAGCGCTCGGGCGTGTCGGAGCGCTGGCTCACATGGCTCGTCGCGCGCGCGCGGGGCGGTATAGGACCGATGGCTCCTGACCCGCTGGCCCGCGTGCTCGACACGCTGCTTGCGCCTGGCAGATGGCTCGCGTCAGGCCTGTCGACCATAATTACCATGATAACGCCGACTTTTGCGTCTGAGCCGATGAGGGGCGTGCAGTGGATCCACCGCGCCTTGCCCTCGACGTGCTCGTCGGTTGTGGTGATGCTTGCATCGTCCAACGTGTGGGGGACTTCGAGGTGTGTAGACAGCCGGCTGGTGCGGGCCAGCCACGAGACCTTTGCGGTGACGCCGATGCCTTGGGCGAGGGCTTCGATGAGCGAGTCGCGCACGTGCTCCGGGCCGCCGATGTGGTCTCCGAGTCTGGATTGGCAGAGGCCGGGGATGCGGAGGGAGGGGGAGGTGAAGATGATGCGAAGCGAAGGATAGGGGCGGACGAGGATGTACTGGGGCTGTTAGCTGTGTAGTGGGGAAGAAGGAGTGAGAGCGTACGTTTTGGTACACGCCTGGGACTTGGCCGGAGTAGTGGGAGCGCAGGCCGTCTTGGGATATGCGCTCTTCTATGCCGATAAAGCGCCTTTGTGTGGGGGTTTGTGACATTCTCGGGGTGCTTGGTCGAGAGTCGACGCGCATCATGTCATTATCTCCCATTGACACTCTCTCTTCGTCGTTCAGAAGGTCTCCAAAGTCTCGCAGTGCCCTGAGTGTCGGTCTGTTCTCCAGCGGGTCCGCGACAGGCGTTGCAGGGCGGTCTCCAGTGAGCAGCTGGTGGAACGAATCCATGGTTCTGCCGCCTTCAACGAGCTGCGTGATGTCGATTCGAGCGCCGATGCAGTAGCGAACAGCTCCTCTGTTGTCCTTCAATGGCGAAATCATGACCTAACAATGTCAGAACGGGTTCAGGGTATGGGAACAAGCTACTGTACAAGTGCCAGAAAAGGGGTACCGTCTTGCCGGCTGTATGGTGTCAGTGACGTCGGTAGTGACAGACCAGTCAGCACTCACTACTGTATCATGGTCTCAACGACTTCCTGCTGCCCCAGCATGGCCTTGTCCAGTCTCTCGATGGCGTGTTTGTCGGTTCTCGGGCCATGGAGAAAGCGACAAGACTTGCCGATTGCGTAGCTACTGTTACATTGAGTGGCGTTGTAGAACTCTGCAGTGCACCGTCAGCCGTCGAGATGGACAGATGGCGTGCTCCAAGGATGAGATTTACCTTCTGAGGCAAACACGATCGGACTGCCCTCTTGGGTTGGATCGGTCAGACAGTACACCTCGGCAAGACCATGCACAAGCTCTCGCATGACTGGTGTGTTCCTCCCCATAATCTCCTTGTTCAGCAGTTCTGTGACGACATCCACCACACTGAACGTCACATATGCAGGGAGCGCCTCAGCAACGAGATCGTCTAGCGACCGCTGCGACAGCTGCTCGAAGTCCGGGTCCAGAGAGGCGGCGTTTGCCTTTGTTGGCCAGTTCGGCTGTTGTGTGATCTGATCTGCCAGCGCATTCGCATACTGTATCGCTTTCAGAGCCTTCTGCGAGTCTAGGTATCGGACCAGGGTCGGGATGCAGTGTGCTTTGTATCGCATGAGGAACGTAGTGAATCGCTGGAGCTGAGCATTGTCTTTGAGAATGATATTCAGATGTTCGAACGAGAACAGTCGCTCAGCAATAGCCTCGGCACGTCTGTCCGTGTTGGTGGGCGGCGGTGGACTGAGATCGTAGGCGTATTCAAGGTCGGTCGAGTAGCGACCCTGCTTCAGTCTGTATCCGGTGTCTCCAGTGTCATCACTTGAGGAGGCGTCTCCACAGTCGCCCGAGTCGCTTGCTGAATCAATGCGTGGCAGCGAAGGTACCATGAAGCCCTCCTTGAGGGCATCGTTGAGGTCTTCGTCCATGTTGCGGGTTGGGAGTGGGAGCGAAATGGCACGGTGGAAGATACGAAAAGCTGCTGTCGCGCAGTATATGGCTAAAACGCCGGGCCACACAACGAGTCCATGTCCGCCAGGTAAGAATCTAGATAACGCGAAGGATCTGTAGTTACAGTGTTGGACGGAGCTGCGCGATTTCCGTAGACCAGCATGACGCTACAGGCCGATGGAGCT
This sequence comes from Didymella exigua CBS 183.55, assembly GCF_010094145.1. Classification (NCBI taxonomy): domain Eukaryota; kingdom Fungi; phylum Ascomycota; class Dothideomycetes; order Pleosporales; family Didymellaceae; genus Didymella; species Didymella exigua. Next base: position 156,381 of record NW_022984781.1, on the reverse strand, counting down.
ACTCGTTAGTTGGTGTGGTTAGAGTTTGAAAATTGGAAGAATGCAGGGAACAGAAAGAACGTGGACAGCGAATCGCACAACAGTCGTTGACGTTTTCGACAGAGGGGACGAGTCCTATTGCTCCTCTCGCGTGCCGAGCCAAAAAGTAGGCTGTACGAAGTAAGTCAGGGTCCATGGTTTCTCGACATCAGCACAAATGTCCACATCCCACGGTCACTTGAAATCGTCAAGGGCTTTTGTCGGATACGTCGAATGCAGGTACCACGAGCGGTACGACGAGCATGGAGAGTTCGAAATGGAGCAGCTGACGTTGCGGGTGGGCGCGCGGAGAGTATATATGGGCCGGAGCGAGCCCGTTGGCGATGACTTGCTGTGGGGTGGCTGCTAGCGCGGCGACGGTTGATGGGTTTTGACGTAGTCAAATGTTGAAAGCGCCAAGTAGCCTGCTAGTTGACATGGAGAAGTTTAGGAAGGGCTGGTCTGCTTCTAACAGACAGAAGTGTGAACCGTACTACCATGGCTCGCCGTCTCTCGAAACCTTGTGCAAGACGCTGCATCGGCAAGATTGACGGAGCACGCACGACACCGCATGGCTGAAACAGGTACGGGCAAGAACCTGAGGGGGACGGCGTGAAAGTCTACAGTACACTTTGGACGTAAGCCGTTTCCAGAAGTCCGTTCTGAATTCCGTGTTGGATGCAAAGACTCGTGAGCAACGGCGAAGTCGGATGGGTGGGCAACGGCTCGAATGGGACAACAGCGGCGAAATCGAGGCTAGTACCAATACGGCTAGACGCATCCGCGGACAAGCGACGCAGGACCCCGCGCATAGCATTCGCAGGTGAGACCGGTCGCCAGTTCACAGCAACCGCGGCCCGCGCGTGGGCACACACACTCGACTCGACTCGACGGCAAACGGACCTCCCGCATCTCGGTCGCCTCGACAGTCGCCACGACAGTCGCCATACCGGCACACCGGCACACCGGCGCACCAAGACTCGCTGCACACGGCGCATCAGGAGTCGCCGCCTGCGCACCATGGAGGACTTCAACAGCGACACCGACAGCGACTACACAAGCTACTGGCGCGACTGGGTGGGTGTCTGCTTAGGCTTAGGCTTAGGGTTAGGGTTGGGGTTCAGCAGAGCGAGCTGACGTGCGCGCAGTTCATATCGTCCCGGGGCAACGAGTACTTCTGCGAGATCGACGAGGAGTACCTCACCGACCGCTTCAACCTGACGGGGCTGAACACAGAAGTCCAGTACTACCAACATGCGCTCGACCTCGTCACGGACGTGTTCGACTTCGACTGCGACGACGAGATGCGCGAGCAGATTGAGAAGTCGGCGCGTCACCTGTACGGGCTCGTCCACGCGCGCTACATCGTCACGACGCGCGGGCTGGCCAAGATGGTGCGCAGTCCCCCGCAGTCTCTCACGACCCGCCTGGCACACGGCTGACGACGGACACAGCTCGAGAAGTTCAAAAAGTCCGACTTTGGCAAGTGCCCGCGCGTCATGTGCGAGTCGCAGCCGCTGCTGCCCATGGGCCAGTCGGACGTGGCCAACACGTCGCCCGTCAAGCTGTACTGCGCGCGCTGCGAGGACCTGTACAACCCCAAGTCGTCGCGCCACGCAGTAATCGACGGCGCCTACTTCGGCACCTCGTTCCACAACATCATGTTCCAGGTCTACCCGGCCATGCTGCCGCCGAAATCCCAGCGACGCTACGAGCCGCGCGTCTTTGGCTTCAAGGTCCACGCCGCCGCCGCCCTGTCGAGGTGGCAGGGCGACCAGCGCGACGCCACAAAGGACCGCCTGAAGGCCCTGAAGATCGAGACGGGCTTCGAGGACGAGGACGACGAGCTGGACGACGACGAGGACGACGAGGACATGGACGGCGCAGCCCTCCCGCACGAGTAGAACAACTTCGAGACGGACCTGACGCTATGAGCAGACGGCATGGGACAGGCGATGGGCGTTGGCTGGGCGCAGTGGGCAATACCGCATGAATACCATAGCAGTCTCTTGGGACACAGTACAAGGGACACAGTATAAGGAACACAGTATAAGGAACACAGTATAACAGATGGGGTATCTATCTCGAAGCTACGGATTCGCTCGCAGTGTGTCATGGACGTCGTGAGGAAAGGTAAAGCAAACAGACAGGACGAGACAAAACAAACACACAAACAAACAAACAAACAAACACAGCATGACGCACTCACACTCTTACAACAAAGACCCAGCCCACGCTATGCCCACGCTGTGCGAGTGCCATGCAAGACAAGCCGCCCAACGCCGCGCAATGCAGTGCAAAAGTAGTCACTTTAAGCCGGTAATCTGAAAGCCGGCAATCTGAAAGCCACCTCAGCCAAGCCACCTCACTTCAGCCCTCACTCCAAGCCTCACTGCAAGCCTCACTTCAAGCCCGCAATCTTCTTCAGCCAGCTCCCCCTCTTGACCCCGCGCGGCGTCTCCTCCTTGCCGTCCCACGTCCGCGTCGGCTGCTCGTACTTGTCGTACGTGTTCCGGCGCGAGTCGCGCCTCGAGCTGCGCGGCGCCGCCGGCTCCTCGTCGTCCTCGTAGTAGCTGCGCCGCCGCTCCTTCTTCCTATCGCGCTCCCCGTGCCTCTCTGCTCGCTCCTTGTCGCGCTTCGGCCCCCGCCGCCCCGCGATCCGCAGCCGTATGTCTTCGTCCATGCTCGGCGTCTCCTCGTCGTCCACCGCCTCGCGGCTGCCCGGCGGCGGGTCAAGAATCGTCTCCGCGATCGGCGGCGGTAGCGGGTTGTCGTCCGAGAGCGACTGCACCCACGACGACGTCTTGTCCGGGCCCTTGTTGAGGTACACCTGCTCACCATCCTCGCCGCGCCGCGACCGGTGCTTGGAGCTGCGCTGCGCCGACCCGCTGGTCTCGGCGTTGCGGCTGTCGAAGTAGTCGGTGATGGGCTCGCCGGCGCCGTTGGCCGGCGGCGCGGGGTACTCTGATGCGCGGCGCGCGGCTCGGCGGTCGTCGTGGCGGCGGCGGCGGTCGTCTTCCGTCTCAGCCTGGTGGGAGCGGCGGCGGTCATTGTACGGGCGGGGCGCTTCGCGGATACTGTCTTTGCGGCGAGCCGAGCGGTGCTCGCGGTCATCGGTGCTCTTGCGCTCGGCGCGCAGGCGTCTGCGCTCGTCCTTCTCGGCCATGCGACGCAGCTCTTCCTCGGCCTGCTTGTTGCGACGCTCCAGCTCGGCCGTCTGGCGCGCCTTCTTCTGCGCGAGGATGGCCGCCTCGTTCTCGCGCTCTCGCTCGCGCCGCCGTTCAGCCTTGGCCTCAACCTCGTCCAGCTCCGCCCGCCGCGAGCCCCTGTCGCCGTCTCGCTCGCGACGCGCTCGGCGCTCAGCTCGTCGTGCCTCGCGCTCGGGGTCGTGGTCGGGGCTGCCGTTGCCATTTGCGCCCGACGCCATGTAGTCAGCCTCCTCGCGCTCTCGGCGCACGCTGCGACGCTCGTGTCGCAGGCGCTTGGCCTCGTCCTCGTCCATCTCACCGCGCATCGTGGACCGCTTGCGCCGTCTGCGCTCGTCTTCCGTCTCGTAGGCTCTGCGCCGGTCGCGCGCGTCGTCGTCTGGCGGCTGCGCAACGCTCTTCTTGCGGCCGAACGCAAACATGCTCTTCAGGCCACTGACGGCAGCAGCAGTGCCGGCGACACCCGCCAGCGTGGGCATTGCGTCCTTTGCGCTCGACGGTGCTCGTTCGCGTCGCGAGTGTTCGCGTTCGCGTTCGCGGCGAGGCCGGCGCTCGGCCTCAACTGGGGCTGGCTCCACATCCATGGGATCCACAATGACAGGGTCGTCGGCGCTAGGCGGCGCAGTGATGGGCTCCTCGGGCTGCTCTGAACCGCGCTTCGATTTGCGACGTTTGGTCTCTGGCCGCTCCTGCACAGGTGTGGGAGGTTCGTCCAGCATCACGAGGTCGTCTTCAACGGGGTACGGGTCGGGCACAGCTGAGCTCTCGGTTAGCTCCGTCCAACCGTTGCTTACGGCGGGCCGACCAATGGCGCCCAACGTGCTAGTGAAATGCTTACCTCTGTCTCTGGACTTGCCCTTGTCTCTGGTGCTCGACCTTCGAGACGGCTTCTCCCTCCCCAGAATCCTGTCAGCTTTCGACGAGTATCGGATGTCTGTGTCGGTTTGCGGTGGCGACATCATTGCAGCGTCGCGGTCTATCGAATTGCGACGCGAAAGCATCTTGGGAGTTGCCGATGTTCGATGCGACTTGGATCGAGGATGCGCAGGTGCTGTTCCAAAAGGAGAGGCACCAAACAGTGCTCCAATGCCCGTAGACGCACGCTGAGGTTTGCTCCGTGCGGCAGAAGGCGTCTTCGACATCTTGTCAGACCCAGACGACTTGGACATGACATCTCGATCCCTCGTCGACGATGTGCGTGCAGACTTTGACCGACTAATGCTCGGCTTCTCAGCACTACCACCGTCATCGCGTGACTTCTTCCTGCTCTCTCTTGACTTGCTGGATTTCTGGGGCGTCGCGCCCCACGATCCCCATGTCCCAGATGTGCCAGTGCGATGGACCTTTGCACGCTCTTTCTTTGGCGAATCCATAACTACAGGGTCGATGTTCTCAGGTGGTGGCGTCGGAGGCTTAGCTGGAGCTTCTTCAGTGGCTAGCAAATCGTCGTCCAGCAGCATCTCACGGTCGACAGGTGCACTATCCAAGATAACAACCTCTGCTTGTCCGTCCTCGGCGTCAACAAACTCATCAAGCTCAGCTGGCGGTGGTGGTGGCGGTGGCGGCGGAGGAGGTGGTGCTTCGACGACAGGTGTCGATTTGGATGACTTGCTGCCTTTCTTAAGCTTCTTTGATTTCTTTTCAGGAACCACGACAACAGGCTCCTCGACAACGGGCTCAGGTTCGGGGACCACTTCTGGAGCCACTTCTGGAGCAGCCTCGGGTTCGAGATTCGCGGGCGGTGGCGGCGGTTCAGACATATCGATCAACATGTCTTCCTCGTCCGGAAACCCGCCTGGGATAGGTGACCTTCTTGCCGCAGGCGGAGGCGGCACGACGATGGCTTCTTCTTCCACGGCGAATGGATCCTCGTACTTGGACTTCTTAGACTTTTTGCTGCTCTTCTTCTCTTTCTTGGGCGTAGCCTCGATGATCTCGACTGGCGGCGGCGGTGGAGGTTCAGGAGCATCTTCAAAGACAGGTTCCAGACCAGCTTCTACGACAGCCTCAGGCACAGGTTCCGGGACGATGACCGGCTCCGGCTCCGGCACAGGCTCAGGCTCAGGCTCAGGTTCGACAAGCTTGCCCTTCTTCTTCTTAGCCTTCTCAAGCTTCTTCAACTCCTTGGCAGAAAGGACAGGCGCCTCTTCGACCAACACGGGCTCAGGTTCTGGCTCTGCAGCAGTTTCTGGTTCATGTTCAGCGACTGGTTCGGGATCTGGAACAACGACAGGTTCGGGTTCGGATTCTTTTTTAGTCTTACGCAGTGAGATGCCCCAGGCACTTCCCCACCCTCCAGCCTCCTCTTTCTTCTTGACAGGTAGCGTCGTCTTGGTCTCGCCAAGCTCAGCAAGAAGTTCATCCTCAGGAATATCTTTGACAGAGTCCCAAAGATCGTCGTCTGCAGTCGGAGCAGCTTCTTCCTCAGGTTGCGGAATATCTTCCTCGGGTGGCGGTGGAGGCGCCTCTTCTGCAGCAGGTTCCGACGTCCTCTTACACTCATCCAAGAACGCGATGTCGAAGCCGGCTGCGACACACTCAGCTTCGAGATTGTCAGCATCCTGCTGAGCCTTGGTGGCGGCATCAGCAGCGTCGATGGCTTCTTGTTCGAGCTTTTCGATCTGCTTCTTCATCTTCTTCTCTTTCGCTTCGCGATCTTTCTTAGCCTTGGAAGTCTCTTTCTTGGACGGCGGACCGGACGTCGCTTCGAAGTCCTCGCGGAGCATACGTGCTTCGTCCTCCTTGTCAAGTCGAGCTTCGTCAGCTGCCAGCGCTGCGTCAGCGGCTGCCTTGGCTTCGCTTCGGAGCTTGTCATCTTCTTCGGCTTTGACGCGATCAGCCTCTTCCCTCTCGAGCCGTTCCTTCTCTGCAGCCTCCTCGACCTCTTTCGCCTCGCGCTCGATCCGCTCCTGCTCTTCCAGTTTCTCACGGGCCTTTCGCTCTTTAATGGTCTCTTTCTTAGTCTTGGACGAGCCCCAAATGCTGCTGCCCCAGCCGGAGCTTTTGGCTGCCTCTTCTTCCTCGCGCTTTTTCCGCTCTTCCTCTTCGGTCGCGATCCGGGCGAGCTCAGCAGCAGCTTCGGCCTCGGCCTCGGCAGCAGCGGCAGCCTCGGTCTCGGCAGCGGCGGCAGCAGCAGCTTCGGCCTCAGCAGCATCAGCGGCAACTCGATCGGCCTCCTCTTGTTCAAGACGTGCTTTCTCTGCAGCTTCTTCAGCCTCCTTAGCCTCTTTCTTTTCGCGTTTCCGCTTCTCAGTAGATGTCTCTTTCTTGGACGAGGATCCGCCAAATGCGCCCCACATGCTCGAGGACTTCGACGAGCTCTTCTTGTCTTTGTCTTTATCTTTCTTCTCTTTTTTATCCTCGACAGGAGCATCCTCTACAATCTCTGGGGCCGGTTCATCCAGGCCAAGCAAGTCTTCAGTGGCAGACTTGGGAGCGGAGTCCTTCGAAGTCGTCTTGGTAAGCTCGTCAGCAGACTCACCCTTCTTCTTCTTCTTCTTTTTGGACGACGTAGTGGCATCGTCCCACGGATCAGGTTCCTCTTCAACTGGAGGAGGAGCTTCGATCTCAAGAGGCGGTGGCAGCTCAGGTTCTGGAGGCGACGATGCGCCGAGTATGCCCTTCTTGCCCTTCTTAGCCTTCTTGCCAATGTTGAAAGCTGCACTGCCCCATGGATCATCATCGTCTGGTTTCTGCACAGGATCTGTCGACTCTTCGACGACTTCGACCTGTACATCAGCTTTCGAGCTTCGCTTGCCCTTGCTCCAGGAAGGCGCGCCCCATTCGTCTTCATCGTCGAGCAGCGGCTCTTCCACGGCAACCGGCTCCTGAACGTCAGTAACCACAACTGGCTCAAGCTCCATTTCTGGCTCAACGGTCTTGCTGCTGCTCTTTTTCTTCTTGTCCTTCTTGCCACCGCCCCAGATCGAGCTGAAACCCCAGTCGCCGCCGCCTTCTTTCTCTTTCTCTTTCTTTTTCTCTTTCTTCTCTTCGGCAACGACGACAGGCTCAGGCTCGGCTTCTGGGACTTCGGCATCGAGTACGACAACCGGATCTGGTTCAGGGACTTCGGCAGCGGCGCCCTTCTTGGACTTCTTTTTCTTAGTCGTTGTTGGCAGGCCCCAATCTTCAGCCCATCCGTCATCCTCTGCAGGTGGTGAAACGACTTCGACAGGATCCGCAATGACCTCGGGCTCTGGTGGAGGTGGAGGCGGTGGTGGCAGGGGCTCTTCCTCGACGGCCCCTTTCTTCTTTTTCTTCTTAACTTTGGTCGTTCCGAAGCTGCCCCAAGGATCCTCTTCTTCTTTGGCTGGCGAAGGTTCAACAACAACAGGCTCAGGTTCGGGCTCTATAACGGGCTCTGGCGGCGGAGGCGGAGGCGGTGGTGGTGGAGGAGCTTCCTCTTCAACAGCACCCTTCTTTTTCTTCTTTTTCTTCGAAGATGTCGTCGTGATGCCACCCCAGCCATCGTCTAACGCAGCGTTGGCCTTCTTTTTCTCGGCCTCAGCAGCTTCAGCAGCAAGACGGTCAGCCTCCTCCTGTGCGATGCGCACGGCCTCCTCCTCCTCAAGTCGTTGGGCCTCAGCCTCATCTTCTTCGAGACGCTTGAGCTCGGCTTCCTGCTCCTCAATCGCCTTGCGTTCAGCTTCCTCTTTATCCAGCCTGATCCGCTCAGCATCCTCTTCATCCAGCTTTTTCCGCTCAGCATCCTCTTTTTCTTTCGCAGCAGCTTCCTCTTTCATCTTCTTCTCAAGCTTCTTCCTCTGCGACTTGCTAAGACCGGCGAAAGGATCCACTGCTGGTACTTCAGGAACTGGTTCGGGTGGAGGAGGTTCTGGGACTGGTTCTGGCTCTGGCTCAACGACCGGTTCTGGTTCTGGAGGTGGCAGGTCCTCCGCCCCCTTCTTTTTCTTCTTCTTGTCGCCGCCGAACGTGAAGCTTCCCCAACTGTCATCTTCAGCTTTTGGAGGTTCAGGAACAGGCTCTGGTGGCGGTTCTGGTATCGACTCTTCGAGCAGAGCAGCGCTGCCCTGCTTCTTCTTCTTCTTAGACTTGGTCGTACTAAAGCTGTTCCACGGATCTTCTTCTGCTGCCGGCTCGGCAGCTGGTGCGTCTGCTGGCGCGCTTTTGAACGCATCGAAGTCGAAATCGAAGCCATCGTTCTGCTTTTTCTTATCTGTCGAGCCCCAGGGGTTATCTCCTGACGTGTCTTTCGAGGCAGTGTCTCCCAGTGCCCACGATGTCGTTGCCTTCGCCCCGCCCCAGCCGCCAGACCAGCCGGCACCGCCGAGCAGATCCTTGCCATCGCCAGAACTGCCGAAGTTCATATCAAGTTTAGGTGCACCGTCGTCGAGGTTCACATCGCTAAAGGTTTCCACGGCTGGCGGGTCGGGAGGGGGTGGAGGCGCTGGTTCACCCTGCATTAGTTAGCGCCTGCCATATGTCATTAGTGAGTAGCCGAATCGACGAACCTTTCCCTTTTTCTTCTTCTTCTTACCAGTGCCTCCGAAAGACGCCCAATCATCAGTTGCAGGTGGATCATTGGCCCAGCTAAGATCTGGAGCGGCGGCGGCGGCTGCAGCTGCTGCCTTCTCAGCTTCCGCGTCTTCTTCCTCCTTTCTAATGCGCTCTGCCTCTTCTGCTTCCTCAGCGGCTTTCGCTGCTGCCTCCTCTTCCTCTTTTTTCAGACGTTCAGCCTCTTCCTCTTGCGCTTGCTTCTTGGACTTCTTCTTTTTCTTGGTTCCAGCATCGCCCCAGTCGCCCAAGTCATCGCCAGGTTTGTCTTTATCTTTGTCGCCATCGCCTCCGTCTCCGCCGTCGCCGCCGCCTGAACCTCCTCCATCAGCTGGCGGTGTTGGGTCTTCAGGCGGTGTTGGGTCTTCAGGCGGTGTTGGCGGTTCGTCAATGGCATTGGATGTCGTTGCGGGCTTCGCAGGCGTCTTCTTCTTGTTGTTCTTCTTTGCGTGAGACCTGACTCCGTCGTTGGTGAAGCCGAAATCAATCTCCGTATATAGCGATTTCTCGTCTATGAACAAAGAGGAAGCAGGGGATGTGTTGCGTCTAGTTCGCAGACAGTTTGGCACATCAGAGCAGAGCGAAGCATGGAGGGAAGGAAAAGGTGTGTATTTAGGCGTCTGCGCTGTGGCTAGCGCATCAGTGGATGTGTAGTCTGGCGGAAGGTCTGCAAAGCTGTCGTCGTAGGAAGGCGGTGGTGTTTCATGGTTGCGCAGGGACGAATCGATCCAGAGGTCTGTAGACGGAACTGGTGTATATGGAAGAAGCTGTGGGAGCTGGGTCGTGAGGTCGTGAAACTGGCGGTCGTTAGATGTTGAGCTTCGAAGAGTGCAGAGGTGACGTTTGACAGATCAGGTTGGTTCGGTGGGGAGGTTGTAGGTGTAACCAAAACAGGGGAAAGAGCGACTAAATGAAGCGTGCCGTACCGAGAAAGCGCGTCTGTCTGTCCCTTTGTCCTGGCCAACGCTGCGGCATTCCAGCCACTCTAGCGCATCGACCACGTCCTCCATCAGACCAGCAGTGGGCCCGTCGTTCTCAGACGCCCACGCTGCCATGTCTGCGGATGTGTAGCTGCGTACTTCCCACGCTTTTGAACAGTGCAATTCCTCCATGCAGCTCTTGCGACCTTCAACCGAACCAGTCCTCGTAGACGGCCGAGTCCTTTGTCCTGGTGCTGGCGTGGTGGTCGCCGCGCGCGGTGTTGCGGTGCGGGACATTGTGCGGGTATCTCGAGATGCGCAAACAGAGGGAGCACAGTGTAGACGGGCACATGAGCACGCGCAGGTACCGCAAGACTCGAGCGGCGGGTGGGCAGAGGGCGGCAATGAACGCAGTGCGGTGCTGTAGCGGCGGTGCGGTCGCGAGCAGTCGCTATGTATCGCGGGGCGTGACTTCGCTGCAGGTCTCGTCGAAACAGCGTGCGCCCGTACAGCGGTGGTGGTACACGCAAGCAAACGCTCCTCCTCTACAGCGCGCAAGAAGCTAATCTGGCGATGCGTTCCGGCGCAAGTTTGACAGCCGAAACCGCCAGACAAACTCCCAGACTCGGGTGCGCGCACGTAGCAACGAGCGACAGAAACCTTGTGGTCGTGGAAACGGTGGGCGACGCAGGGGCGATGCAGGGGCGCAGGGCCCGTCAAGCGTCTGATTCCAGCAAAGCGCACTCGCGATGCATGCGTGACCGGCTACTGGTCACAGGGCGAAAGTGTGCTGCCCAGCTGCCCTCCAAGAAGCTGTCGTCCCGAGACGCCAATCGAATTCTTTATCAGCGCTCCCTCCTTGCGCTCTTAGCCGGCAGAGGCGTCCAATTGCTGTCTCATTCAACTCGTCACACTCACGCCCAGACCAGCTGGGAAAGTCCAAAAACGAAAATGAGGGGTGATGGATGTGGAATCGAGGGGTAATTAGATGTGTGAGGAGGGGCGAGTGTACAGTGCGGGCGGCGTATGAGTCGTGGCCGCACGAGATGTCAACAATGCAGCAAGCAGCACTTCAATGCAGGGAGCGCAGATGCGCGATGCGGGCGGTTAAGGCAGAGAGTGTTCTGCCTACGAAAAGTCTGATCAAGTTAGCGGCCGTGAGTGCATTGCATGAGGCCCTCGGGAGCTGCTGGGTCGTGGGTGGACTCGCCATCATTTGCGTGGCCGCGGGAGTCCCAGAGGGCGGCAGAGCTTCAACACTCACTTCCCTGCACCAAGCACCGCTCTTCTCTGTCTAGCCCATCTGCCTTGAGCTGCCAGCGAGTCCTGTTCCCCACAGCGCATCCCCCAATTGGCCCTCCACACGCACGTTTACCACCTGGCGACCGTGGCTGGGGGCGTGGAGCTTCACCGCCAGTCCGCAACTACCGTGGGCCGCCCAATGACACGCAGCGGCAATAATCGGCGCTGCACACCAGTCGAACGTGCATTAGAGCTGCCGCTTTCGATGGCCCTGGACGACGATGAGAACACGATCAGAGACAACGCACGCAGTTGAGCTGCCGCTGCTGCTGCTCGACATGTCGATGCAAGTGGGGCGCCTGTCAACAGAGTGTCAACCAGACTTGGTGTTGATGTTCATGTTCATGGTGAGGAGAGTGGAACCAATCGTCACCGCTTCCACGCACCCGGTATCATTGAAACCGCGTGCCAACCAGATATCAAGCTGCGTGACAGCCTCAGGGAGGGGTACACATGTAAGGCCCACAGCAGCCGACCTTCTCTAGCATTCTGCCTCAATCTAGCCACGCCGTCGGTAAAGCACAAACAGTGCGTTGGGTCAAGAGCACACATGCACATTGTTGAATGACCAGATGCAATAGCTGTCATTGGCGCGCAAGTACGTAGGTGGCATGTGCTACACCATATTCAAAGATCTAGACTACAAGCCCACACCGGCCACATCTCCACCCCAGGGTATCAATACAAAACTGGAAAATGCCCTCCCAACCGAAACGTAACAACGCGAAGTATGATAAAAGGCAAGCCGAGGCTGGTTGCACAAAATGCGAATGCTGATGGTACTATGGCGTGGAGCTCATTGTAGTCGTGGAAAGTAGTAGGAAATATGTGTCGGTCAATGTCGTATAGCGAGACGATAGTCTCTAGATCGTACAGGGAAGCAACGCTGAAACGCTGCCGATGGTACTAATACACATTATATACGTGGTGGTGGTCGTTGTCTAGAAAGATTGGTCGTCTTCAATCTCTTCGCCGGCCAGTACGCGGCGGGCCTCGTCGAGGCGCTGTCGCCAGGCCTTGCGGTCGTGCTGCTCGCCGCACGTGTTTTGCAGATTTGCGCAGACGTTCTGAAAGCTGGCTGCGAGACTGTAGATGAGCTGCTTCTCTTCCTCGCTCAGCGCTAGACGTGGCTCGTTACTCTGGCTCTCTGTAAGGATCGAGTAGATCTTGCTCGTCTGCAGTCCACTGGCCAGAGAACCAGAAGATGACGAGGTGCGCGAGGATCCGCGGGAAATGGCAGTCTGCGTGGGAGAGATGCCGTTTCCGCGCCGCATGTTGATGGCCGAGTCCGAGCGCAGAGATACAAGAGAGGGTCGTTGAGTGGCAATGTGTTGGTTATGCTGGATGATCTGCTGAGAGAACTGGTCCATCTGTTCGTTTTCCTCGTCATCCTCTTCGTCGGACTGGTGTTCGGCGGCTGTGGCAAAAGTGGCAACTGAGGAGATGGAATCTACGCTGGGGTTCCTCTGATGCATGGAGATTCGTTTTTCAGCGTTGCTAAGGTCTTCGCTGCTTTGCATTGCGGTTACAGGTCGTGTGGTCTCGGTTGAGCTGTTGGAGCTCGTGCTAGATCGGCGGTCTTCAAGGCTGTACGTTCCCATGGCGCTGTGCAAGAAAAAGTGCTCGTAGTCGAAAGCATCCACGCGATCCTCATGGCGCTCGGTTACAGGCATTTCGTAAGCCGCATCCTCATAGACGCTGTCACCGCCAGGCTCCAGGTCCTTGCCAATGACAGAGACGTGGTCGTGGTCGTCGCTGCTCTCGACTGTCGAGCCAGATCTTTCGGTGACTTCGTCGATCGTACTAGGTGGGTTGCAGCCTACTTGCTGGATGCCCAACCCCTTGGGGCTCCGATCTTTTGATGCAAGCAGCGTCTCCCCTTCTCGCTGCGAGAGTGTTGTTGTGGGTGAACGTCCCTCTTCGTACAGCGCCTTTCTAGCTGGAGACTCAGTCTTGATGCCCAGCCCGGCGTTCTGAGTGACCGTGGACGTCCCAACCTGATACCCGTCCTTTCCGTGGTACCAAACCTCAGATGACGTGAATGGGCTCGGCGTGCGCAAGCTCTGGAGACTCCGTCGCCGCATGTGATCCTCTGCGGCTCTCTGCTTCAGACTCGAAATCCTCCCCTTCAAGTCGTTCATCTGATCGCGGAGTCCACTCGTCGCTGAAGCTGATCTCTGCAGCGTGTGTCCGTTGTCGTCCTCACGCAGCGTCTCCAGAGCAGGAGGCGATCTTGAGCTCCTGGAGGTCGATCTCCCAGGTGTCTGATAATCGGTGGTGTTCCAGGTGTTTCGCGGGTCACGCATGACCTCGTGACTGCGCGACTCTTTGATCGGAAATCGGCCATGTCCAAAGCTCTCTGCGGACCACGGACCACTTGCGGCTCCCATTGCGCTTGATGCTCGCTTACTCGTACTCATCCTCGACGTGTAGGACGGTGTGAATGACAGGGGGATTGACGTCTCGCTGGCACCTCGGGCGTGGCTTGGGCTAGAGATGTTAGTCGAGTAAAGTAGCGAGTTGCGATGAGGCGTGCGTGGGGGAATTGGTCCAATGCCAGCATAGAGTCTCCGGTCCCGTTCTCGTGAAGACGCAATGTGCTGGGACAGCTCAGAGGTGCTCCTTATTGGATGGTAAGTAGGCGACACGACCAGCGACTCTCTGGCTCCTCTGAGGTTGCCCTCCATGACCTGTCACAGTTAGCGGTCGTCCAATCGATACGCCGCATGCGGTTACGCATACATTGAGTCGCTTCTTCGCATTGGCTAGGATGATCTCAGCCCTGCGGCTTAGTGCTGCCGAGGACTGTGGGTCGTCAATGTCGTCCTCATCGCTGCCAGTCCGGCCGCTCGTCCACTGCTCGTTTTCCATGTCGTCACCGTCTTTGGCCAGGCCGCGGGGTACTCGGTTGTGCATCTCCTGTTCCTCGAGGCCCACGCCGCTGTCATCGAACGTCTCGTGGCTGCTGTCAAACCCGGGCCAGTTCTCAAAGTCCTCGCTCAGCATCGAGCTTGCAGTGCTGAGGCGGCGCTGCTCCTGCTCCTCCCAGCCCTTGAACCCATTAGCGTCACTCTTGGGCGACAATGCGAGCACTTCATGGCGCGGGGGCGACCTTTTGGCATTGGCTGCCGAGTCGCCCATGTTGCGCAGTGTCGAGCGCGAGGACTGTGCTGAGAGCGGAGGTGACTGCTTTTGTTGTGAAGCGCGGCTTCGGCTCTGGGGCGGGAAGCTTAGTTTGGGGCTCTGATACGCATCATACAGAGCAGACACGGAGGGCGGGCGCTCGAAGACGGGCGACATGCTGCATGCTTGATCGGCCTCGAAGCCCGGCAGAATCATTGCAGCATCTGAAAGGGTCGGGCTGCGCTGGCTCGACGGAACGCGCTGCTTGGCTGCGAGAACCATGGCTGCAGGCGTTCGGGGGATTCGGCTAGGTATATTAGCTTTCCAGGGGATCTGAACATGATCTGGAGGCCGCTGTTTGAGACGCAATCCTGCGCGCGCAGTCGAATCGCTGAAGAATGTTGCAAAGTGAGACAGGACTCGAGCGGACGAGAGGCGCCAGGCACACGCGTGCGACTTTCATTAATTCGGCTCCATTAGGCTCTGTAGACACGGCTGCACTGGCCACCGGTCTTTGCAGGCGTCTTTAGGGGATGATAGCGCCGGGAGGATCAAGCGACCCCGGCAAATTATGAAAGCCTCCACCTTGTCCTGGTGTGCTGATTTGCTGCTGAAATATAGCAGGCTGGAGTTAAATTCACTGTATCAGGGGATCTTTGTACAATCGACCAATAATGGGCGGAGCGTTCGCATTCGGTTGCAGGTTTCGATAGTGGGGAGGCCCAACGTTTGCGGGCGCAGAGCCGGCTGTTGAGCCTCAAATGTCATCGTTATGATTCGAGGTGTCTGAGGAAAAAGATTCGTGCATTGTGCAAACAGTTATGCGCGTCTACCCCGACTCCGATGTCTTGAGAAAGCACTCCTCAACGCCGCAATGACTCGCAGGCAAATCTCCATGTGCGGGACCGTAAGCCAGCCATCTAGATGACTAGATCGGCAAACAACGGAAGCAGCAAACAAACATCAAGGTTCAGACTACTGCGCAGCTGATATACACTCCACTACAGTCCGCTGTTCCGCAGCCGTTGAATGACAGTTCGTGGAAATGAGCCTGGCGGATAGCGTCAGCTCATTTCCTATTTCGCTCGAAGCTCAGCCGTCAAGTGGCGCCTTGCACTCTCGTGGGTGCCACGTCGAGGTAGCAGGTCGAGACGAGGTCTGAAGGTGAGCGGCGGATCGACCAAAGGGGGTTTAAGACACCTGTGCCAGCTTGGGAGGTGGACATGAGGGCGCAGTCATCATGACAAGCGAGAAAAGTTTAGGTATGGTCGTGATGTCTCGAGCATCTATTCATATGGCACGACTCTAGAACGCCATGCTGCTGCGTGTATAATGTATCAATATAGCAAGTCCTTGCGCCACTCAATGCACCGTCCCAATGCAAACCCCATTCCATGCTTGCTATGCTAAATGTAATACAAAACCATGGGCTCTCAAGCAAAGTCATCATCATCATCATCATTCCAGCCCAAAGCATCGTAGATCGATGGCTCTTCTGCTTGCTTAGCTGGGGTTGCGAAAGCAATCGGTGCGACATCCTCGCTTGAGACTGTCGCTTTCAAAGGTGTTGTTGCGACGACCGGTTGCATCGCGTGGTTATCAGTGGGTTGTGAGCTGCGTACAGCTTTCACGGGAGTCTCGAAGATATTCAAAGTTGGGCGAGGGTCTGCGTCGAAGAACTGAGTCGAACTCTTTACAGGAGTTGCAAAGATCGTTCTACGAACCGGCCCTGAGGTGAACAATTTCGTCGTCGGCGCCTTGGACGGTGTTTCGGCAATTCCTGGCTGAGCTAGCTCTCGGGCCGTTACACTACGCTGAATCGTACCCGGTACAACGGAGGATGATTGACGGATACCAGAAGACGGAATGAAGAAATCGCTCGTAGGTACTACTTCCGTTGCAGCCGACCGTACGAAAGGATCCTGGTGATAATGTACTGGTGTCTGCTCAATCACGTTCTTCGTGCGTCGAGCAACTCGAGGAGTCGCAGTCACCTGCACATCCTTCACTACCTTTCGCACAGGATTGGCCTGCTTCCTCGACCGGTTCACTGAGCCAAGTCCACGCTTCTCAATCTCTGCCATATAGCTCCCAGCAGCCAGGTCACGATTCGGCTTCTTGAGGGTAGCAATAGCCTCCTTGAGATCGTCTTCAACCCTTGCCTTGTGCTTCAACTTCGCGGCGGCAGCAGCTGACGTTGCTGTGAAGTCCATCTCACGTCCTTGGAGATGTCGTAGCTGTGACATTGACTGTCTAGCTCTCGATGGGCTGCGCTTGAACGGCATGGCAGACAATGGTGCCTCACTTGTTTCTCGTTTGATGCTTTGCTGTCGGAGCAGCGCTGTATCTGTAGCAGAGCGAGCCAGAGAAGGTGTTTCCTTTCGTCCGGTCTTGCCGGTAGTGTCAGTAGCTACTCTAGCCAGCGATCGACGTGACTTCTTCGTCTCTGGTTCTTTAGACTCCCCAGACTTTTTGGAGGTAAGTGGCGGCCTCATCGCTTTCCGCTTTGATGATGCGATTGCGGGTCCCCCAAGCTTCTTGTTAATAGTAAAAGCCTGATCCGGCAGTCGGCTCATGTAGAAAGGAACGATGACTTCGACACAGAAGCCGTGCAACCGATCGCTTCCATTCTTCTCATTCAAACCCGCGCTGTCCTGCTGTTTCGTCGCCCTGGAGTCGTAGTCTAATATGCCAACCTCCTCTGTGGCGTGCCAAATGCTTAGCTTATCCAGTAATAGGTCCAGCTGAAGCGCAATATCATCAAGCTTCTTCTTGCGCTTTTTCGGTTGGGCTTGCGAGTCCTCTTGTAGCTCGCTTTCGCCCACTGGCGGTCCGGTTTCTGCAGGCCCTTTGTAGGTCATCATTGATTCTAGTGCGATAACCTCAAGCATGAGCATCAATTGCGCAAGCGTCTCGCGGACTCTAAGGTCACCGATCCTTCGCCTGATGCGCGTCTCCATCATCTCCCGGCCAGCGAGATCAGCGTTGGGCATCTCAGATCGCCACCACCGCTGAATGAAAACATCTTCGGAGGGATAGGTGCCATCACGACTGAGCTTTGTTTTCTTCCTCGATTTCTTAGCCTGGCTGGGTTTCGTAGTTGCTTCTTCGTCTGAGGCTACGCTTACGGGTATGGCCTTGATGATCGCGGGTAGCTTCTCGTAGTATTTTTTCTCGCTAGCCTTAGGACTTAGGAGCATTGACCTCAAGAAGGTAACGAGCTCATGTGTCGGTGGTGCCCCCTCGTCAGGTGAGGTGAACGCATTGCGTATTCGTGTAACAGGTCCTTTGGCAAAGTAAGCTAGTGAGGTCTTCGATGTGTAGACCGCCTCAAGGTACTGTTGGACCAGCAGGTCGAGCTGCTCTGGAGGGGCGAGAATCTGTACGGGAACTTCCTGAATAGCTTCAGGCCCAGTCGAAACCCCTATCTGTACTGGCGGCGTCGTGATACTGTTCGGTTCTTTTTGAGGCTCTGACTTGATTTCCACTGTCTCCGCAGTCCGCCGTACCATGGACAGCCTTGCACGCTTCACACGCCGTTCAACAAGCTGTGTCTCTGCTACAGCATCTTGCCACCACGGTCCTCCAGGGTCGCGATCTGACAAGAAAGCTGAAGGCGTAGGGTGTGTCGAGGCATTGGTTGGATCCCAAAGCTCTGCCATTTCCTTCTCTTCCAGCCACGGCGCGAGCCTGCATATGCTGTACACCCGGGCTTGGACTCGTTCTATAGCATAGAGTGCTCGACTTGTCTCATGTTGTGCAACGAGCACCCGAGATGCTGACGCTTCTCGCCCTCGATCGACATCATCTTGCTCTAGCACATCGATACGTGCTGTGAATAAGCCAGTCGGAGGAAATTGCTCGGCAACGGCGGTGTCGAGGAAGGAAAGTGGCAGCTGAGAGCGACTAATAATTCGTACCGGTTTAAAGGTTGAAGACTTGGCGTATGGAGACTCCGGGCATGGTTTGATCGTGAATGGCGCAGTGTCCAGTCCGAGTCCGCCGAGGGAGCCCCTCTTCCGCTTCGAGGCCAGCTGCGTGTTCGATTCGTCGCGTGTCGCGATGAGTCCGAGGATGTGTACAGGTTTGTCGGATACGGAACTAAGCATTGTCTTTGTCTGCAACGCATAGGCGGATATCGAAGCTGTACATGGCTGTGCTGAGCGTACAACGGATTGTGAAGTTGTTGTTGATCGTCCCATATTTCCCGTCTCAGTACGCGTTTGTCGCACGAAATCGCGGAGGCTCGTGCACCGCGCTAGTGCGTCATTGCAATCGGGATCACCTCCCTCCATCTCTATTCGCTCAACTCCGCATTCTGGCCCCAGGGTTTCTCTCTTATTCCCGTAAATAGCATAACTATCATGCCACATGTGAATATGATCTATAGGAACTGTGAGCTCCTAAGGATACAGTGCATCTGGATCGCAACATCATCAGCAAATCCAGCTCAAGTTGCAGAATGGCAGTAGAATGGCATACACACCGCGTTAGCTTGTCACGTCGTCAGGGTTTAGTCTGACGGTAATTTGGATATCGAATCCTGTTCATAGCGTCATCGAGCGTGAGGAGTATTGGTGACTACCTTTTGGCCCTGGTAGTGAGACCATGTTATTAGAGTTTTTCACAATCAACAATGACAACTAAGCTTCTGCTCTATCTTAGTGCCTTCAAAGGCTACTGCTTGGCACAAACATATTTTGACACACCGCCTGGAGGATTTCGTCCATTTGGCCCGGGGTACACAAAGGGCGCCTATCCCCAGGACTTCAACGTCGTTGGTCAAGAGTTGGAGGCAATCCACGATAGCCAAGGGCCTTCAACCGGGCTGGCTGTCGACAACGAACACAAATTATACTTAACATATCCCAGAAACGCGAGTCCTACACCAAGCAATGTGGTAATCTGCACTTCATTCAACGATGAGCAACCGTGGCCCAACGCTGCGATCCAGAATTGTACTGAGGGCCAGGATCCAAGCACATGCTTCATCAATGTCCAGAACATCGTACTCGATGATAAGAATCGGCTATGGGTCGTCGATAGCGGCATACCATACGGAACACCTTCAGGGCTCAACGCCACTTACGGGGGCGCAAAACTCATGAGCTTCAATGAGATTACTGGCGATCTAATTCGCACCTATATCATCCCTGACGACCTCCTGGCTCACGGGATGAATATGAACGATCTGCGACTCAACACGACACTCGGCTACGCGTTTATGACGGATGCTAGCAGAAACAGCTCACTCTTAGCCATCAATCTCAACGATGGCAGTGGCGTGCGTAGACTGTTCAATGAGAGCGTTGTTAGAGCAGACGAGAAATACGTGGGTTCGTACGATGGTGAACTCATCTACAGCTGGAATGGTACGCAGAGGAACCACATCACTACAGCTGCAGATGGCATAGCTTTGGGTGAGTGCCTCCCGGCCTCTGCTTCTTGGGACTTCTGTCGACTAATCTCCTTCGCAGCATCTGGAAACCTCTACTGGGGCGTCCTCGCATCCCGGCGTTTCTACTACATCTCCCAAGAGGCTCTAGTGAACATCAACAAGACTAACGCTGAGATTCTCGCTGCTGTCCGAAATCCTGGACAGTGTGCTTCCGAGCAAGCTGGCTTTACCGCCGATGACCAAGGCCGCGTCTACATAGCAGCAAGCGAACAGAACGCCATCTACTACGTCAACACCTTGGCAACCCAGACCAACATGACGGTCAACGGACAAGCCCCGGGTGGCTCCGGTCCCATTCTAGCGAATGACTACGTATTGAAGACACTTGTGCGCAATGCCCTGATTCAGCATGCTGATAGCATGGCGATCTTAGGTGGATGGTTGTACTTCAATACGAACCAGCTCACGTTGGGTCCGCCGTACCAGTACAACAATGTGGACAAGCGAAAGGGTCCATTCCGGAGCTATAGAATCTGGATTGGACGTGGGCCGGCTATCTAGTGTGATGACTATGCAATCAAAGACAAATAACGGCGAAACACTCTATTATTCAGAGAGTTACAGATCAATGTGACTACATTTGGCGTACAGAGCGCATGCAAGTTGCTCCACGTAAAGTCCTAAACATGATAGACTAAGAAAGCACATTGTGGCAAAGCTGTTGCCTACTAGGTACTGCCTTCACACATACCGAAAACAGCAACCCCTTGTCAAGACAAATGATACATCCGAGAGCTCCAGTCACCACTGCCACGAAGACACGCTTGAACGGAGTGATCTCGTGGAGATCATAGGGCGCGTAAACCGCCCGTTTCATCTTGGAACCCCACAACATCACATAAGTGACGAGATGGACATAGCAGTACCTCGGCGATTTATCAGTCTTCAAGCGACGTGCGATAAGTATAAAACGGGGTAGTTTATTCGACCAGACCAGATCTTGTATATCAACCATCAAACCCATTCCTCGAAGCCTTACTTTTCAGAGTATTTCTAGCCATACCCATCTACTTAGTCAGCGGGTGCCGGTCAGATTCGTTGTGAGCTGGTCTTTGAAGATATCTCAGCACCAGCTGAGACATGAAAATTGCAAGTAATATTGAAAATTATAGACTAACATGCGAGAGATACGGAGGACATGCGAGAGCATTAGTGAGGCGACTATTTAAGTCTCCTGGCTGCGCGTAGAGATGACGCCATGATGATTAGGGCAAATCTCAAGTGCGGGCCTGAGTTGACGCAACACTGACCTGGGCAGCGTTGAAGCAACCATCGACGAAGAAGTCTAACAAGCCGGTTATTTGAACTAAGACATGGAAGGGATTGAACAGCTCTCCAGCACCAAACTCGGATGGCCGTAAGCTCCGCAAAATCAACCTTCGATGCGTAGGCCGCAACTGAAGTTGTCTCATATCACGAGCGAATTGATCTGGATCTGGACTCGAACCAAACTCGTAGTTAAATGTCTAGAACCTGAGGTCCAGGTTAAAATGCTTGAGATCTTCAAATGAGAGCGAGAACGAATTTGTGGAGAGTGAAAAGAGATGTGTGTGTATGAGAGTTATCTTGCTGTGAAGCTCAACTGAGATATTGAGGCTTTGTAGCAAGTGGTAGACGCAACCTCCTTTGGACGAAATATGCGATCTTCTAAACAAAACCTTGACTCCAGAACGTAGAGAAATAGTGGAGAGACTTCTATGAATCTACCAAATAGTGGATAAGTTTTAACGGTAATTGTCGTCTTGAGATGAAACTTTACAGGCCGGAAATCAAAATCAGCGTAAGGTGAGTCTCCACTTCGTGTAGAAGAAATCTGTTGCTGTACCTGTCACGTTCTCTGGATTGTGTCAGAGAACCTGCCATACTGTTGTAAGAATTTTATGTTTAGCGTATCTATTAACCAGCCTAAACACTAACTCAAGCCAGGCTTCGCAATATCGGACACCAATCTCCAGTTTTTTGCGCAGCTACTTATCAAAAGAAATCTATCAAGGGGCATGTTTGTCAAAACAGGAGCAGACATTAGCTCAAATAGTCAGTCTGCTGTTCTCACCCTGCCAACTTTAATTCTTAGATGCGGTGATGATCAATTGCTGATGTCTCTATATGGTAAATGAGACGAGCACCGATATCATCTCGAAGGGCAATTTCTTCTGTCTCGCCGACACCATCCACCGGTACCCGCCGACGCTTGGCCTAGACTCCAACACATGTATCCAAGACTCATTCAATCTGGCTTGGAAGGTAGCATATATGCTGCCAGGTCTTGCACCTCCCTCGCTGCTCGAGACATACAGTGGCGAGCGCCAACGCCTCGCCTCCGGACTCGTTCTGGATTCCAACAACACACTGCGCAGTCATGCAGCCGTGTGTTTCTCAGTGGGAGTACAACCGCACGGCATCTCCGACGAGGATCGCAAGAAAGCCGAAGAAATGTTGAGACAGAACTCAACAGCGGGGATAGGAGCAAGGAAAGCTCTGCGTGAAAGTACCAGGCATATGCAAACGGAGTCTAAGTGGTGGGGTACGGCAATGAACCAACTATATGCCTCCACAGCCATCTGTACCAACGACGAAGAGAATCTATGTCAGCCTGGACTAAAGGAGCAGCAGGACCCATGCCGATTTCACGATACTTCTGCTTATTCCGGAAGGCGCTTTCCTTATGTGTGGCTCGGCAGCCGCGTCCCTGGGAAGTTGGTATCGACACTGGAAGTCGCTAGCAAGGGAGAGTTCACCCTGCTGACAGGCATTGGAGGCGGCGGCGGCCCGTGGAAAGCAGCCGATCTGATGCAGCGTAGCCTCAACATAGAAGTCAAGATCGTAGGTATCGGCACTGGGCTCCAGTGGGAGGATGTGTACCTGGAGTGGGAAGAGAAGCCTGGTGTTGAAGAGGACGGCTGCGTTCTTATGCGTCCAGACCTATTTGTGGCATGGATATCAAAGAGCAGTGGGAACGAGTCTGCCAGGCTACTTGAGGTCATGTGCAGGGTCCTTGGAGTATCGTAGAACTCGCTAATGGCCGTGAACGGTACTACCATAGGTAGCAATAAGATCGTCAACGGTGCGAAGTAGTAAAGATTTTTTGAAGGCCAAGCTGCTGCAGTCATAATCAAGCAATGTCAATAACGGCTGCATGAGTCATTTGCCTTCCACTCCTCTAGTAACGGCTCTTACAGCTCTCTCAAGGTGAGCCTCCGTCGATCGTACAGTCGGCGCGGTCAGCATTCTTAATAGAGTCCTTGCAGAGTCCGTGAGCCGTAACAGAGGCAATCAAAATGCGTGAGTCCTGGCCTATGACAGAAGCCGACAGGGGTGGGAAATGGCATTTGCGTTGCCAGAGGTGGCAGGCAGCTTTGATGGACCTTGGCGATGCCAAAAGTCTGGGTGGGGCTGAGCCAATATTGCACAGCCCTGCAGATCGCGGGTGCATGCATGCAAGCGCCACCACCAGCCTGGTGTATGCCGTGCCTGAGTCAAGCCTAATCAACTTCCAAGCAACTGCCATCAAAATAGGAGCAGTTTTGAATTGCCTGTAAGGAAGAAGCAGATGTGGCTTCGGTGTACCGATTGCCTTCGCCGAAGCTATGGGTGACGTCTGCCTGTCTTTCCACGGGACTCTCACCGTCTTGACAGCCATCCATTTGAAACATGATTTGGATGCATATATTTGATTCCGAACAGGCCGTTTGGACGTATAAGTCAATGTGATGAGGATGAGACCCGACCATTCTGGACATGTTGGGACGCTGGAAGTGCCCAATTGGAACGTATGACAATGTAATTGAGATCGAAATGCAGACGAAGCTTATTCATCACGCCCGTCGGAATTGAGGTCGTTCAGTCTTCGGCAACGTACCCCGCATTCTGAGCCTGCGCCAGGGCGATAGCGATAAGCTGATAGCTGTACTACTAGGGATGGCGTGGTGTTGAAGTAATCGCCCAAAGCCCACACGGCTCAGGAGACGTCCACAGACAGCCTCCGGCTCGCGTCCGACCTACAAACGCGCTGTAAGCATCAAGGTGAAAATACTACAGAAATTAGCTTTGACTCGCTACTGCAGTATGGAGGTTATCTTAAGTGCGGCCCCAACGGTCAACACGTTCAGGCGGAGAACTCGGTCCGGCCGGTATCTGATAGCGTCTTGGACATTCAGATTCGGCTGGATACATCTTGTATGTTCAGCTTACACGGGTTGTGTAGTGCAATGCTGCAGTGATCCGGATCGTGATGTCATGCTATAACGGGATATCAAGATCTCCTAGATCGTACCTCAGGGTCATCGAAGCTGACGTATTTCGCTGTTTGTGGCTTCCTTGGTGCGTAAGGAGCACGAGCTAACATTGAGCGATTGGCAAGTTGTGCCGGCATAGGACGTCACAAATGCTCCGAGAACGAAGACGAGGGGAGGGCAGAGACTCAGTCAGATTAGTCGCCACAAGGTAGTGGAGACAATTCAGCGCTTCCTCATAACCCTCGCTTCCACCATCACGTTGACCATTTTGGATGGATATCACGTCGAAGAGCGACGCGGCAATGCAACTCGTCGCACAAAGTTGACCAGCCCCTGAGGATAGTCCAGCTCCGCATTTGACTGGACGGCTTCCCGAGGGCCTATGCCTGAAGTGGCAAACTCGAAAATTGCCAAGCACCTCCCACGCGACAGACGCGTTACGCTGTGCTCTTAAAACTCTCTTGTTGAGCGAAGTGGATGATCTGGGTCGCGCCTCTTCGTTGACCGAAGTATCGGCTCATATGGTGCTCCCCAAATCACGTTGCATGCGAGCCAGCGTCGGCGTCTCGAAGCGGAACGGGCCTCAGCCCAACCCTAGTCTACACCGCCTCATTGGCCAGCGCATCACGAATCCAACCCAGCATCCTGTCCAACGACAGTCGGTAGCAACAACGTTGCCTGAACCTGGCTCTCTTTGGACCCACCGCAGCTCACATCGTACTGGCCGGAAGTCTGACTCAGATTTTGTACTGGCAACTCATGGCGCAGGCATGCTGAAGGCGAATTCCAGGTACCTGGACCCCTGCGGCCGGAGCGGGCTTGTCATCCAGTACCCGCACCGGTGCCCTCCATGGCTGCCATGCGAGTGATCCAGTCGCGCCTCAGAGAGGCTCATATGCAGAGACCCCTCAGCCCTGGCGAATCCGAGGTGGATATACCTTAGTACGTCGTAGCTGAACATGGCTTGAGTACCTAGGTACAGACTCGCCCTGGACTCGACTGAATATATCTTCTCCGCTTGTCCCATGCCTTTGCATGACGGTGATGCTCTATTTTCATTCACAAATTGTAATCGATTGAAGCACACGCCCAGTGCTTCAATTCCACTGCTCCTCTACCATCATGAGGTCCGCACCGCCCGAGGTCATTGCGTCATGGCCAAAGCCAAACTACATCGACCCTGTCACGCGAGGGCCTGCCCTGATGGTCGTCGAACTCACGCTACTACCCATCGCCATGGTTATCGTCTTCATGAGACTGTACGTCCGGATAGTGTGGCTGAAGAAGAGCTGGTGGGACGACTACCTCATGGTTGCTGCTATGGTATGTACCGAGAGTCGGGGGCACCGAGTGGCGATGCCAACAGCAACAGGTCTTCTCCGTTGGAACCACAGTGCTGGTAATTATGGCTACACAATTGTACGGCTGGGATAAGCATGTGTGGGACATGAAACTCCCCGAGCTATCGACTGGGCGAAAGGTACGACCTTGTACACCGTGTGTAACCAAACTGGCGTTCTGACGATTCTGCAGGCGTCGATGGCTGGACAGACGTTGTTCGTCCTTGCTTCTAGCACCGTCAAGATGTCTATTCTGGTGTCGTACTTTCGCATCGCACCAGAGAAGTCGCTTTTCCGTAAGCTCGTCTGGGGTACCTTCGCCCTCGTATTCGCCGCGTTCGTCGTCTTCCTCGTGGCACTGTGGGTACAATGCATGTACGTTTTGCTTTCTGTATGATAGATCGATTACACGCTGACAATTGCAGCCCCATCTCCAGTTACTGGAAGCTTACCGCGGATCACCGAGACTGCATCCCAGAAGGGCCACCCTTGATGGTACAAAGCACCCTAAACGTAGTGACTGACTTCATGATCTACGCCTTGCCGATTCCGACACTGTTCACGCTGTCACTTCCATGGAACCAGCGTATTGGTCTCGTGATCCTCTTTTCAGTGGGAGGTGTCATCGTAGTGGCCGGCAGTTTCCGGGCGTACTGGATCCACTACACCCTATTCGAGACTTACGACGCCACTTGGGAGGGCTACAACATCTGGATTTGGACTGCCATTGAGACCAACGTCGGCGTGATCTGTGGGTGTATACCTGCCCTCAAGCCGTTACTATTCCGTACCCGCGCACGAGTTCAGAACTCGAAGTATGCCAACGGCTCCGACCACAGCAGGAGAAGGGAGAAATTCACACCAATCGTGGATCAAGTTGAGATGGATGCGCGCAAACCAGCACTTCCAGTTGACATCGAGTCGCGCCCTGGCACTGCAATCCCTCTGCACTATGGCAGTCCGCTCTCCGAGCGGCCCATGAGTGGCTCGACCGACAGAAGTCGCTTTGAGATGGATATTGAGCAACAAAAGAAATACATGTACTGATCACCAGTACACCTCCACTCTTTTCAGAAAGCATCCATACGTTCAGTCCTGTAGACAGTAGAGTCCCTGGGGTCGCCCCATCTTCTGTCACGTTTGTCCGCTTCTCTACTCCCTATTAATGATTCGCAATGGGAATACCACGGGTGGCGGTTCTTTCGCGATTTTCCTTACTGATTCAATGGCTGCTACGTACGTCATTGTCTGCCTCCACATACCCACCAGGCAGTCGAGTCGATAGTTCAATATCACGATATCGCCTCAATCGCACCATTCTCTTCAATGCGCTGCCCCAATGGGCGTTGCAGGTGAGCATTTGCACTGAAGCCGCTTTCAGAAGACCAGTTGCGTCATTGATCCTGGCTGAGGAAGAACGGGTACTTGAGCACTCACTCACCCACTCTGCGACACTTTTCTCCTCCAATCGCAATCTCGCGACTCAATGCTGCCTCCACCCTTTTCGCGACCTTCGATGACGACGATGTTCTCCACGGCATTGATTTCATCTCCCGCAGCATCGCCACGTTCTCCAAGGGAGGCTGCTCAAGCTTCCTGTCTGCTCTTTCTGTCCATGCTTTTCGGCTGTCTGTGCATTTCTGATGTCATCGTCCCTCGCGATTCACCAACCTCTTTGTTTCAAATCGCACAGCCTTCTCGCCATACTATTCGTCGTCACAGGGCTTGCCATTCGTCTCGCTACTTCGCTGAGCAGGTGAGTTGTCGGGCTCGCGGGATGGCCAGCGCAGAGACTTCTTCAGCTCAGCATGACGCTCGGCTAAATCAGGAACTTGCGGATCGCGTCGTGTTGCAAGGTTGCACCTGGCACGGCGCATCGTTAAACAATATTCACAAGGTCCTGAATTGCAGGTTCGTTTTCTAATGCGATTGTGAAGGGACGCGCAACTTTTCAAGAGTCAGGAACCAACCATGATGCTGGCGAGATGATAGTTGATACATGATCGTGGGGCTTAAGGCTGAACCAATTGACTGGGCGCACGCTACCTATGCAATGCGCTGCAATGCAAACGCAGAGTGACATCTGCAGACTGATCTTCACGGTACCGGATCGTGCACTGGATACATTTATCAACTACAACGCCATGTGCAGCTGCCCTTGCCTTAGGCGTTGCAGGGTTGAAGAGTTCACAGGAATCCGGCCATCGCTGTTGCGACCGTTTCCCAGACTACCAGAAGCATTCTATAGTAAAATCATCAGATCGCCATCGCCCTCGTACTCGGCCTTGAAAGTCATCCTAGAAGCACAAAGCTTCGACGCACGACCTTCATTCGTTCAACTTAACCTCATCGGTCAAGATTCCGGCTGCTCCTCGCTTCCTTCAAGGCCTCAAACATCCTGGCGTGTTGAGGCGGCAACCCGACCTTGCCAGTCCAAGTAGCTGCCAACGCACCGTGCAGCTGAAGGCCTCACCGTCCTAAAGGAAGCCTTGTAAAGTTCTAGTACTGAGACTTACTATAAGCTGCAGGTACTCGCCACCTTTTCCTACTCTCAACTGCCAACTTATACCATGAAAATCACAACAACATGGTCGCTGCTCCTACCACTTCTTTCGCTTGCAGTATCAGCTTTGCCCAAGCCTCGTCATGCAAAGCCTCCAGTATGCATCATCGGTGCAGGTCCATCAGGCCTGTCTGCAGCGGCAAAACTGGAGGAGAAAGGCATCAAAGCCATGATTTTTGATAAACAGGAAGAAATTGGTGGTAAATGTCAAGCATGGTATGACGAGCAGTAAGTGTTCCACAGCATTGGAGGCGCCCAACTGCGGCTGACCAGACCACTCAGAGGTGTCTTCCATCCGCTTGGCGCCGCCTTCTTCTCGAACGCAACTTACACCGAGACCCTGAAGTTCCTTGACAAGACGAATGTGACTTCCGAGCCCTTCGCGCTGGCTGGTGCGCGCGAAATGTTTCGCTACAACTACACAAATGGCGCGATCGAAGCAAATCCGACGCTGATCCCGCAATTTCTGGCATCGTTGTCTGCCGAAATTCCGCGTTACGTGGCGCTGTGGAATCAACGGTTTCGACCATATAGTGTCGCTGGATACAAGGTATGACACAAGCCTGGCGCAAGACGTGCTACGATAACGGTAGGCTGACGAGCCGCAGAATGGCACGCCAGATGAGTTTACTGTCTCTGGATCTCAGTGGTTCCGCCAAAACAACTTCACGGCTCTTCCAATTCTGCTCGTAAACCCAGTGGCATTGTACGGATACGGCGACATCAACATTGTCCCAGCAGTATGTCCCAGTCTCCTCTGCATGGAGTTTGCAGGGATAATGCATGCATGTACTGACACGTGATACAGCTTTATATCTTGCAATACTTCACGCCGGATATTCTGACCGCTTTCATCGGATTACACGAAGTGTATTACATGGACTTCCACAAGATGTTTTTGGAATGGTCTGCGACACAGCTTTGCAACACACCTATCAAGACCTCCGCCGAGGTCCGATGCATCGATCGATCTGGAAAGAACCCAGTGATCAAATACATCGAACCATGCGGAAACTTCTATGAGTGGCGCAAGCAAGAGTGTAGTTCAATTATCTTCGCTTTTCCACCAAATATCGAGAACCTGGAAAGAGCCGGGTTGGACATCACAGAAGAGGAGTACAACGTCTTTGCAAACGTTTCGACCATCCAGTACTACTCTTCAGCGGTAGAGTTCCAGCTTCCGTTTGGCGTTTCCTACATTGCAAACACTTCGTCACCGGTACTTCCTCCGCCAAACGACGGTGAGCCCGTTGCAGTGCTGCGCCTCAACGAACAGTCGAACGTTTCTGTTGCCTGGTCTTGGGGTCCATACGAGTTCCAGACAGAAGAGGCTGCTCGTCGCTTGCTGATCGAGAGCTTGTCAGATATCAATAAGGACCCTCGCAATGTTAATGAGACCGCGAAGCCTCTCACCGGCAGTGATGTCAAAGCCTTCAAAAAGTGGGACTACTTCCCACATTTCGATAGCCAGCCCCTCCGGGATGGAGCATACAACAAATTTAACCGCCTTCAGGGCCATAAGAAGAGCTACTGGGCCAGCGGACTCAACGGCATGGAGATCGTTGAGTGGGCCATCCGTGGCGGGCAGGATGTTGTCGAGTCCTACTTTTGAGGGCTCGCACCAAATCTGTTGCAGTCGTTGGCCAACGACTTCAGCACGCATGTGTAAGCCGGAAATGGGAACACCCAAACAGGGGTATGGCGGGATGTTTGCGTTACGACTTTCCTGGCATCGCGATATCGTATTGACGACTTTATGCCCACTTAGAGATGATACCTTCGCCTTCACTGAGCGTCACGATTATATCCTTACGTCTACGATTACTTGTTGCGGCTGCACTGGGAGAATATCTTACGATCTGAACGGACTCGAATTTAATAATAATGCTACATGTACATAGCATGGATGACTGACACAATAGTTTATGTAGACACAAGTATTAAGACTTTGGCACGCAGAACAGTTGCGCCAGGTGAGCGCAAGTGAGATTGTCTAAATTCACGATAGAAGACGGTAGGGTGCCTGGGCGCCTTGAGGCCAAGTACGAAATCTCCACGATGTCGAGTTACCGAAGACCCAGAAGAAAAGTCACGATGTTTGGCACCTGGGCGGCCTCATCCTTCGGCTGGCGACTACCGAGCGCAAAATTGCGATGCGCGCTGTCACTTGCCACTCGCTCCTTTGAGAATATCGACTGACAGGAGTTGAGACGGCTGAAGCCTTGTGAAAGACCTTTCCCTACCGCTTCGCGGCTACAACAACCACTACAATCACTCACAGCGCAAAAAAATCGTAGCTCCCGATGAGGCTGCTGATCACGCACCTGGTTCGGCCTCGCAGCGAGGCTGCCCTGGAAACCGACCTCACGGTCTGTGTGAGCTTAAAAAGTGGAAATGAGAGACCCTCACTAAGGGCCTCACGAGCGTCGTGATTGGTGTACGAGTCTGACACCTCCGCTGTCGTTAATTGAGCATGACTCGAGCTCGCTGCTGCAGCCGGAGAATTCAAGAAGCGGGATAGTTTGTAGTGCTGCACCATGAAGCACCGAAGACCTTAGAGTCTCACGAGGCAACAAAGGCAATAGTTAGGAAGCCTGCAAAGTAGCTTGCACTGCACCGAATGTTCCACAGCCCCTGAGCGCATTAGCGGCACGATAATAACATGCGTTGTGCAGCGAATCACCAAATGCGCATTTCGCTTGTGCAGGATTCATTTCTACCCCAGCCTTATCATTTGACGTCTTCTCGCCGCAATTTTAAAATCGCAGCTTGCAGACGCTCTTGGACCCTTGGTGGTTAGTCGCAGTGATTCGGTAGCCGCCCCAGGCATGGCATCGTGAACATGTCGTGCCGTGAGCCCGTTTCATATACAGCCCGGAAGCCCCAAAGAGCCTCCCTTCTCATCTCAATTCTGTCGCTCGCTGTTTGCTGCTCTGTTGTCGCTCCTTGCGCATCTCCACTACTGAACGTGTGAGCTGTGTCGTTCTCCACAGTCATTTTAGTGTTTTCACCGTTGGCAATCGTTATACGAGATGCAGCTCACATTTCTCGCCGGGGTGGCCGCTGTGGCTGTGGGCGTGAGTGCTCAGACGTCTGTCAGGTATGCCGCACGCGACTCCACAACGACCACGCAAGCCTCGTAGACATGCGACTGACAGTGATGTAGTCCTGAGCAGGCGCAGTCCGTCCTGATGGTCCTCGCGACCGCATTGCCTGCCGATGTGCGCAGCTACGCAATTGCCTCCGAGTCGGCCTTTGCGGCCGAGATGAGCTCGTCGCTTGCTGCCGGCAGCACTCCAGGGTGGTATGCATCGATGCCAGCCGATGTCAAGAGCATCCTGCCTCTCCTGTACCCTGCTGCTGCTGAAGCTACGACCACGCCTGTCGTCAGCTCGGCTGCCGTCTCCGCCAGCTCGACGCCCATGGGCTCGAACAGCACCTCCATCTCGGCCGTCCACTCTGCGACCCTGTCCGGCTCGAGCACTGCTACTGGATCCCCTCTTCCTGAGTCCACTGGCGCTGCGTCGCACGCGAAGGCCGCCGTCGGTGCCGGTCTCGCTGGTGTCGCAGGCTTCCTTGCGATGCTGGCAATGTGATCGCGATCGTCTTTTGCACATGGCAGCTTCTGTGCGCATACAGCGCACGGCTGTAACATGATCAGACGGTTTCGGCATCTTTAGCGGGCGGCGCTCCGGATTTAAACGTTCTTCACGACGCTATGTTGCTATTCATTGGGGGCTCGTAGGAGCATTCGCATTATACCTGTTTGACTTTGAAGGAGGATTGGGGATATTAGTGGCTCCGGCTGTAATGTTTAGCATGATGTTTGGCGGTTTTACGATCTTGAAGGGAAGGGAAGATGGTGGTTTAGTTGGCTGACTTTGGATGGAGGTTGATGACGGCGGCATATCAATAATCTATAATCTGTTGATGCGCAAGAATTCGTCCAAGAAGCATAGTGCGGAGGTGAAGGACAAGGGCAGGTGCTTACGAGTTGAGGAAGGGAGAGCCGCGGGGCCATGAGGTAATCACGTGTCACCACAGTGGTTCTGTATCCACTGCCCAACCAGTGCCGATTCCCTCCACTTCGAATCGCTCGCTAGTTACCTCAATTATCATGATCAGGCAGATGCCGTGGGGAAGCGATGCCTTGTGAAAATTGAGACTTGGAATTAATTTCCACTTCAACGTCATGCCTGTTTTCGCTTCCAAACGAACGGCCTGTCATTCAGCCCAAATGTGAGAGAACCACTGTATGAAGCACTTGTATCAATCGATCTATTGGGTATCACAAGTAGCCCTCTCGCTATGTACGTCGACCAACCCGCAAGTTCGTTTCTGTCAACCTTCCTGGACTTTTTCAACCGCCCAGCTCCCCCAAATACTTCTCAACCTCATCATTCCCATAGAACATCCTCTGCAGCTTATCATGTTTCCTTTTCTCCACCTTCGCCAACTTGTGTATCTTCCCCGCATCCAGCCTAATCTCTCCCTGTTTCGCAACCCCTCTGCCGCTCATCAGCCCCTTCCTCCTCTCTTCATCCTTCTTATCGATCCCCAACCCCAGCTTATCCCTCTTCTCCTTCGGCACAAGCGGGAACAGCATACCATCCCCATTCGCTCCCAGCCCTACTCTGGCGTCCACATCCCAGCCAAAACTTTGCATGTACTTCAGCCCCATTCTCGTGCGATCGATCGCGCTTGGCACCGGTGCACGCGGTAGGGCAGCTTGGTGCGACGAGCTGAGGAAATGGATTCGGTGATCTGCCTCTTTGACAGGCTCGCCGCAGATACCGCAGAGCGGGTAGGCGTCTGGCTCTGGGAGGGGTTGGCCGTTCGGGAACATGATGGCGAGGTACTTTTGCGCTATCGATTGTCCGTCTGCGGGCTTCGAGGGTACGGGAGTAGTGGAAGAAGCGCCGGGTACGAAGGCAATGGGTTTCTTCCAGAGACCGCGGCCGTAGGCGGGGTGCGAGGTGAAGGGGAGGGTTGAGATATCTGTGTCGTCGTAGCGAGGGTCGGTTTCTTCTTCTTGTTCCTCTTCGGGGCGAGGTACCATGGTGGGCGGCATTGTGGTGGTTTGAAGTCGTAAGTTCCTCCTCCTCACGTAAGTGGTAGCGACGCCTTCCGTTCACCTCGTCCTGGCGGCAAGCCCGGAGACATTTCTATACATGGGCGAGTGGTGGAGATTGACTAGAATGACACGACATTGCTGCATTGTGGAAACGATACAGGCACTCGCGCGATCACATGTCATGACGCTACGCGACTGCTTGGCAATGGGGCACTTGATTCCGAACATTGAACCCCTTCCGAAGCTAATCAGCAGCCATTCATCATGCCCATTGGAATCCTTCACCAGGGCTTCACCGAGGGCTTGGACTCGATACCGTATGGCTGGTCCATAATCAAGGTAGCCTCCGTCGTTGGAGTGCTCTACCTACTCAAATGGTTCTTCAATGGCGCCTCCAACACGTCAGAGCGGAACATGCATTCCAAGGTGGTCATGGTCACGGTAGGCTCGAACTCTCCCAACCTTGGTACGCATACTGACTTCTGCAGGGTGGTACAGCTGGAATAGGTGCCGAGGTCGTCAAGGGGCTTGCTACACGCGGTGCACAAATCATTCTTTTGGTCCAGCAGCCCCTCTCCGACCCCTTCCTCGTCGATTACATCGAAGACCTGCGCGAACAGACGGGCAACGAGCTCATCACCGCCGAACACGTCGACCTCACATCGCTGCACAGCATACGTCTCTTCGCCACGAAATGGGTCGACAATGCCCCGCCGCGCCGCCTCGACACAATCATTCTATGCGCAAATACAATGACGCCAATGGGTGGCAAGGCAGCCATCACTGAAGACGGACTCGAGTCGACCTGGGGTCTGAACTACATGGCCAACTTCCACCTCCTCAGCATCCTCAGCCCGGCCCTCCGAGCCCAGCCGCCTGATCGGGACGTGCGCATCATCTTCGGTACATGCAGCGCATACCTGGCCGGCAAGATGCCAGACTTCGACGCCAAGCCAGCTTCGAAGAAAGGCCAGGGCGAGGCTGGACAGATCGAGTTCGAGGCTAGCGGTGTCTACGCCACATCAAAGCTTGCCCTAATGACGTTCGCAGTCGCCTTCCAGAAGCACTTGAACGCGTACGTCCGCCCGGACAAGAAGCCCATGAACGCCCGCGTCATCATGGTCGATCCGGGCTGGACTCGCACGCCCGGAATGCGGCGCCACCTCACCCTGGGTACCCTGTGGGGCCTCGCACTCTACCTCCTCATGTGGCCGATGTGGTGGCTAGTGCTGAAGAGCGCCGATCAAGGCGCTCAGACCTTCCTGCATGCGGTGATGGAAGCCGAGTGGGGCCGCGGCGAGGGCGGCTTCTTCCTCAAAGAGTGCAGGAAGGTCGCCTGGACACGCACCGAGATCAGCGACGAGGACCTGCAGAAGAAGCTGTGGACCAGCAGCGAGAAAACGATCGAGTTGCTGGAGAAGGAGGGCGCGAAGCGTAGGGCGGTCGAGAAAAAGGAGAGCGAGAAGCAGGAGAAGAAAGGAGCCAAGACGACGGTGAAGGAAGCGAGCAGCGAGGCGAAGCAGAGGAGGGGGAAGTGAGCGCTTGCGGACTCCGATAAAAGCAACATTCGACTGCAATAACACAGTACATCTGTAGCATACACATTTATAACGAACCCAAACGACTACCCAACAGCCACGTTTGGTGGCTGCAATGGCAGCAGTCAGCACCACGTCTCAGTCTTGGCGGGGTACAATAATTGGGGCGATCGGACCCTGGGCCGCTCCCACCTTAGACAGTATCCCAACATCGGAAGCGTGAGAGAAGTGCCAAAAAGTTGAAAATATAAGTATACTACCCTTCAGCATTGTATATAAACCACACCTGGTCGCTTAGCTCAGTTGGTTAGAGCGTGGTGCTAATAGTATACCTTGATACGCCAAGGTCGCGAGTTCGACCCTCGTAGTGACCAATGTTTTTGCCCTTCAACATCCTTTCTCAATCACTGATAGTAGGAGCAGAGAGGATCTAGGTGCGCGGTTCCTTTTGCCGTTGTCTAGGCTGACATTCCCTCTCGGATGAGCGCGATATTCCGGTGTATGAGAGGACTGAGCCAGAATATGTAGGTAGATGGCCCAGCTCTTACAGCGCGTGAGCTCTTGGTGCAAACGCTCACAGCGCACTTGAAACCACAGTAAGTCCGCACGAATGCGATTCGCGCGCTTTTATGCTCTGGTGCTAGAGCCTCCTGATATCTAGCGTTCCGGCATCCAGCATGCAATCTGCAGGTCGAACGACCAGCCTAGATCTTCCTGCACAGCTTCCTCCCATAATCAATCACGCTCCACTTCTCCGTACCCGGCGTGGTCTGCGCATAGAAGACACCCTCAGGATCCCACTTGCGGCGAACATCGCAGAGCCGGGGGTAATTAGCACCCCAATAAGCGTCCTGCCAGTGCGGCTCATACAGATCCCCCTCATTGACATAACTCGCGCCATGGGGCGCGGCGTCTCGCATCGCTCTACCGATGACGTTTGTATTGAAGAGCTCTTTCTCTTTTTTGGTGCTCCACGGCTCCGTGCCGCTCATCAGCACGTTTGTGATTACGAAGCTGCTCGCGTTGCGCCAGGAGGGGTGGATTGCGTTGTCCACCGTCGGCGCGCCGTGACCGGGATTCACAATGTGGCCGACATTTATCCCGGTCGTGGCGGCGAATATGAGGGCGTCGGAAATGGCCTGGCTGGTCTCGGCCATGTCGCGCTGCGTGAAGAGACGCCCGCCGATGATGGAGTTTGGCGACGGTGACTCGTCTTCGAACATGTCGATGTAGAACTCGAAGAATGTGGGGGAGGCGCGGAAATGTGTGTCGTAGGGGACTTTGGTGTTGTTGAGTTGCGTGAAGAGAGGTTCCACGGTGGCCTTAGTTGGGTGAGGTTCATGTTGGGACCGACGATGGGCGCGATCTTCAGACGGCCGGGGCCGGGGCCTTGCTCGAAGTAGACGAACATGCCGAGGTTACTGAGGTGGTTGGCTTGGTTGTGGAAGATGTGAAGGCCTTTGTTGAAGAGGGCGGTGTCGTTGGTGTGTGTGGAGTTGATGTTGATTGTGACACCCGCTGTTGGGACCTCGGGGAATGTCTTTGCAGTGACTGAGGTGACGACCGCGAAGGAGCTGGGTCCACCGCCCTTGAGTGCCCAGAAGAGATCGGGATTCTCTTTGGAACTGGCAGTCACATACTTGCCCTTAGCAGTGATGGCGTCGAAAGAGAGAACGTTGTCCGAGCCCATGCCATAGATGCCGCTCAGTGGACCATGGCCTCCACCCTGGAGATAACCACCAGCCCAGCCAACAGTCTGAGGCGTGTCAGCCTCCATCACATTATGTTCTTATGGCGACTTTACCGGACACTCTCCACCCACGACGACCTGTTTGGGTGACTGCGCGAAGGCGTGGCGATAGAGTTCGCGACCCTGAATACCAGCACCGACGGTAACGGCAGTACCTCTCCAATTCCCTGGACCGGTGTACTCCTTGATGAACTTGACATCCTTGAAGCTATGGGTGTTGATGAGAAGTGCTCCATAACCGGTCGATCAGCCCCTGTCTTTTTATCAGGATCTCTGGGAGGTAAGTGTCGAGTATACTGACATGAAGTCATGTCCAGTGTTGCGAATGATGAGACGCAAATTGTGTTCTCTCGCGAAATCAACACCAGCTTTGACGTGCTCCTTCTTCCTTGCAAGCACTACGTAGTGACCCATGAAACCACGAGTACACGGTGTAGATGGATCTTCCGTAGGCGGACAAGTGTTGTTGCTCATGAAAGGCCAGAGTTGTGCAATTGGGTGATCGGTCCTGCGGGCTATTAGCTACGTGGTCCTTCGTACTTTCGAGCAATACTCACGGCCATTGCTCATCGCCGCCTTCGATTCCATTGCCACTCTTCTCGGTGACATCAGCACACTTCGCTGCATCGTAGGTGTTGAAGGTGTAGTTCTCGAACTTGTAGTGGCACGACGCTGCTGCTGGAATCGCAAGCTGCAAAGCTCCGTTCAGCGTCTTGTTGAAGGAGTCCCACTCTCTATTTGTCGGCCAGCATGCGTTGTCGGAGTAGCAATTGCACTGGTAGTTAATACCGTCTTCTACTCTGGTCTCGCCGATCCATCTCGCAGCGTGCGCGTTGGTAGACAGCAAGAACGCT
This sequence comes from Didymella exigua CBS 183.55, assembly GCF_010094145.1. NCBI lineage: Eukaryota > Fungi > Ascomycota > Dothideomycetes > Pleosporales > Didymellaceae > Didymella > Didymella exigua. Next base: position 119,486 of record NW_022984781.1, on the reverse strand, counting down.
GTAAACAAAGTAAAGCGACCCATGGTCAAGAATCAGAAGTCATGGGCATCTGAAAGAGCGCCCTGAGCTTTCTTTATGTGGACTTGCCGATCAGAAGTGTACCGGCAGTGGTACGATCAGACCAGAGTGCCAAGAGCTGCGTCGCATAGGTACACTCTTGCATGGTTCGACTGCGGGTATTGGCTCGGGCTATACAAGGCGCAGAGACTCCGCACTGCACAGTAGTTCCTGCGGCTTGCAGGCCTTTCGTTGGAGTCTGGATTCGCTCCGGTGAGGTGAGCCGGACGTGGCGTTATACACGCCGATTTAGGACCTAGGTCTAGGTGCAGCCTTATGCAGAGCAATAGTGCCTGGGCGCCTCGAAGGTACAAGCATTCACTTTGCGTCGCATTAGGGAGTTGTGGGTACTGACTGGTCACTCTCCCGCCGATTGATGTGAGTGCTTAAAGGAGGTCGTTTGCCACTACAAAGGATGTCTCAGTCCTCCAGCTCAGAATATAGTTGTGCGCAGCTGGGAGAACGGCCACGCAATTCTGCTAGTTCCTGGATTTGAGAATGGGAAGGGCGAATTTCCACTGTTTACCTGAGATAGTTGGACCAACCCATCCAGGCATTTTAACCGGTCGGATCCGGAGCGTTCTATGCATGCGAGGCCGTGGCTTGGAGGCCGTGTCTTGGAAGCCGAATCTCAAGCCGACCTGTGTATGCTTCGGGAGATAGGATTTGGGCACCTATTGGGTGTTTTTGTTCAAGCTCTCGTTTTATCCGCGTATGCAACGCATCTGGTCTACCAACCCAACAATTGATTACCTGGGTCTGCCCTGGATAGACCTGGGTCATGCCGTAGTAAGTCTAAGTCGGGGAACTCAGATCAGACCCAAGCGCGCGACACTGGTACAGCAAAAATCTTCAAACTGCCATCTGGTAGCACTGCTGTTCTTTTGGCAAAGATATGCTACCGAATTGGCGCTGAATCGTTCATCTCTTTGCCGAGCGGAGCGCCTCCGGGAGTCGAAAGTCCACCGCAGAGACCCCATGCGAAAACACTTAGTCGAGGACAACGGTAGTGGAGGTGTTCGAAGAGTTGTGTAGCAAAGTGATGTAGATGTGAGATAGCGTTGCTGCAATCACAGCGGTATCTGTCCTGAGAAAGTGCGAAACATTGTTGGTATACACGAACCATACGTAGATCCTCGAGATGGCTCAAGGAGTCCTGCAAGAGTGATCAGTAGTAAGCCTGGCACATGTTATTTTGGTCTCGCTTACTATGATGTCTAGCATGTCGGCATGAGTGCGAGGCTTGAAAATATTCCATGCCAAACTGTTGTAATCTTGGAAAGTGGATACAAATATTGATGATTTCTCGTAATATGAAGGTATTCACGCGAGTGTCATACCCTGCTATTGCGACTTCATCAGCACAATCTTCCAAGAACCCTCTGTCGTTGAGAGACAACGACCTAATCCGGTGCCGCACTGGCCAAAGGTATGCTCGGTCTTTGAGTCAATATGGGATTCCGTGGTGGCCGCGTGAGAGGTTGTTGTGGAGATTGGTCCTCGGGGCGAATTTGAGCTGAGTGTCATGAATATCCAGATGCACATACTCAAGCTCTTTTTTACTTTCAAAAAGTTCTTGCAACACATAGAGTTGGACATCTCCAAGACTGGTCGCACACCAAGTTTTGAGTTTCACCAAGTTGTAAACCGATTGGCGCAGTGCCCCAAGGGCATCGGAATCACACTTGTTCAGTGTCAAGCTTGTCAAGTGCAATAAGTCGAGCTTGCCAGACATTGCTTGCCAAAAGGTATCGGGCATGCTTCCAAGCTCAGTCAGCTGTTGAGGCGCTACTTTGTGTGCCGTCTGATCGGTCCAGTTCAACCAGTTCCGATGAACCTCGGATGTCCACCCTCCCCAGAATGCGAGTGTGAGGGCTTGGGGAGATGAAAATCGGTCCAAGATATCGTCAAGGCACTGTGTTTTGTCGTACACGTTGTGGAAGCCAATGGCAATTTCATGGAAGTTGGATGGTACCGCCCATGAAGCAATAGGTGTATTGACATGTAGACAAGTCAGGTTCTTTTGGTGTGCACGAACGTGCTCGAGGCATTCTCTCCTCAGGGGTTCCGCAAGCAACAAGCCGCACATAAACTCAGCAAATAGCCATCAACATCAGTTGGCACCGGCCGGCCCGGTGTTTAGCCCTTTGTCAGGATAGGTCACTGAGAACTTGCCGGATTGTATGCAGCTGGTTGCACGGCAGCGCGCACAGTAGCCATAGCAGACGGAACTCGACAGCATCTCTGCCCTGTAGGCAATTGTGACCCTTATAGTCAATCGATTCCGGTCCGTAAAGTAGGGTCCGGACTGATGTTGATCCTGTGCTCCCAACCCATTTCTCAAGGAAGCTCAACTCTCGCACGTGTTGCAAATGCTTCGATGCACCACGGCTGAGGCAAAGATCAAAGACGATGCAATGGGCCTCGCCGATCAAGACGATGTGCTTGTAGAGCCGTTCTATGACTGCAAGGTTCAACGACTTGGAGACTAAAGACGGGTTACGAAAATCGGCAGGCAGACAAACCTATATCTTGTAAGCATAACGTTAGTTCTGTGATAAAACGAGAACTGAAAGAAATCTTACATAGTCCTCCAGTATGCAGTGCTTCAAGTCATCGGCGATGATATCCGGAATTTTACCCATTTTACAGCTGTGTCTAAGCATCTTGCGTGGGAGGTTTGGAGGAAGAAAGATGGGAACCTGGTTCGGGGATGGACAAGTTAGGTAGCGGGTCGACGCTAGCGCCTCCCAAGTTTGAGGAAGGAACGAGCACCTCTGCGTACCATAATTACTGACAGTTTGGCTACACTTGGTATTGATGATGCAGATCATGCATCGTCAACCAGTGACCTAATCCTTCCCTTCCACGCCCATCACACCCCTACCGAACCATTCACTAATGACAGCGAACCCATCCCTGCTCCTACGCAATGCATCTGAGAACAAATCATGTCTATCCGCACTCTCGATCTGCGCGCGCCTGATCGCCTTGACTGTTGCGTTCTGGCCACTGCATAATGGGCACTCCACCTCTGCATCTCTCACATCCTCGTCCGTGCTCAGACAGCTTTGGTGGAAGCTATGCTTGCACAGGAAATGCACAGCCGGCAGTTCCAATGTCTTGTTGCACACCTTGCAGCGAGTCGATTGGAACACAACAGGCTTCGTGTTGAGGATTTGAAGCTCGGTTTTCTTCGCTTCAGTGTCGGCACGGAAGGTCTCGATGGTGCGTCGATTTGTTGCAATCTCAACACGTTCGCGTTCAATAGTCGTGCTCAGGTAAGATTTGATCATACCCATGGTAGCAACGCCGTTCGTCGACAGCGTTTGTATAACTTGAAGCGGCGCCATGAGCCCTTCTTCGTCAATCTTCTTCAAGACCGAGTCGAGCTCATCGCCGGCTTCGGCGAGAATCTCAGGCGAAGACGTGAAGTAGGCAAGTGCGGCAGGGTATAAGGCCGGCTCCTCTGGGCCATACTTGCGCAGAGCACGGATCGCGCCCTGTGTGTCGCCTGCCGCGGTGTAACTGCGGAATATGTCGAAGTGAAGGCCTTGCTGTTCGCGGACGAGTATTGCGCCGTCGCGGAAGTTGGAAAGATGCGAGAGCAGCAGAACATTCGATGTGTCGATGGGTATGTCCTTGCCCTCCACAAGCTTCTTAGCCTTGTTCTCCCATGTCTGGCGCTCACCATCCTTCTTGGAAGAGGCGGTGTGCAAGTACATCTCGAATAATGTCGTGTACAGATCGACCTTGTCATCCTCTCGCAAATTGTCCGACTCGATGCACGCCTCGAGGAACACGATGAACTCCTGCGGATGATCTACAAAGGCGGAGAATGCTGTTCTTGGTTTGGGCACCTTGTACTGGGGGGCTGGTTCATCAGAAACCTGCTCAATGATTTGGGCCTGGCTCATTGTGCTCTTCTGCTCGCCGGTAGGTGGTGATGCAAGCGCACTAGTATTCATGTAAGGCAACGGCAATAGCGCAGCTAGGTTTTGCACTGCGCTTGAGGCTACACCAAATCCCATGCCCAGCCCACCTCCAGATACGGGGGCGTCGGGTATTATGATGGCATCCTTCTTGGGTCGAAATGCGGCTGTGTAGTACTCGATGAATAGCTGAGTTGTGTCCTTCGGTATGTGCTGAAGCAAGACCGTGGCATACTTCATGAGGTTGAAGTAAGCGACTTCGGGCTCCAAGCGCCAGATGTAAGCCAATGCCTCCGCGTGTCTCTTTGAGTCTTCAATGAGAACATCGACAACGAGCTCATGCTCGCCGTGTTTACGCGCGAGGAAGGCAGCCTGGTCGAAGTAGCCTCCTTGTCGACACATGGAAATTGCAGTATCGAGGTCGAACTTCAGGTCATCCGGCGACTTTATGAACTCCTCCAGCTTGTCGACGTCCTTGAGCTTCGCGTAGCAATTCAACAGCAATGTCGTATGGTCCGAGGTAGCTTTGTGGTGATCGTGGAGTTCTTCCAGGTATTCAATCAAGTTGTGTATCCTTTGGGTATCCAGAAACTGCCTCAAGTGTCAGCGCGAGTAGGGGCTTGAGCATACGAAGCGCACCTTTCGAATGACCTGGGAAGGCTCTGTGTTGTCGATTGCTTTCAGATACTGCTGCATGGCCGTGTCGTAGTCCTGTTTCGAATACAGGTAATCGCCAAACTTCCTGAGTATGATATTCTGTTGTGATGCGTCGAGGCCAGCTTTCTGAGCCAGGTTGATGGCCAAGACGTAGAGGTTACGCTGGTACAGGATGTCGAGCTTCTGTGCGAACGGCTTTTCGTGGTACCTGAAGATCTGGCCTGCGTCAACCATGGAGACGAGCAAGATCTGAGCGTACTCACCTTTCCATCTATGGTGAAAACAAACAGATCGCCCCACTCAGACACGACACTCTGCACCTGTGATGTCAGCTGTTCCTGATGCGCTACATATCGTAGCTCCGTATTCAGCAATGTAAAGGTCGATGTGTTGAAGGCATCGTCGGTCGCGCCAACGCCAAAAGCTCGCAACGGGTTTGACCTAGGCATTGCGTTCGACTTCGGCGGCGCTACAATGACTACGTAGTCCTTGTATGTCGAGACCATCTTCTTCTCTCCTTCGTACGTATACGGTGGGCCACGACCATGCTGACCGTAGTAGTAGATTGCGTCATTTCTCCCGACAAGGACATCTCGCGTGCTCTTATCAACGGCTATGCAGTCTTTGGCGCAACCGTACTCGTCCAGCGACTTTGCAGGCTGACCTTGACCCCGTCCCGATATCACGAGCGTCATGATCCGTGCGGTCGTGGCGATATACAGGGTGGTGATGTTCCCTTCCCGGAACTCGATGCCAGTGATGGGCTCCTCGGATTCGAAGACGGTCCGTTGCCTCGCTCCTCTGTCGTGGATGAGATCGCCCCGAACCACCGTGACCGCGCCGTTTCCGAAGCCCACTGCGAGCTGCGAGAGGTCGTCCAGGGCCGCGAAGGCGGAGACTGGGAACTGCTTGCGGCCGTTCTGGATCCGAAGCGTGCTCTGGCATCGTGGAATGCCCGTCTTCTTCTCCAGCTTGTCCAGCGCCCAGACCTTCAGCACGGGCTCGCTGGACAGATCCTCTGCTATCGTGACCAGCAGCGCAGTGCGCTCGATCTGCTTCATGTAGGTGATTGCGCCGGCATCGTGCGCCTGGAACGCGCGCACGACCTTGAAGGCCTGCGACAGGATGCGGACGACGCCATCGGCGCTCCCAACGAAGATGCTCTCGGAGCCGGCGACGACGCAAGTGGTGTTTCCAGGCTGCCATGTGTGAGAAGGGCGCTGTTCGCGGTGGACAGTGGAGGCCTACCTCGGCGAGGAACGCGCTCTCGTCGTCGGCGAGCTTCACTTGCGAGACGTCGAAGAACTTGAACTGCCACTGGCACGGGGTCAGCTTCGCCACAGCATGCGCCGGGAATCGGTGCTCTCACCGGAGTCACGGCCATTCTGCTACCGGCCCATTGTTGTGCTGCTGCTGCTGGCGTCGTGGGTGCTGGCGTCGTCACTAAGGCGCGACAGGGATCCCTGCGTGGCGCAGCAGCTTGCTGTGCAGCCGGTGATGGGCCCGAGCGCCCGGCGGCGTCTCTCTCCCTTTTGTTTTGCCTTTCGCTCCCCCTTCCACCGTCTTCCCCCATCGCTCCACCCAGCTCCACCCCGCTCCACCACAGCCATCTTCTGCAGCCTTTACTTTGCACACTCCCCCTCGCTGCGCCCAAGCCTCCACGCGCACACGCGACAACTGTCCTCCATCCAGTTGCCACGCGCCCTGCCCAAACACACCGCGACATAAGCCTCGTCGCGTCCGCTGCCTCCGTGTCCAGCGCATCCTCCACAGCCAAGCCGCCATCCCCAATCACCATCACCATGTCTGATTCGCGCCTCGACCAGTCCCTCGAGTCTATCATCAGCTCGAGGAAGCAATCGACCCGCAAAGGCCGCGGTGGCCGTCGCCCAGATGCTGGTCGCCCAGCTGCCACGGCTGCCCCCGTTGGCGGTGTCAAGAAGTCCACCAGGCAGCCCAAGCAGCCCAAGGCAGCTCCTACAGGCCCCGCCCCCACCGGCGGTGAGAGCAAGATCATGATCTCCAACTTGGTACGTTTGCACACCGAGACGACGCGCCGAAACGCCGCTAACCGCTTGCAGCCGTTGGACGTTGAGCAAGGTCAACTTCAGGTATGTAAGACCGCTGCGGGTCTTTGAACCTACTCTTGTCGCATTTTGCGCACGAACGCGTCTCAACGACGATATCGGACCTGCCCTTGAGCCCTCAGCACGGTCGTTGAGTCATGTCTCGCAAAGAAGTCACGTCAAAATCTGTGTTTGGCAGACACATCTGGCATAAGACTAGCAGCATGCGAACACCCTGAGGCGCCTCGGCAACGAAAGCTGGGACTCGCCAGGCAGGCAGCTTGAGAGACAGACATCAACGTGCGCAAACAGCCCAGCGCTAGCACGGCTTGTTGCAGCTCAGTGAGCTTCCAAGCACCGAGGAGTCGAGCCAATCTATGAACAGTGGGAGATGATCAACATCAGAGGGCATGGCAATACACTCTCAAAGATGGCTCGTAGCGTATCAATAGCGCACTCCTCACAGCCCAGTGTCTGCTTCGGCATTCCCAGGGCATCGTCTGAACCGAAAGGTCTTCTCGCTGCGCCCTGGACATCGAGCCCAGCTTTTCGAGCGCTGCCGTACGATTACCGAACATGGATTCGAGGACGATCACGACCGCCGACACGGGACACGCGCGTTACGCATTATTGCTACGAAATACCTACCCTACTACGACGACTAATACGCCTTCTAGGACTACTTTGCCTCTGCAATTGGCGTTGGCCGGCCCAAGAGGATTCTCATGCAGTACGGGCCGAACGGCAAGAGCCTCGGAAGCGCAACTGTCATCTTCAACCGCCCTGAGCAGGCTTCCAAGGCTACCACAGCCCTGAATGGCGTCAAGATCGACAACCGCCCTATCCGCGTCGACCTCCTTGTCAGCGCTGCGAACGTACCCGCCCAGACAAAGCAGTCCTCCCTGGCTGACCGTGTCACGTAAGCTCTCCCTTGTCCTCTACAGCTTGGCAGTCGCTCACAAATACAGACAACCAAAGAAGGACAAGCCCAAGCCAGCCACTACTGACAAAGCCGCCCCTTCTGCTGGAAAGGGACGCGGTGAGGGCACTCGAGGACGTGGAAAGGCCCGTGTTGGTCGTGAGCGCCAGAAGAAGAAGACGGTCGAGGAGCTCGATGCCGAGATGGCCGACTACTTCCCCACCGCTGACGGCAGCAACGATGCCATGGCTACCAACAGCGTCGGGGCCGCCCCAGCTGCCGTAGGAGGCGATACCGCCATGGACGATGAGATGCTATAAGCGACTCAGCCCTCCAGTGATTTTGACGACTTGTTTCTCTCTTCATGTTCAATCCGACGAGGAGCGGCAATCGATGCACCTTGAAACGACCGGTCTCCCTTGCCGTTCTTTTCTTTAGGATTCTATTATTTATTAGATGCAAACGATACGACCTCTAAATTGCGACGAACTCTGGTCGACATGGTATCCGGTTCGGTTTTGTACAATATACGGGAGCGATTACTATTCGGATTGCTACGACTCTAGGTAGCCAACACAGAAATGGCAGTCAGTGACGGGATGTTATGCTCAACGTCATCGATCTGTGTGAACATTGCCGCTGTGCGCCCAAACGAGCCCATACCTCGTTGCGCTATCGCCGTGGCTCGGAGATACGATCGCAATCAGCGTTGGCCGGAACGAAGCGTAGCGGAAGTTGGAACGCTCAAGCGGAGCAAGTTCCTGTCAACGTGCGACCCAAGTGGAATCCCGTGAATAGTAAGCTGACGGCAGGCTGAAACAAGATGGCGACCAGAATGCTTCAGTCGGCTTCTTGATATCTTGCACAGCTGTGGACGGCGCGTTCCATGTACGCAGAACTATCCGCGGAACCATCCCGCACTCCTCCTACACAAGCTTACAAAGATGTTTGTATGTCGTTCCGCCTCTCGAGCGACAAACTGTGCTCCCATTTCGCTCCAGACCAAGCAATTGCAACAATAATGAACTGCCACGACACTTCCGGGGTCCGGAAGGCGCGTACAGACAGGTTCCGGCTACTAGAATGCAACAATCCCATTCGTGTCCATGTAGCCTTTTGTGCGGAGAACTCACGCCAGCATCGTTAGCTTCCACCTCATCAGCTTGCTCCCCGCGAACCCAGCAGCTGCTGACTTGCGGTACGGTCCAGCTCCCGGCTTGAGGACCTGTCGCAACAGTTTGCCGGGGTAATGGAGCGTTCATCCGATGCAGCCGCTACGGGTCGAATAGGCTCAACCTCAGACCTCCTGTCTTCTGCATGTTGATCGCAAACGCTCGAGCGTTTAGCACGTTTTGTGATTACTCTAGCAATGAGGTGAACGGTCTTCTCGACGTCCATACTCTGGACATCTCCCCCCGGTGCTCGCTCGAAAGGAAGCCGAGCGCGCTGGGTAGGGCTACGGGGTTACCAGATCCGTGCTAGCATGGTGGTTCTGAGGTGGATAGAACTGTGCTCGGAATGAGTCCAATTCCGAGCCTGGAGAGCGCGCGCGGGCAAAGCTTCATGTCAAGTTTGAGCATCTTGTTGGTGATGGTTCAGCAGGCGCAGGAACGATCAGCAACGAATCCATGGTCAGGCTTGTGTGCTAGACTCCCTGTCTATTCCAGATTGGAGAGTCAAGCTCCACGTTAGGCGTGGTTACATGCGGCAACAAGACGTCGCGACGCACAATTGCGGGGGAGGGGTAGCACGCCAGTGGCCAAAGGAGCGGGGCAGGAGCTCGATGTCGCAGCAACAAGCGCCACTCGACACGCACGATCAATGCTGCGATAGGCCGCCAGCTTGCTCAAGACGGGCTCCTGATGGCCGAGGCTGTCTGGGCGATCCTCCATTTTGGTGCTCGCCTGTGGAGACTTCCTTTCGTGCTGTCGTAGCGGCAAGTACTTAAGACTCGACTACCCCTCATCCACCCACTCTGTTCCTCACTCACATTTTGTTATTCCTGATACCCAATCAGCAATTACAATCATGTCTGACCTTTCAGTGAAGCTCAAGACTCCCCAGACGGGCGAGTACGACCAGCCCACTGGTCTGTAAGTTGGCACTACCAGCTTCCGATCTTCGGGAGCACTGTCAGTCCCTCCAGCTTCTAACACCCAAAACAGTTTCATCAACAACGAGTTCGTCAAGGCCGTTGATGGCAACACCTTCGAGGTTATCAACCCTTCCACAGAAGAGGTCATCACATCTGTTCAGGAGGCGACCGAGAAGGATGTCGACATTGCTGTCGAGGCTGCCCGCAAGGCATTCAACGGCCCATGGAGGAAGGAGACACCCGAGAACCGCGGAAAGCTTCTCGTTAAGCTTGCCGACCTATTTTTGGAGAACGCTGATCTTCTCGCCGCCGTCGAGGCTCTCGACAACGGCAAGGCCTTCTCCATGGCCAAGAACGTCGATGTTCAAGCTGCCGCTGGTTGCTTGAGGTACTACGGAGGCTGGGCCGACAAGATTGAGGGCAAGGTCGTCGACACATCACCCGACACATTCAACTACATCCGCAAGGAGCCTGTAAGTCCCGCTGAAATCGCGTACTCGAAGATTTACTAACCCCCACAGATTGGTGTTTGCGGTCAGATCATTCCTTGGAACTTCCCCATCCTTATGTGGGCATGGAAGATTGGTCCCGCCATTGCTACCGGTAACACGGTCGTCTTGAAGACTGCTGAGCAGACTCCTCTCTCCGCCTACGTTGCCTGTACACTCATCCAAAAGGCTGGTTTCCCACCAGGTGTCATCAACGTTATCACTGGTTTCGGAAAGACCGCCGGTGCTGCCATGTCTTCCCACATGGGCATTGACAAGATTGCCTTCACCGGTTCTACCGTTGTCGGTCGCCAGATTATGAAGTCCGCCGCCGGTTCCAACTTGAAGAAGGTCACCCTTGAGCTCGGTGGCAAGTCCCCCAACATTGTCTTCGCCGATGCCGACATCGAAGAGGCCATCAACTGGGTCAACTTCGGTATCTACTACAACCACGGCCAGTGCTGCTGCGCCGGTTCGCGTGTCTACGTCCAAGAGGAGATCTACGACAAGTTCATCGAGCGATTCAGGGAGCGTGCTGCTCAGAACACTGTTGGTGATCCCTTCAAGGAGGACACCTTCCAGGGTCCCCAGGTTTCTCAGCTCCAGTTCGACCGCATCATGTCCTACATTGAGGAGGGTAAGAAGGCTGGTGCCACCGTCGAGACCGGTGGTAAGCGCAAGGGTGACAAGGGTTACTTCATCGAACCTACCATCTTCTCCAACGTCACCGAGGACATGAAGATCCAGCAAGAGGAGATCTTTGGCCCTGTCTGCACAATCTCCAAGTTCAAGACCAAGGCCGATGTCATCAAGGCTAGCAACAACTCAACCTACGGCTTGGCCGCCGCTGTTCACACCACCAACCTCAACACCGCCATCGAGGTTGCCAACGCGCTCCGCGCTGGAACCGTCTGGGTCAACACCTACAACACTCTCCACTGGCAGCTTCCCTTCGGTGGCTACAAGGAGTCTGGTATGGGCCGTGAGTTGGGTGAGGCTGCTCTGGACAACTACCTCCAGACCAAGACTGTGTCGATCCGCCTGGGTGATGTCCTTTTCGGTTAAGCATATGATATGATCTTACGGACTTGTATATAGTTTCTAGCCTCGAGGATCAACAAAGTAAAACATAATTGAACGGTGCCATATTTTGCTTAATGTCGGGTGGTGTTGCCGTTGCAAGACGTCATGTTGGATCAGATGCTTTTCGCTCATGTCGACCAATACTTGACCGGGCTGATGGAGCGGGATGAGGGCGGAATGGATGCGGCTGCGCGATTATTGTGCAAAGCCCAGAAGGCTGTCGCAGAGGCTCAAAAGCCCATCGAAAGCCTATCGATATATGCCCGAAGGAATCGACAGGGATGGCCTCGATGCACATGCTCAGGCGTCACTTTTAGCGACGTGATTGCGTCAGAGCTTCAAGTGACTTCCCAAAACGCGCGACGAAAGCACGTCTGCCGCAGGCTGCAGTCTTCACCTGCCTCAGACTGTCCTCTGCACCCAACATGAGGATACGTATAATGTATATCGGTGGCGAGATAATATGAGCATCTCACAGAACAGCGAGTTCCTACGATAGCCATCCCAGTCTGGACCTCCGCCATCATGAGTGGCCGAGAGCCAGCCGTGTCCTCGCACGCCAACCAGTACATCCGTGCGGTCCTCCACCCCACCGAGGCGCCGACTGAGATATCCGTTCGCTATTTCTACACGTCGCCACTCGCTATCGACGATCCGCTCTCGCCTATACCTCCGCCAGTGACGGGCGCAGCAGCGGCTGCAAAGAAGCAGCTCCCCCGTCCGTTCTCGCTGTACGACAATAATGCCGTGAACACGGCATGGCTGGGGCTGAGGAAGAAGATACTGCAGCACAACGAGGAGCTTGGCGAGAAGAAGGATGGCCTCGAGCTGGGCACGCCGGCGAATCCGGCGGTCGCTCGTCTGAAGCGTAGGAGAGCCGGCAGTGCACCAAGGGAAGGGAAAAGCCCCACGGGCAGGGATATACCGCTCGGGAGGTCGAACAGTAGCGGGCAGTACTCGAGGTCTGCCGAGCTGTTCTCGGGTGCACGAGCCAGCTCCAGCGGTAGCAGTCAGGGCGCAACTTTGGGGCAATCGATGAAAGCACTCGATCCGAGCTCGGCTTCGCCCACATCCGGCTCTACGACTACAGGCACGCCCTTCATTCGAGCTCCGTCACGGACCAACGTTGCCAAGGCATGGAAGCCTGCGTCAATGGAGGGTGGCAGTCGGCCGACAATACACGAGGTGGACAGCTACAGGTGGGATGACGAGATGGAGCCGGCGCCGTCAAGCGGCAAAGACAAAGGTCCTGCGAGGAGTCCGTCGAAACCTCGCGCGGGGCCTTCTGTCCAGGTACCTGTCGGCGTGTCGAGGCTGCACCATGTAGCCATGGACGCTGAGTCAATACGGATGGAGCCAATCTACTGGTCGCCTCTCAGTGACATATCTCGGATCATTCGAGGAACTTGGTTCTACAAAGACTCGATGATGCCCGTGGAGGTTGAGGTCGCGAATATGCTCGAGGCAGGATACATCGAATTACAGCCTTGGACCCAAACCTGGAAAGATGAGCTGAGCAGTGCAGTTGAAGTAGGGGCGCTGGGAGAGATGAAAGTCCTGCACAAGCTATGGCCTGACAAGCCTTCAGCACCAGACAGCAGACCTTCAACTTCACAGCAGATGCAGACGACGGGTCTGGTGCAGAGTACTTTGCCGGGCGAACAGAGTAGCCCGGAGCAAGAGCGCCTGGACATAGTCGAGAACGCATGCGATCGAATAGATATCTCGAATGGACCGAATGGGCCGGACAACAAGGCAGCAGGGGATCTCGAGTACGGCGCCGCTGGATACAAGCAGCTGTACCTCAAAGCCGGTGTTATTTATGCTAGCGACAAGGATGCATACATTTTGAAACCAGCCCTACAGCCGTCCGACTATTACGGAAGACGTCCGCTCGCAAATTATATCCGGAAGGGTAGGACCATCGGTGTATGCGTCGTGCGCGGGTTCGACCAGACAATCTGGGACAAGCTCCATCCAAGCAAGTTAGATTCGACTTCTCAGAAAGCATACCAAGGCGCATCTACTGCTCAGGCTGGCGCACCAGCGTATCAGAGGCTGAAGTCGGATCCCGAGCTTGCCATGTCTGAACGTCCGCGAGTGACAGATCTTGTACTGGTCATCCACGGTATCGGGCAGAAGCTATCTGAGCGTATGGAGACGTTCCACTTCACACACGCGATGAACTCATTTAGAAGGGAGGTGAATGTTGAGCTGGGGACGCCGGATGTCAAGCGCCACTTACGGAGAGACATGGGGGGTGTCATGTTGCTGCCGGTAGGTTTCCCAGAGATCGGTCTGTTCACGGGCTGTATGCTTACTTCGATTAGATCAACTGGCGACAACGTGTTTCGCTCGAGACTGGCGCTGACACGGAGGTCGAGCATCCTACTGCCAACAAGTACACACTAAAGGATATCACACCAGTCACACTCCCATCCATTCGTAATATTATTAGCGACGTCATGCTCGACGTCCCGTACTACCTTTCGCCGCAGCACAACCCCACGATGATCGCCGCTTGCATACAGGAAGCGAATCGCGTTTACAGACTATGGTGTGCCAACAATCCCGGCTTTGCGGAATACGGCAGGGTTCATCTTGTTGCACATTCCCTGGGCTCCGTGATGGCCATCGATATCCTCAGCAACCAACCCACCCGTGTCGACCCCGGCTTGACCAACCCGACAACGCCCGACAACGCCCTTCCACGAGACCACTTCATCTTCAACACGACCGACCTCTTCGTCTGCGGGAGCCCTGCCGCCTTATTCTTACTGATGAAGGACGCAACCCTGCTCCCTCGCCGTGATACAGTGAAGCCCGGAGCAGACTCATACACCATGCCGGACGTCGCCGGCGAACAAGGCACCTACGGTTGCATCGCAGTAGACAACATCTACAACATCATCAACCCCTACGACCCCGTCGCAATGCGCATCAACGCCACCGTCGACGCCTCGTACGCCGAGATGCTCAAACCCGCCACCATTCCCTCGTCCTCATCGTCCTACTTCTCCTTCGTCAACCCCTTCCGGCGCGCCGATTCCTCCGCACAACTGCAGAAGCCATCCACCGTCCGCCTCCCGAGCAACGTCGAGCTCGAGACGCACAACTTCACGCGCGAAGAGGTTGCCGAGAAGAGAGCGTATCTGCTCAACGACAACGGCCAGATCGACTATTTCATGAAGTACGGTGGTGGCGCGCTGGAGATCCAGTACCTCACTATGCTGGGCGCGCATAGCAGCTACTGGCTCAGTCGCGATTTTGTCAGGATGATCGTGCTCGAGGTCGGCAGAGAGGCTGGAAGGGAAGGCACGATTGAGCGGATGCGCGCGGTTAAGAAGAAGATGACTGTTGGGGGTGGGTGAATTGATGCCGGGATGGGAGAAGTGGAGTGGTGTTGTTATACCCCCTTTTTTGAGAAGAATAAAGATCATATTGTTGAAGGGACTTTGAGGTGTTCCGTCGTTGCGCGCGATCTCCCCACGCAAGCGTGTGCTGCACTGACGCCACTGTCCTTGCTCAGAGCTTTATCTCCCTCGACGGACTCGGTGTTCTCGGGCGAGCAGACAGTCACGGCGTGCGTCTGCTCACTGACGTTACTCCTGTGTGCTTTGCCTCTGCCTCTGCAGCATTCTCTCCGTACCAAGCGTTCCTCTTAAGACGCTGGCAGCTGTTTGGGTTCGGGTTTTGATTCCGCGTCTTCGTGTACATGTCGATGTGGCGTTGCTAACATCATGTTTTGCGAGGAGCACGGGGTTCGTCGACTCGTGGGTGAGCTTGCTAGACCCCATCGTCCCCCGCAAGATAGTAGGTGCTGAGTCTGCGGCAAAATTATGACTTGTCGCCGCGGCTCTGGACAATTTGCATGTCATCTTGTCGCCAGTCGTGAGGCTCTGTCTAAGGACTCTGATCAAGAGACCCGGTGATGTTGTTCGAGTTATTCATGGCTCGTTTGATTACTCTTTTATGAGATCTGAACAAGCTGGTTAGCAACGAGTCGCCCTGGACTGAGCGTTGTTAGCCTGGTTCTCCTTGATTAGATACCAGGGATCCAGGGCGAGAGGATGGAGGTCGAAGGGTGTAGGATGCTTACCCGGCCGGTATTGCTTGAGGACGCTGGAAGGTGCCAACACCAGCTTGTATAGAAGAAAGGAGCGCTTGCCGCACGATCGCAGAACATGACTGACTTGTCACCATCAACAGATTCATTGCAAACGTGAGTTGTGGACATCCTCTCATTCAGATCGCACCGATCAATCTAGTCTTATACACACCATATCATGGCCTCCATACACCCAACCGTCTCTCGTCTCATCAAATATTATACAAGTATACGTACAGAGTGGGGAAGTGAAGTGTATCGTGATCCACTCCCACGACCCTGAGAAGAAGGCGTCGCAATAAGACCGAGCGGTGGAAAACATCAGGCTCAACCTTTTAGACGCCAGAAATGCCCCAGCCTCGGAACCGCATGGAGGCACCCATGCGCAGCGAAAAATGCAAAACAAATGGTAGTACAGCACGACGTGCGGAGAAAGCAAACGGTGCGCGAGTCGATCAGTAGTAGTCGCGGGCGCTCTTCTGCAGTTCAATGAGGCGCCAGCCTCTCGTCTCGGGGTTGTTGACGTCCTCCGGTATTCTGGTGACGCCGATTGCGTATGTGACTTGCTGGACCTTGTCGTCCATGCCAGACGCAAGCTCGCCAGTCTTCGCGTTGCGGTAGACGTGGACCTCCTGCGTGCGCGCGGTGAGGATGAAAACAGGGATCTCGCCGGGCTCGAGGAGCTTCGCGTTCAGAACGTCAACGCCGCGGATGTCAACGATCTTGCCGTCGGATTTCAGGCCCGCGGTCTTGTATTGCTGCATCAGTGCTGCGTAGACGGAGTATTGCGCTGCAGAGAGCCACTGTTTGAGGACTTCGACGTCGCCCTTGACGTAGGCATCTAGGACTTCGGGCAGGATGTACTCGCGCATTTCGGTCAGGAAGGGCTCCATCTGGAAGTTGGGGTCGATTTCGCGGAACTTCTTGATGACCATGGCAGTCTCGTTTTCGGAGAAGAAGCCGGCGATGCGGTCGGTGATGCTGCGAGCGGTCAAGATGATGGCGTTGTCGGATTCGCCATATGTCTGCTTCATACTGAAGAAACCCTGGGCGAGCTTGGAGTTGTCTTTCCAGTCTCTCCAGACTTCCTTGTACTTGGCGTCCTTGTGCAGGGTGATGTTTGTGCCGGCTCTGTGGGTCTTGTCAGTACTGAAATGCGCGTCTTGGCTGGTTGCGCTTACTCAATGTCCTCCTCCATGGGACCGGTGGGCTTGCCACCAGTTCGCTGGAGCTCATTCAGCTCGCGCAGCTCCCTTCGCTTCCTGCGCTCCTCCTTCTCAACCCAACCTCCGTACCGCGAGGAGCTGCCATCGTCGATGGTCTCTTTGACGGCCTGGAAAGCCTTGGTCTGGCGCACTGGTCGCGTGGCGTAGTCGAGACCAGTACCGGTGACCCTGGCAGCAGCGCGTACGCCCTTGACGGGCATTGTGTCCCAAGTCCACGCAGCACCCTGCCCGACTGCTGATGCTGTGGCCTTCAAGGCTGCAGCAGTCTTTGTCTTCGCAGCCTCGGAAGCCTCTCTCGCCCGCTGCACACGGGGGTCGTTTGTGAAGTCGTGAACCTGACCAGAAAGCTCCTTTGTGCCCTCGTTCCACTCTTTCGAGGCCTGGAACTCCTGTTGGAGCGTCTCTGTGAAGACCTGCCATGGCGTCTTGTCACCGTGGGGAGGTGGCGGGGGCTTGTCGTCCTTCTTCTCCTTCTTCTTGCCCTCTTCGCCTTCCTTCTGCTCGCCTTCTTTTTGCTCGCCAGTCTCCTCTTCGCCCGCCTGCTTCGCCTTGGCCTTCTCCTCTTCGTAAAGTTCCTCTGCGGTCTTCTCCTTCTCGGCTTCAGACTTGGCTGCTTCCTCCTTCACGGGCTTCTGCTTCTGCGCCTGCTGGTAGAGCGCAGACTGAGAAGAAAACTGGCGTGCATGTGCGGCGGCGGCGCGGAAGAGAACGTCCTGGGGCAAGAAGTTGCTGCGCAGGAATTGCAGGTGCGATGCATCAGACGACTGTGCTACTGATGAGCGCGACGCCCGTGGCGCTGTCGATAACCGCCTATATGCGACTGCGCGCCCGTATGTGCTTGGTTGTATGCTGCCTCGCGCCCTGGCGGCGAGTGTGGTTGCGTTGTGCGGCCTCATCCTGCAGATATGTATATGAGAGACGAGATGACAGAAGCCGAGATGGTTCCTGCCCAGGTAGTTTCAAGTTGGGGAAGGCACGAAGGATGGAGGAGGTCTGCTCCTTCCCTCAAGTTTTCGAGAGGAAAGTGCACAGACGTTCCTTCCGAGGTCGGGTCGCGCGTAGAACAGGAAAGAAGTTTGGCCTCACCACCACCTGCACTTGCCGACCCCTGCAGCAGCACATTCAGCATGGCCAATACCAGAATAGGCCTGCGCGCCCTCCGCCCGTTGACGTTGACAGTCTGCGCATCGTGTAGGCGGCCTTTTTCGCAGACTGCGCGCGCCCTCGCTGGCCCCCAGAAAGAAGAGAAGTCGCTCGACTCGCTCTTGTCCACCGTCGATGCCAGCTACAGGAGCGCCGACTACCAAAACATAATTCCTGCCGGGTCTGAAGGGGACTACAAGAACACCATGTTCAGGGAGTGGGAGGAAGATGAGAAGCACAAGCTCAACGTCTACGCAACCAAGCACAACACGCACATCACGCTCGCGAACCCGAAGCGCGACTCTCTCATCTCGGTCTCGTGCGGCAACATCGGGTTCCGCAAGGCCGGACGCGGAACCTACGACGCAGCCTACCAATTGGCGGCCTTTGTCATGAGCAGAATCAAGGACAAGGGCCTGCTGCCACAGATCAAGCAGCTCGAGCTGATCTACCGAGGATTCGGCCCCGGGAGAGAGGCGGTCACAAAGGCTATTCTGGGAGCAGAGGGAAAGCAGGTCAGGCCGCTGATTATCAAGCTGTCTGATTCGACAAGACTGAAGTTTGGAGGTGTGAGGAGCAAGAAGCCCAGGAGGTTGGGTTAGAGCCTAAACGAGTTGGATAGAGAGAAGACACACGAGACAGGACAGCATCGGGCGTGGTCACATGTACAATATGGCATCATCAGGAGTCTGGGAACGACTGTGCATCAGTGTAAGTGTAGGACGAGTCACGTCAAATTCTTTGGAAGGGGCGCTCTTTCCGCTGCCGGTATCTTATGGCCACTGCTATCGGTTTCCTTGAGGTTGACCAGCCGGGGGCCATGCTCTGCGGGCGGATGCCGATGATTCCCTCTTGCGCTTCCCTGCTCACCTCGACTACCACTGCCAGAACCTCGCGCGTCCTGCCGCTCCGCCTCCTCTGAAGCACTGCGATACCGTCCTTGGGGCTCGCCGTGCCGCAGCATAGACGTTCTTTCGTCAAAGTCCTCGTCAAGGAGCTCTCCATCCGCAGTATCATAATCCGGTGGCGCAATCCATTCCCGTGGCACAACGCATGGAAGAGCTACGCCTATGCTGGCGGCACGGTTGACCCAGCCCGGCGCCGGCCGCCCTGTAAGCTTCTCGCAGAGGTAGGATGTGAAGTGGTTGCAGTTCTTGGTGAGAAGGTTGTAAGAGGTGCCCTGAAACTCCTCGGAGGCCTGGCCGCATTAGCTTTATTTATCGATGTGATGCGATTCTATACCTCGTGTATGATTGCATCCAGCTCCTCTGTTGGGCGAAACGAGAAGCCGTGGAGAATCGACTGCTTGAAGGTCCCGCCTGGAGGCTCTTGCGCCGGCTTCGTCCAATACACGCCGGTCAAGCCCCGACGGTCATGGCCCCCATATGCATATTCCCTATCGCCGATAACCACCCCTGAGTGCAGCAGAGAGCTGCCTATAGCCCAGAGCACTGTGGAAACCTTGCCTGGCGGCAGCAGATCGTAGACATTGATGACGACCTCGGTCCTCTGCAGCGAGAGTGTGCTGCGGTGGATTTGGATTGAGCTCTTGCGCGCAGGCTTGGGGCGGATGGAGGACGACATGTTGCAGATAAGACCTGGTGTAACTGGGGTACCTATCGATATGCGCGCCGGCTACTGTCAGCGTGTCGAGCAAGGTATCTTGAACGCCGGGAGGTCTACCGGCGCAGGCTGGTAGTGGAATAGCACTACGGTAGGAAGACAGGTTACGGTAAGAAAGGTGGGGCCAGCCCTTATGGAGGTGATCAATGTGGAGGGCGCCGTGTGAGAGTGAAGCATCACAAGCATACGACGCACCCACGTCGGCAGCGAACGCGCACCTGCATGCTCAACGCCCGGCTGGCGGCCTTGCCGTTCTGGGCACAAGAGTAAACCAAGCTTGGCAGGCGTGACTGTCTGTGCGGCACAGCCCTTAAAATCGATTCGGTTAAACGCCAAATCTGCATTTCCCACCACCCACAGCAAGGAACCAAAGGAGAGGAGGCTGCAAAGCTCTCTCCGCCCCTCATTACATACACCATACCCCTCACCAATTCTTTCACCTTTCTTTTCTCTTCTTTGATACCCACTGTTTACCGGCCGGCCGCAAGCACCGCCCGCCAATTTTCCTCGCCCGTCTTCTCTACTCCCTCACCACACAAATTTTTCATCCTCTCTTCTTGCTCTCGCAGCTACGCGAGTGCACCCAAGAAAAAGAAGATGCCTCCCAAGAAAGCCGTCGTCGAGGAGAAGATCCTGCTCGGCAGGCCTGGCAACAGTCTGAAGAGCGGCATCGTAAGTGAGAGCCCTGTCCTGCTGTCAACGTCATCTCACATGTTAACAGTGAATGCCAGGTCGGCCTTGCCAACGTTGGTAAATCCACTCTCTTCCAGGCCATTACCAAGTGCTCGCTCGGTAACCCTGCCAACTTCCCCTACGCCACCATCGACCCTGAGGAGGCTCGTGTTATCGTCCCCGACGACCGCTACGATGACCTCTGCAAGATGTATAACCCCAAGTCGAGGGTGCCCGCCGACTTGACCGTGTATGATATTGCCGGTCTGACGCGCGGTGCCTCGACTGGTGCCGGTCTTGGTAACTCCTTCTTGTCGCACATCCGCGCCGTCGATGCCATCTTTCAGGTTGTGCGCTGCTTCGATGACGCTGAGATCATTCACGTTGAGGGCGACGTCGACCCCATCCGTGACTTGGACATCATCAGCGAGGAGCTCCGTCTCAAGGACATCGAGTTCACAGAGAAGGCTCTTGAGAACCTCGTCAAGCAGACAAGACGTGGTGGCCAGTCTCTCGAGATGAAGAAGCTCAAGGAGGAGCAGTCCACCGTCGAGAAGATCCTCGCTATGCTCAAGGACGGCAAGGATGTCCGCAAGGGCAACTGGAGTCCCAAGGAGGTACGTAAATTTAATTCCTCCCTTCCTGCCCGTCACAAGATGACAAAGAGCGATTGCTCTATAATCCCAGCTCTTTGATGTTCCCGTAACGCCGGAACGTTCTGAAAAGAAGTCCTTATCTGATCGACATGCACCCACATCTCTACATATGGAAAGCACATTGTTGGGCTCTGCTGACCATTTCATCAGGTCGAGACCATCAACCCTCTCTTCCTCCTCTCAGCCAAACCTGTCGTCTACCTCGTCAATTTGAGCGAGAAGGACTACATCCGCCAGAAGAACAAGCACCTGCCCAAGATTGCCGAGTGGGTCAAGACAAACGCCACTGGCGACCCAGTCATCCCCATCTCCGTGCAGCTCGAGGAGCGTCTGGCCGTCATGTCCGACGCTGAGGCTGCCGAGGAGTGCAAGAACATTGGCACCAAGTCGGCGCTCCCCAAGGTCATTATCACCATGCGCAAGGCTCTTAACCTTGGCAGCTTCTTCACAACCGGCACCGACGAGGTCAGGCAATGGACGCTTCGTAACGGCACCAAGGCGCCCAAGGCTGCTGGTGTCATCCACGGCGACTTTGAGAAGACTTTCATTCAATGCATCGTCTACAACTACACCACTCTCAAGGAGCTAGGTGACGAAGCTACCGTCAAGGCCCAGGGCAAGATCATGACCAAGGGCAAGGACTACATCGTCGAGGACGGCGACATCGTGCTATTCAAGGCTGGTGCTGCCAAGTCGTAGAAAGACTTTGTGGTTTGTGGTGGAGGCGTCTCGGGTATGGACGTGGACAATACCCCCCCCAGTTGTGTGTTACTTGAAAGCGAGCATCTCCAAAAAGATACGAAGAATGAAGAAATGTCTACTCTATATACACTGTCTTTGCGGCAAACGTGCATTCTACTTCTGCTATCTCATGTGTATATCTACCTCGCCCTCGCCTTCTCCGGCGCCAACATCCAACTGTTCCCGCAAACGCAATGCTTCGCAATCCCCATCAGCCAGTTGACGTGATGCGCCGCATACCCGACCTGATTCACCGTCACATCCTCCATATAGCTGCCACACCTGACACAGCGCCTGAGCTGCTTGCTCCCCCCATCCTTCCCCCCACCGACACTGACCGAGCTATCACTCCTCACGCGTCCCACCGTCGCGCTCGTAACAGGATGCACGACCGTGCCGCGGCCACGGATGACCATCTTCTGACACACATCCACGACATGCGTGGCGTGCCACTCGGCGCCGCGCCGCGAGCGCGAGAAGCCCAACCACGTCGTGTCGAAGAACATCAACCGCCCGGCATCGAGCTTATCCGCCAGACAGCCTCCCGCGGTCTCCGAATCCCAGAGCTTGCTCGTCAGCAGCTGGGTCGCCAGCGGGGCGTACAGGGCGGGCAGTCTGCCCATGAGCAGGTCGCGCTCGATGGTGTTGCGGGCGGCGTCGGACAGATTGCTCTTCTTGCAGAGGGCGCGGGCCGCGTCGTGTGTTTCACCGACGAGACGCTCGAACCAGCGCCAGTCGAAGGGGATTTCCGACAGCGCGGCGGCGAGCGGGGCGTACAGTTTACGCACCTCAGGGGCCTGCACGGGCGCGGCGGCGTTGGTGAAGTTATCTGCGGACCGCTTCACCCAGGCGAGCGGCTGCGACCAGAGCTTCATCATGTGCCGCGGGAAGGCGCTGAGGAGGAGTAGGACGGCGGGGTTGTTCTCGGCCTCGAACAGGTCTGAGAGCGAGGATGCGGTGAGAGGGGTCGGGAGGGAGTCTACGAGGCGCCCGAGGCTGAAGAGAGAGTCGGTCAAGTATGCGATGAAGTGCATGATCCAGCGACATATCCCAATGAACTGCGGTACCACCTCGGGGCGTAAGAGGGTCTTGTCTATGTGTCCGTGCATGCGTGTGATGGAGGTCAGGACCTGGGTGACGTATTTGATGTTCAACACGATCCAGGCCATCTTTGAGCTCAGGTCGCGGTCGGTGGGAGATTTGAGGCCGAGTAAGTGTATCGCGGAGAGCGTTTTGACGAAGAAAGGTGAACGGCCCAGGAGCATCAGGTAGTTGTTGTTCATGTCGTCGATGCCGCAGTCGATGTTCACTTGGAGCGCCTCGAACAGTAGGATCGTGAAGGAGCGAGTGAGCGCGGGGTTGAGGGCAGGCATGATGCTGAAGATGTCGTCGCTGGAGAAGTACTGGTTTGCGGAGGATGCGGATTGGAGGATCAGAGCTGCGAGGGCGGCCGAGTTGCGTGGGTCGGAGTCGGTGATGGGGAGGGTGCCACGGTGGTATTCAAGTGAGCGTAGCTTGATAGTCGAGTCTTGCTGCATGCAGGCTGATATGCAGAAGTTCGGGGAGAGGGCCATGTGGAGAGATGGGTCGCCTTGGGCGAAGGCAAAACCTGCCTGGTAGAGAGATGTGACGGTATCCGTGTTGCCATCGTTGAGCAGAGTCTCCATCGTCGACCGCTTCCGGAATTCGATCGTGCCGTCGCTGTAGTGGAAGGCGAGGAGCATGTGATACCACACAGGGACGCACGACAAAACAACCGTGTGCATGGAGAAGTCTGCAGCCCGCTTGAGCTGGAAGATGGTGCGTGCTGTAACAGAGCCGATTGCCTTCTTCTTGGATGTGACTTGATCAAGGCTTGGGTGTAGTTGGTTCTGCTGTAACTGATGCACCTCCCACTTGACTATCACGCTGTGCGGGGTCTCGTGCGGCTGCATGTGATCCACAGAGACGAGATTTGGCGGTCTGCAGTAGATGGCCTGTATTGTGGGTAGCGAGGCATCGCTCAAATCAGGCGTCACTGGCAGGAAGCTTAGGTGCGTAAGCTGCGCAGGCGCTGTTCCTCTTGGATCAGTACCACCATCTATTTCGCCGGTGATCATGTTTAGAGGACCACAGTCCTCTTCAGTGGCGATGAGCGAGACTTGAAGACTAGGCCTGTCAAAATGTCCAGCGTTCTGGCTTTGCTTCTCTTGTGGGACCTGCCACGCTGTCTCTATCCTGTAGAGATGCAGTCGTCGCTTAACATCGTATACTGCCATAAAGAGCGTGTCGTCTGGATATCATCAGCGGCTGAAGACTGAATCGGGTTGGTGGCAACGTACCGTCATTGGATGCGAACGCGGCGTGCGTGAAGGACTCCTGGGTAGAGATCATCGGTCCAAGCTGGGCCGACGTTTCTTGCCAAGCGTTGTCGTTCTGCTGAAATCGTAGAACTAGCTCTCCGTGTCTCTTTAGATATATGAGAGAAGCTTTGCTGGGGATAGGATGATGTGCGTCATGGAACACATGCGAGCGAATGTTCCATTTCCACTTCTCTCCATCTCTTTCAGCCGACCATGCGATGTGGTTCTAAGCTAGAATCAGTATGCATTGAGGCTTGAAGTGCAGGTAACTCACCTTCTGTTCATATGGGTATATAGCCAGCCAGTGCAAACCGGCTACTCCATCTGTCTCTGCTTCTGGATGTGCAAGCTCGGCCTTGAAGTATGGCATTCTGTCCAAAGCCATTGCGCAAGAGAAGTTCAACACCCGGCCTGCGGCGTCGATAACTACAAGGTCGTTTCCTAGGTGGCTCCAAGACAAGTGGACAAACGGAGAGTGCTCGTGGCCTTGTGGGATATCCAAGGTTACGTCTTTGCCGAGATCCCACTTCCCAGTTTCGATGTCTCTGGAGAAGACTTTGAGATGAACAGCAGCGCCGTCCGGGGTGATGTAGGCCACGCAACCATTCTTGGACCAGGTGATTTTCCTGTTGAGCGTGATTAATAGCAACATCCTGATGAGATAGCCCGCGAGCTTGACTTACTGGCAACACCCACTAGCACCGAGCTCGTCAACTCTCCTCGCAAGCCCTTTGATGGGTGGCACTGTGGTGATATTCTGGAGGCTGACATGTTCTGAGTCACCAAAGAGGTCATCCACGTCCATGCTGTAGTTGGGATCCATGTCTACAGGATGCGCCAGATCAGCGGGCGGCGAGGTGCAGGATGTGAGCGCAGGAACAAGAACGATACCGCTTCAACTCTGAGTCATCAAAGCAATAACTGGTGACGATGAATCGCCGGGTATCATGCACAGAACATAGGAAACAGATCAAGGCTGCGATTGGGTGAAGGCCGAGTCCGGGAGCTGGAGTTAACTCGACAAGGTGGGTCTGCGCTAGGGCCGGTAAGCGAAACGCGATGGCGGGTCGCAGCCTCGTCGACTCGGAGACGTGCATCACGAAGCTCTCACGAACTCCACACGCCAACTCAGGCTTCAACACCATCACTCATGCCACTTCGCTCGCAAAAATACGCGATAGTACAGCAATAGAAAGCTGGGGCTATTGCGCCACATGAAAACCTCATAGCAAAATAGCAAATGTGAGAAATCCAGGCACGGCAGCGCTCCCGCTCGGTTGGGGCGATGACGATGTCAGTGGCCGTGTCAATGGCTTTCCAATCTGCAGCAAAGGGAACGGCGAATTCAGAAATGATATTCGTGGATAAAGTGTATTTGCGGACCTGGGCTCACGTACCCTGAGCGCGAACTTGCGCCTTGACCCTCTCCTCTCGACCGCGGCTCTCTGCAAGCAGCAGGTCGGTAATACTACTAGCGTACCCGTCTTGATCACTTTGTTTTGGTTCTTGGATCGTGCTCAACTGCTGTTCGAGGGCTTGGCATATTCCGAGTTCCTCAGTCTCCCGGCTTCGTTCATCGCACGACCACCTCCAACCACCCCCATTTCCTCGCCAACCACAGCCCACGCTCGCGACAGCGCGTCTACGCGCTCCATCATTATAATATTCGCGCTATCCGTAAATACCGCTATGATTTAGAGTTGCGCCACGACTTTGCAGCCTTGCACGCCCGGTACCTCCCCCACGCCCAGCGGTGACGGCAGCGATCCACCTCGCTTTGAGCGCTTGCACGCAGCACCACGACCCCATCTAGTGCCCGCCCTGCCGTAGAACTGTTGTTGCTAGACCCGCAATTCGGTCGCTACATCACTGTCGTGCGTGGTATCTAGAGCTGCGGCGTTTGGCATCCCTGAGCTGCGGCGCTCACGTTGTTCGTCGCGGCCTCCCTGTGGCACGGCACCCGATCGCCGCTTCCAAACGCGTTCACCACCTCCGCGCCTGCCACAAACTCACAAACAACACGCCTTCCTCCCACAATGGCGTCGTTTACGTTCAATGCTGGGCCCAGCTCGCCTCTGACCGATCCGCCGTCCGACTGCGAGTCTGAGTTGACGGTCCTCACACGCTCCCCATCACCACCACCAGGATTCCGCGTACGATCGCTGCCCTCGCCCTCCTCCTCACGACGTTCTTCTGCCAAGACAAGCCCCGCACCTGAGGACATGCCGTCGCCGCCCTCCAGCTGCGACGAAGACGTGCGCCCGGCCAAGAGGAGGAAGCTCTCGCCCACAACAGACGCCAGCGGGCGCACCACACACTACCTAGACCTGACGCAAGACGTTGCAGATGAGGACAAACCGCAACTTCAGCGTCTTCTCAATGTGCTGCACAAGAAGCGCAAGATCGTCGTCATTGCCGGCGCTGGCATCTCGGTCTCTGCAGGTATTCCCGACTTCCGATCTGCGACTGGTCTCTTCAACTCGCTCAAGAAGGAGCACGGCCTCAAGTCCTCTGGTAAGGACCTCTTCGACGCGTCTGTCTACCAGGATGGCCAGTCTACTGCCACGTTCCACGCCATGGTCCGCAGCCTGTCCACAGAAACCAAGAACGCACAGCCCACGGCCTTCCACCACCTCATTGCAACATTGGCGCAAGAGGGCCGTCTCATGCGACTTTACACTCAAAACGTCGACGGCATCGACACGTCGATGGCTCCCCTTAAGACCGAGGCGCCTTTGCCAAAGAAGGGACCTTGGCCAAAGACTATCCAGGTGCACGGGGGCCTTGATCACATGGTGTGCTCAAAATGCCACACGCTATATCCTTTCAATGCCGCGCTATTCGACGGACCCACGGCGCCGCCATGCGAGAGCTGCGTAGAGATTGATGTCGTCCGTCAAGCTGCAGAAAAGCGGACTCATGGCATCGGATGCCTGCGCCCCCGCATGGTCCTTTATAACGAGGAGAATCCCGACGCCGAGGCCATCGGTTCGTGTACAGCCACCGATATGCGCATGCGACCGGATGCAGTCATTGTGGCTGGAACTACCCTGAAGGTTCCTGGAATTCGCCGCATCGCTCGCGAGATGTGCAACATCGTGCGCGACAGGAAGGACGGTGTTGCAGTATGGATCAACAACGATCCTGAACCTCTGGGCGTCGATCTACAAAACGCCTGGGATCTGGTCGTCACCGGTCCTTGCGATGAAGTTGCTCGGCACGCGGCTATGCGAAAGTGGGACGACCCAATGGAGTTCAAGGAGATCTCTGATGCGGAGCTTGTCAAGGCGAAGGAGAGCAATAGGATTGAGGTGATTGTCGGCACCCCGAAGAAGCCTGGAGTGTTCCGAGACGCAGGCCAGCTCACACCTGGTCAAAGCCCTCGCATGCTGCCCAAGAGCGCACTCAAGTCGGAGCCGGGCACGCCATCGAAGAAGGGCACCAAGCGCAAATCAGGTGCGCAGATGGATCTCCTCGGCAACATGGCAGCCAAGGGAGCTGCGAAGAAGCCACAGACACAACCGAAGAAGGCCGCAGCTTCAAAGAGCAAAGCCAGGAAAGCCACAAAGGAGACCCCTCCGATCAACAACATGTTCAAGGCCTCGAAAGCATCGACGAAGCCTGCAGCCAAGGCGACAAAGAAGCTGCCGGACGTGCCGGACCTTTCTGCCCCCTCCACAAAGCCCAAGGCACAGCCAGCTCTGATCAAGAAAGCCACCGAAGGCATCGCAGTAGCGAAGCGCGAGACTCCCTCGACGCCGAGGGGCGCTCGAGTCACCAAGTTCAAGTCGGGGCTGGTGATGCAGCCATTGTCGGATGCGGACCGTCGCAACAACCAGTCACCAGTGCGCCCGGAGGTCGAGTTTCTCACGCCCACTAAAGACCGCACGCCCAGTGAGCAGATCCACGAGGAGCTCGCTCGAGTCCATGTCTCTTCGTACAGTCGTCGGAGCTCGTCTAGCTCGCAGAGGGACGAGATAGTCCGGCCAGCGAAGGTGCCGCATAGCATGGGCAACCTTCTCTGCTGAGCAATTGCATTTACGGCGTTTGGAGTCAAACTTTAAGTAAGTTCCAAGCATGGGTACCGATTGCATACGTGGCGCTCTTCTTATTGATGGCATGGGAAGTCGGTGTATGTGTAGGGCCCATCACGAGGCATTGAGCCTGCTTTTATAGGTACATAATACCCGGGTGTGCTCTGGTTGGATCGGAGCAGGGCTTACATGATGGTTGTTGGTGTATGTAGACGTTGGATGGCCTGCTGCGGCCGTGGTAGCTTAGGCTCCGTCCCACGGCAAATGATATTCATTGCTCGCAATTAACGTCTTGAGACGCCGTCAGTGCATATGCGGTGCTCGCTCTCAGAAAGTCAATTCAAGCTCGATTGCTGATTGCACGCAGAGAGGTGTACACCAAAGCGGCATACGCGTACAATGACTCGGATCTTGGCACTCGCTTCACCCAACCTCACATGTACATTCTTCCGTCGCTCTCATCTCAACATTGTGAAACCCGCTCGCTTTACCGGTCACTATTGATACTTGCGCTCTAGGTCCTACAAAGCCTATCAATCTCCACATCAATCGGAGATCGATCGGCGATTCATATTTGACTTTCTCACCCAGTGTCATAGAACGACTGTTAATCTTGGAAGAGTCCGGACCAGTTTCATCGAAATCGCATTGAACAGTCTTCAAGATACACGGTCTCGCGTTACACTGGAATGCTCACTGTACGCAATCTGACACCCGAAAAGATCACGATCAAATGCATCGAGCGCTTTGAGGATCCGAATACGTCCAAGAGTAAAGGTGGCGGCTACTTCTTTGGCAACAGAACATCGCATTCGACATGGCCCTCCGCACCCGAGCTAGGCGAACATGCGCAATCGTTCAATCGTATGGATCTAGATGTCAATTTGCAACCATTCGAATCGTACACTCTCGGAGCGTCTGGAAGGAACGATGGAGCTGCAGCAGCGTACTCCAGCCCTACGTTACGGCTCACGATAGAACTGCCCGACGGTGTCCGTCACCGCGTTGACACCAAACCAGACTACACACAGAAGTCTGCTCAGAAGTTTACACCGCTCTCACCTGGCCCCTCGGAAACCTTTACGGCGCTCTTCCATCCTTGTAGACCGACTCCGCATCTAACTATACGCTCAACCAAGACAGAAGACTACTCAACGTGGATGCAAGCGCTGCCAGACAGCCTGCCTCTATCTGCTATCTCCATTCCAGGCACTCACAACTCGCATACCTACTACAAAGCACTGCCTTCTGTGAAGTGTCAATCGGTGGACATCAAAACACAACTCGACAACGGCATTCGCTTCCTGGACTTGCGCGCACAGCCCACTCATGGCAGCGACCCGGGCAAGAAGCACATGTACCTCGTGCACGGTGCCTTTCCCATCAGCCTGACAGGTCCCAAGTACCTCACCCCGGTGCTCGAAACATGCTACGCGTTCCTCGCGGCGAACCCCAGCGAAAGCATCCTCGTCTCTCTAAAACGCGAGGGCGTAGGCTCCGCGACAGACGAATACTTTGCGCGCATCCTGCAAGACCACTACATAGGCCCCAACGCGTCAAAATGGCACACAGCACCCACAATCCCGTACCTCGGCGCGGTCCGCGGAAAGTGCATACTCGTGCGGCGCTACACGACGGGCGCAGAACCGCCGTCCATGTACGCGTCCGGCAGCGGTCTCGACGCAACAGCATGGCCCTACAACTGCACGTCCGCCGTGTTCCCGAGCAGCAGCCCGACATTCAACATCCAGGACTTCTGCGAGGTGCTAGACGCCGAGGCCACAGCGCAGAAAGCCCAGTACGCCACGCAGCACGTCGCTCGTGCGGCTGCGCTCGTGCACCCCATCCCCGGCGTCACGACGGATGTGGCCAACCCCGTCCCACCAGGCCCGCTGTATCTGAACTTCCTCTCCGGCAGCCATTTCTGGAAGAGAGCGTGTTGGCCGGAGAAGATTGCGACTGTGGTCAATAGACACGTGGAGGAGTGGCTCTGTGCGGGGCACCATCTGCAAGTGCCAGAGACGACGCCGGCGGGTTGCGAGGGGGGCGGTGGTGATGTTGGGCGTGTGGTGGGGAGGAAGGAGGGGGATGGCGGGACGGGGGTGCTGGTTATGGATGTGGTGGGGGATGGGGGGGATTGGGATTTGGTGAGGCTGATTGTGGGGATGAACATGGGGGTTTTGCAGAAGGTGCGGGAGGGGCACTGAGTGAGTTACATCGAGTCTGAATGAAGTCACACAGCCAATCTGATGACTAATTGGTGGTTGGAGATGCAGGTGAAGGCAATACTGGATGGATGGTCAATGCACCCCCGAGATGGCGAACACTTTTTGGAGGCAACACCATTATTTCGTATTCATCCTTGTTGAAGCTTCAACGAGTCGACTCAGATCTGCGCATATCTACAGGCGTTACACGGCATGTTCCAGACATAGCCCAAATTCGATAGCGATCCACGAGCAGGCGCAGCTCACTCATGTCGCTCCTCCGGCCCTCGTGCGCCATTGCGCGTCGACTGTGCACCACACCGGCCACGAGCGAGGCCACACGGTCGCCCATCCTCTCGCTGCTACGAAGACATGCCGCCTCGCGACCCCCGTGCCGCGCCTTCTCGCACACGCCGCGCCTCGCAGCCAACACGCCGCAGAGCCCGACCAGCGCTCGCCCGCAGCAGCACCCCGCGCGCACCGTCCGCATAGGCCCGCTGCCTGGCGGGCCGGTCAGCGACGATGGCATCCGCCGCATCTTCGGGCGGCGGGTGACGCCCGCCGAAGGCAATAAGGTGCTGCGCATCCTGCACCACCGCCGCACGGCCGGCTCGCTGGCCGACTACGGCGTCGCCAACCTTGGCAGCCAGTGCGCGCACGTCGACACGGCGCTCGCACTCAAGGGCCTGGCCTGGCTGCGCGAGCGCCACCCAGTCGACGAGGCCGCCGCCGCCGAGCAGTGGGCCGAGAAGGAGGCCAACCGCATCGCCTACGAGCTGTGGCTGGCCGACCCAGACACCGAGTCCAAGTACAAGGCCGGCGACCCTGCACGCGCCTTCCGCGAGCATATGGAGGCTGACGCCGCCGCGCGCGCCCAGCAGGAGCGTGACGAGCAGAAGATCGGCATCCTGCACGTCGGCAAGAGCCAGTTCGAGCGCAACATCGAGGAAAAGCGCCGCGCGCGCTTGCAGGAGGCCACGCGCAAGGCCGAGGAGAAGGAGCGCCGCGAGAGGGACATGGAGGCCCAGCTCGCAACGGGCGAGTGGGTCAAGACGCCCAGCGGCACGCAGCTCATGAAGCCGTACCAGACGACGTACATTGACGTCTTTGGCAACGAGCAGGTCAGCCGCCGCAGCGAGGAGCGCGCAAAGTACGAGCAGCAGGCCGTCACGGACTTCAAGGACGAGACGGAGATGCTGGCCAAGACGACGCTGGTATGCACCCTCTCCTTCTTCTCCGCGGTCGAAACGGTGCGATGGAGGTCGAGCTAACACCCACAGGGCCAACGCCTCTACCCCATGACCGCCTTCGTCCTCGTCGTCGCCCTGCTCAGCTGGGGCTTCGCACACTACTACACCCCGCCGTCCCCCGCATACCGCGTCTTCCCCGACCTGTCCCCCACCACCGCCACCATGGCCACGCTGATCGGCCTAAACGTCGCCGTCGCCCTCGCGTGGCGCATCTACCCCCTCTGGCCGCTAATGACGCGCTACTTCATGCACGTCCCCGGCTACCCGCGCGCCGTGCAGTCCGTGCTCAACGTCTTCAGCCACGTGCAGTACGACCACCTCCTCGCCAACATGATGATGCTGTGTCTCGTCGGCCCCGCGGCCCACGACCTCGTCGGCCGGGGTGTGTTCCTCGGCACCTATCTCGCCGCCGGCGCCTGCGGCACCCTCGCCTCCCTGTACTGGGCGAACCTGGGCCGCGGCAGTCTGGCCGCGCACTCGGTCGGCGCCAGCGCGGCGATCTGGGGCATTGCAGCCCTGTACTGTCTGCTCACCGATGCGGAGACGGTCAAGATCCCGCTTTTAAAGGACGCAGAGGTCGCTTTCTGGCCTAAGATGCTGTTCGCTGCCTTCGTCGCGCTGGAGATTTTCAACGCTGTGAGAGGCGCCAAGACGCACGACCATGCTAGTCATTTCGGCGGTATGCTGGTTGGTGTTGGCACCGCGGCGTGGTTGAGGTATGCGGGGTACAGCTACCAAGTGCCGCCGCTGCAGACCTTGGAGAATGTCGAGAGGAGGAGGGGTGTGGGTGAGAAGGAGGAGGGCGTGGGTGAGAAGGAGGAGGGCGTGGACTCGAGTGTTGAGTAGAACGCCGCGCGCCGTGATGTAACAAGGAGATGTATATACCTGTAATCTACGCATATCTGCGAACATGTCTGTCTGTCTTGCACGCTCTTGCCTTGGAGAACTGGATGTTCCATACTTTGTACTATCATACGTCGCTATATCGTTACACAACTAAGGTGCGTCCCTAGGTGGAGAGGCACACCATGTCCCGAGACAGGTTGGCTGTTTGGATCTTTGGCAACTCTGACGAGGAGATTTGCAGAGATGTTGTTTATCTATAACCTCCGCGTTGGCAGGCTCTAAATAGGATCTCTCCAGCATCAATTATGCTATAAATCATCTCGTCAACGCTGTTGAACAACTGTCTTGCAATACCCCCCTGTACACTAGCCACCTAAGGATTTTCCTTGAATATTAGAAGGTTGAGAACAAAGCGCGCTCAAGGAAGGTTGTTTCCTTTATGTTTAGAGATCGATCTACTGTAGCCCAGGCGTGGCCATGCTAGAACCTCTAGAGTGTAGCAGGGGTAATTCCTGCAGACAAACCTGGGCTGTCAGAACGCGCTGTTTAGTATCAGCATGCATTAGCCTTGCATTGACAGCATCTAGAGTGTTGAGAAGCTATCTGTATTCTACATCAATGAACTTAGCGCCATACCTAACCTGGGCCAGCCCTTAGAGTAGACATGGCACACACTGACAGCTTTAAGTTACCTTCTTGCTACTATGTATCGTTTGCTGATAACTCTACATACTTGCTGCATACACAAGTGAAGCTATTTCAATCTCAACACATGATCGTCTTCCTGAGGATGATGAGCACCTGCGTCAAGCAGCATCTTGACCACCTGCTCATGGCCTCCATATAAAGCTGCCTGCAGTGCGCTGCCGTACTCTCCACCCTGCGCGTTGACGTCGGCGCCTCTGTCAAGCAGCATCTTGACCACCTGCTCATGGCCTC
>NW_022984781.1:71265-84132 GCF_010094145.1 Didymella exigua CBS 183.55 | reverse complement strand
GACGTCGGCGCCTCTGTCAAACAGCATCTTGACCACCTGCTCCTCGCCTTCAACTGAAGCTGCCTGCAGTGCGTTGCCGTACTCTCCACCCTGCGAGTTGACGTCGGCGCCTCTGTCAAGCAACAGTCTTGTAATCCTATTCAGGCCTAACTGTGCTGCATAGTACAGTGGCGTAGCTATGCTTTCTAGACTCTTGCTTAATTGCGGCTGTCGCCATGAATTGTCTGGATCCCACAACTGGATCCATGAGAGATATGCGGGGTTGTCGGCTGACATCAAACTCATCGCTAGCACACTTCCTTCTGCCTCGTCCCCTGCTTTTCGAAGATGGCTGCTCCAGAACTCTGCTGCGTACCTTGCAAGTGCTGATGTCTCCAGAGTCTCTTGTGATAAGGGTTGCTGGAACTGGTTCAGGTACAATAAACAACCCCTTGTTAACACGTTGTTGCATTCAACCTCCTGTATGCTGTACTGCTTTGCCTCTCCTTGCTTGATCCTGTCTGACACGAGATACTCTTGGACCGAATAGTGTGCTAGGGCGATGATTTGCTGGACAGGCAGCAGCCCTTCCTCTGCTTTGTTTGTGGTGATAGTGACTAGACTTGAGCAGATGTTCAGCGCTTCTAGCGGGTCTTCTAGCACCTCATCACGGTTGAACGCTGCGTTGCGCGCCGTATCGATAGCAACAACTTCAGCGATTTCTTCAACAGAGAGTGGCCGCGCAGAGAATGCCAGCCATTGAAGGATGCGCATTGCGTAATCGTAGTCGTCTTTGCTTATAGCAGTGAGAATGCGGTCGTATGTCTGGTCAAGCGTTTGCGGCAAAGTGGCCAGCGACTTGCGCAGCATCGCTCGATTGCGACACTTTGCTAACGTGTCAAGCTGACATACAGCCCATCGGAACCTACGCTATTATCAGCTTTAGCTATGTAGGTAGCTTGGTGAATACACATACATCCCACGAGCTCCGTGCATCAAAGCATCTTTGATCTCTTGTCTTACAGCAGCGTCCTTGTTCCATTTTGCTAAACTCTTATCGTCAGATATCCTTTGCTGAACATATCGCTCTATGTCCCTGTCCACTACGTCCCTTTGAAGACAGACAGTGTCCTCTTGCTTGACGTAAATCTCTAAAATGCTCTCAATACCTTGCTCTTTCCGGCTGGTCATGAGCAGATGAACCTCGTCAAGCTGCCACTTGATTACTGTCTTAAGTACGTCCATCAGCTCTGTGCGCTGAGTGCATTCGTCGAGCGCATCTAGAACAATGTAGGCATGCGTGAACTGTTGAATTACCTGCGGCGTTACATCCAGAAGTGCATCTAGTGACGGCTTTCGTTGCCCGTTGTTGCAAGCTGAGAACAACGCATCAACGCCCTTGGGTATCGTGACCGAACGCTGCACGAGTTGGCAGAGCAACGAGCGGAGCATTAGCTCTGGATCCTGCTTTTGTTTATCGTTGAAGTCGAAGTAGAAGTAAGCTGTGACCATGCTAGCGTTAGCATGGCAGTGCTGCAGCAGATGCTCAATGATGGTAGAGCTTAGGATGGTCTTTCCACAACCTGGGATCCCATACAGCCACAGTCGCGACGCAGCACTCTCCTTCCATTTGGCGAATTTTGCGCCTTTTAGTAGCCAGAGTCCAGTCTCAGCCTGCCGCTGCTTGTGCGCTTTGTGGTAGTTGGTGGATGGGTCAGGCGCCAAAAGCCAGCTGCCAATCTCGCCAAGCCTCTTTTTGTAGGCATCTGCAGTGTCCACAGCACCCTCCTGTATCTCCTTCTTCAATCGTTTCAATGCCTTCTCTCTACCCTCGCCGTAGATCAAGGGCATTTGAATGTCGAATATGCCTAGCAGACAATATGCGCCATCTTCTGGACGTGTCGTCTGGCGACGGTCTGCCCAAGAGAACCGCTCAGTTTCACTGTACTCGGACATTTGCCTTCCTGAAAAAGCATCGAGGGGTATTCCTGTGAACTTGTGGATGATATGTCCAAGCGAGTCCTTGTTCCCTAGCCGCGCTCCTTCTTTAGAGAAGAACTCGACTGATTTGGGAGCCAGGAGCTCCTGGAGCGTCCATCCCCGGGTGAACCATTTGCTTCCCTTGGAAGCCAACTCACCCTCGCTATCTAAGCCGTTGTACTTAACGTCCGACAGGTAGACGTAACACTTCTTTGCGTTCTGATACCAGCGAAACATGGAGTTAATCGCTTCTGATAGCTCTGTGTTGTTCGACTTGTCAATGCAGCATGTGTCTACCCAGAAGTGGTCCAAACCGTCGCGCTTAGCTTGCTGAGCGCAGAAAAAAAGCTTTTGGTATCCTCCCTTAAGCTTTGGATCAACGTCCTTCATGTCTCTGCATTTCTTGAGATCCTTGTAGGCCACCTCCTGCCCGTCCCAAGTGTGTGACAGGATGGCATAGGGGGGGATCTTGTCGCCGTACATATCATCAGTCCAGCTGAGCCGCCCATCTTTTTCAGTACATAGCAGTCGCATAGGTTCGTGTGTAGGTTATTTGCACGTGGGGTAGAAGCGGGTCTAAGAGGGGCTTCGAAGTAGGCTAGAGAAATCGACTAGGCAGGGCCGCTCGCTCGTGGACGCAAATATCGTCGAATGTAGCTGTCGGGCTTGTTGTAAGTGCTAAGCAGTAGCTTACTAGACCAGTTGTAAAGGAAGCAATCTTCGTGTGCTGCAGGCTGTTTGTTGAGGCAGGCTGCGTTTTGATCACCCAGGTGGGAGGCGCAGCCTGCCTGCCATGTGACGCGAGGATGGCCAAGCAAGCCTCACAAGACGTGATCGCGCGATCCTGCGTTGATACAAAGCAGCTCCCATCCGAGGGTGCGATTCAGTCATGCAGAAAGTGCGATATACAGGCCTATGTTATAAACAACATTGGACGTTCCTGTAGCGTGCTGGTTGTGCAAGGACGCGCTGGCCTTGGGGACTCTGTGTCACTCTCTCGCTGCAGGCCGGCGAGCACGCAATGACAGTCGTCACCGTCTCTGCAACCCGTCTCGGGCGAGGCGTTCAGCTAAGGCTAGCATGTGGTTCCAGCATGCACAATAAAATGTGCGCAGCACACTGTTGATAGCTCTTCTCGGACGTAAAAGACAGCCAACAACAACATGCGCCACATCTTACTAAGCAACTGCACAAGGTAGGCATAGCGCTTGGTTCATTACGCCAGAATACGCGGATACGCTAATGCAGACCAAGCTCTGTTAGCGTGTCTTGCTAGCCCAGGTCTTGCTGCAGTGTTGTCCTCTCTACTCTTTTGGAGCTTTTGGCGAGCTCACTTCTACGATCAGATGATTTTTAAAGCGTGGGAGCACAGTCTTTGCTAACTGCTCACCTTCCTAAGGCCTCTAATATTTAGTGAGAGTCTTAATGTCGCGAGTAGACAGGGGGGTGTTGCTAAGGGGCTATTCGAAGCCGTTGACGAAACGATCGACACCATGCACTGAAGAGATTCTCGTCGGAGCTAGTTGGTATCAAGGATGATTAGTTGATCAACACCGTGTATGAACATTAGCTCTACAGATTCGCATATCAGAGGTGCTGAAGTTTCGAATCGCCAACCTGTCTCGCGACAAAGTGTGTCTCTTCACTTAGGGAGACACCTTTTAGCACTTACCGCTCAAGCGCAGCCCCCTTGCGGGCTCCCTTATATCGCTCTTATGAGTATCCGACACAATCTCATCTCCGTACCTCATTCCCGTCCATCTTTGTCTTGCACTGGCAGTCCTCCCAAGGTGAGGTCAAGAAAAGCGCTTAGCGCTACACTAGCGAGCCAATCACACACCCCTAACGCCGCAACATTTCTTCTCACCCGCGCCCCGCGCCCCGTCGACAGCGCTCTGCGGGCATCGAATCATGCCCGCACCAGATTGAGCGCGCAACGCTGCGATACTCGTAATCACCTGAGCACACAAGTCGGTAATCGCCATGCCGACGTACCTTGTGCGCTTGGCGCAGGCGCACGAGTCCTTCCGCACGGCGGAGCTGCGCGCGCTCGCTGAGCTGGCGGGGGTGGAACTGCAGATGGAACGGTATGAGGATGATGTGTGTACACCTCCCCGAGCGTTGTTTACTCGTTGCTAGCTCACTGCGTTTTGCATAAACAGCCTCTTTGTTCGATTTTCTCAAATTCTTCACGTTGTCGTTGTTGTTGCTGGCTAACGCGCGTAGTCGCCGTACTGCATCGTCACCCTCCCCTCGGACGCCGCCGCTCGAACCCTCGCCGCCCGCGCCGTGCTGGTGCAAGCCATCTACGCCCTCTGGGGCCAGGGCGACACATACGACGCGCTGCGGTCCGACGTGCGACAGTCTTCATCCGCGGAATGGGCCGCGTACGAACACGCCTCGTTCAGCTTCCGCATTGAGCGGTACCGCGGTGTGCAGGCGGCGCCCGAGCACATCCGCGCCATCATCGAGTCGTTTTCGTTCCTGGGGTTCAAGGGGCGCGTGCAGATCAAAGACGCCGAGGCGCGGTTCCGCATCTTCGAGGAGTACGCGCTCGACGCGCGCGTGCCCGCGCGACTGTATCTGGGGCGGTGGATCGCCGACTCCGGGCGCAGCGCGCGGCACGCGTACGACCTCAAGAAGCGGCACTACATCAGCACGACGTCCATGGACGCGGAGCTCGCGCTGGTGACGGCCAACATCGCGCTCGCGGCGGGGGGCAAGCTGTTCTACGACCCGTTCATGGGCGCCGCGGGGTTTCCGCTGGCGTGCGCGCACTTTGGCGCCGTGGTGACGGGGTCCGATATCGATGGGCGCAGCATCCGCGGGCTGGGCGGCAGCGCGCGCCGCGGACAGACGGGGCCCAAGAACGTCGCTATGAACTTCGACCAGTACGGCACCGCGGCGCAGTACCTCGGCGGCTTCGTGGCGGACCTGACAAACTCGCCGCTCCGTGTCGCGTCCCAGACTCCGTGGCTCGACGGGATCGTGTGCGACCCGCCCTACGGCATCCGCGAGGGTCTGAAGGTGCTCGGTCCACGAACACCACTCCTCGCATCACAGCTATCGACGCACGCCGCGCAGAGCCAGGCGGAGGGCTACGTGCCGCCGAAGCGCCCGTACTCGTTTACAGCGCTGCAGCACGACATCCTGGCTTTCGCGGCCGCGACTTTGGTCCCGGGGGGGCGGCTGAGCATGTGGGTCCCGACCGCCAACGACGAGGACGTCGAGCTCGTCATACCGTCGCATCCCTGCCTGGAGCTGCACAGCGTGTGCACGCAGCCGTTCAACAAGTGGAGCCGACGACTGCTCACGTACCGCCGGCGAGCCGCGGGTGAGGTCGACGCCGACGCACTTGGGCGGGAGGAGAGGGAACCGGGGCAGGAGAAGGCGCACGAGACGGGCACGCGGGCCAGCGACCTCAACGACTTCCGGCGCAAGTACTTTGAGGGCTTCCGCGAGTTCGAGGACATGAAGAAGGAGTTTATCCGCATGAAAGCCGCCGATGCGGCTGCGGCTGTGGCCCAGGACGAGGTGGTGGAGTCGACGTCGCAGCAGGCGTGACGGGGGCGTCAGCGAGCGAGGGGAGAGGGGGGGATACGTATCACGCGTCTGAAAGCGACAGTCTGTGCAAGGGATTTGTATTACAGCCAGCCAGACAGCCACGCATCATGTATCCAAACAACCGCCTATGGCCAGAAAAGAAGTTCCGTGCGATTACATGCCTGGTCGTGTGTCCGGCGTGCCGTCGAGCTGCTCCGGTGCCGCGGCGGCTAGATCTAGAAGCGGTGTTTCTTCATCATCGTCCGGCTCGGGGGCGCTGGCCGGGTCGGCGACGAGATGCTCGACGGGCAGGGCATCGGGCGGCGGGAGCGCGACGGCGTTCATCTCCGAACCGGACGCGTCGTGGCCGGACTCATCATCTTCTGCGTGGCCGGACTCATCATCCTCTGCGTGGCCGGACTCATCATCCTCTGTGTGGCGGGACTCATCATCCTCTGCGTCGCCGACATAATCAAACGTCCGTCTCGCCGACCCCCCAGACTCATTCCCCACCCCATTCGCTCGTCCTGCATCCCTCCGTCCCCCCAGTCCGCGAACCGCCCTGCGCATACTCTCCAACCGCGCACGCTCAGTCACAACCATCCGCCGGGCCAGATCCCTAACAGCAGCGCGTCCCATCTCGACCCTGCGCTCGTGCCAGCTCGCCAACTCGCTCGCAACAACAGTCTGCGTGTACCTCAGCTCCCTCCCCAGATCAGCCAGCTCCGCAACGCAGCGGTCCATTTTCTCCTGCGCGTCGCGCTGCACGCGCGAGCGCGCGTCGTCCAGGAGGCCGAGCGGCCAGCGGTCGGAGCGCCGCACGGAGAGGTTGTGGCGGTCGATTGCCTTTTGCGTGGCGCCCATCTGGGCGATGAGCGAGGAGGGGCGGGCGAGCGAGGACAGGACGGCGGCGATGGTGGAGCTGATGGCGTGCATGTTGTAGTAAAAGGCCGCGATTGGGCTGGCTTCGCTGGCGGCGATGCATTTCGTGTAGCGCTGGAAGGCAGCGAGGTGTGCGCTGGGCAGGAAGGTCAGGGTGTGGACGGCTGTTGTTGCGAGCTTGGCTGCGTCGACGAGGTCGGATGTCACCATGCGCACTCTGTTGGTGCGCCGCAGCACGGATTTGGATGCGTGGTGCAGGGAGCGCACGTTTTCGCGCGCGTGCTGGACAAAGAGCTCGACTTCGCGCACGTCGTAGATGGGTGCGAATTCCTCGCGCAGCCGCTCGACGCGCAGCTCGGCTTTGCGGGCAGACCGCTGCGCGAGCATGGCCGAGTCAATGTCCGGGACGAGGAAGAACTCCCACACCATCTCGTGCATGGAGAAGGTGGGGTGGCGGAGGAGGATCTTGAGGAAGGCGTCGAGGCGGAGCTGGAGGTCGCGCAGCACCGACCGGGAGGGCCGGGATGGGATGAGGTAGGGCGAGGGCATGTTGGCGAGGACTGGGAGCCACGATGCGGGGTTCTCCTGCGCAAGCCACTTGGCCAGGTTCTCAAAATCGTGGGACGATCGGCGGCACGTAGTCACGGTGATGGTGCCGTTGGGGTTTGGCGCCCCGGATTTGAGCACCAGTCGCACAGTGCCGTCCTCGACAAAGAACGAGCGGACCACAGTGGTGATGCGCCCGTCGGCGCCTGGCTCGTTTGACAGCAGCACCAGATCGTCGATGCGGTTGCGCACCTCGTCATCTTTGGCGAGCTCGACGGCCGTCAAGCCACGAGCGTCTCGCACCGACAAGTCGACCCGTGGATCCTGGAACAAGACTCGCACCATGTCCGTCCTGCCGTACTTGCTGGCGACCATGAGCGGGGTGAATTGCTTGTCGTTGGTAGCGTTGGCGTCCGAGTCGCAGCGATACAGGAGCTTGTTCGCCAGCTGAGGGTCGGTGATGACGTGCAGCAGACTGTTGCCCTTGGCATCGACATGCTCATCCAGGTGCAGCGGCTGATTGTCTTCTTGCGCGGCGGTGGCGGCCAAGAGGGCCTGGTCCACCATGCTGTGGTACTCGTCGTGGTCGTATGATCTGCAGAGGGCAAAGACGGGCGTCTGTCCGTTGTTGTCTTTTAACCGCCACGGCACGACGTGTCCAATGCGTTGGATGAGGCGGGGCTGGTGGAACAGGTAGTGCGCCATGCACCTGCCTTTGGAGTCCTTTTTCGAGAAGTAGGCCGCGAGCGCCTCTGGGCTGGTGCTGTTTTCCAAAATGTATGCCAACAGCGTATCCGTCGACTTTGCGTGAGCGAGCTGGACTGCCACGCTGAGCAGCGTCGTTCCTTCGTTGTTGCAGTCATCAAACACAAAGGCGGGTGTGTAGTATTCCGTGAGGCTGAGCAGATAGTGCAGTGCTTTGTCCTGCTTGCTCTCAATGGCCATCATCAGCACAGAGTCGCCGTCTGTGCCTTGGGTCATCACAAGCTTCTCGATTGAAGTATCGCCTTCCATGGCGCTGTATCGAGAATCCACCGTCGTGCGCGATCTGAACGAGCGCGCCGAGCAACTCGACATGCTCCGTGTGTCGTACGAAACCGTCTTCTTCAGCTCCGGTCGGCCCGGCAGGGTGGGCGTCTGCGCGCGCTGAAAGGGAAAGATGTGCGCGAGCGGCCCGTCTTCGTTTGTCGACCGCCGACTGGATGGGCTGCGCCGGCGCCTCCTCCTCGGTTCGCAGTCGCCGTTCGCCGAGGAGCTGGCCAGCGAGTTGGGATTGGAGAAGCTTGCAAAGCGGACCGGGTGGTGTCGCTCCGGGACTTCGTCTTCGCTCGAAGAGTCGTTCATGGCTTCGTGGAAAGACCGGTCCGGCTCGAGGATGCGCTGCATGGTCGCCAGGTCGCCCGACTGCGTCGCCTCCCACAGTTTTCGGTTCCGCCGGCTCGCCTTTCGCAGGCCGCCCGAGTCGTGCTGCAGATAGGACAGCACGGCCTCGAAGGTGCTGAGTGCATAGCCCATCTCGCCCGTCTCGACGTCGTCTATGAAGATGAAGTGGCGCATGTAGGACAGGCGCGCCTGCAGGTGCCGCACCGGGGCTCGGATGACCACGACGAGCAGCAGCGACACCAGGGTATCGGCGTTGATGGTGAGGAGGTGGTCGGGCTTCTCCGAGAGCTGCGGTCCGTTCAGGGTGCCCTGGGCTGTGGGATCGTTTGCAACCAAAGACGCGTCGTGCCTTGTGGCGTGCTCTGTGTCGTGCTTTGTGTCGGGCACAGTGGCGTGCTTTGTGGCGTGCTTTGTGGCGTGCTCTGTGGCGTGCTTTGTGTCGGGCACAGTGGCGTGCTCTGTGTCGTGCCTTGTGTCGTGCTCTGTGGCGTGCTTTGTGTCGTGCTTCGTGTCGGGCATAGTGACGTGCTTCGTGACGGCCAGGACAATGTCGAGCATCTCCTGCGGACTCCCGGCGACGCCCATCTTCTTGAACATGTCGACCGCGCGGGCCAGGCGCACGGCGAGCTCCTGCTTGCCCTTGGACCCGTTGCCAATGTCGATGCCGACCTGCGAAATGTCAACGTCCTGCATGTGGCGCATGTGGCGCTCGAGGTCGACGTCGTCGAGACGGCGGATGTGGCAGATGCGGGGGAAGAGCAGCGTGTGGTGGACCTGCTCGGCCACGTACCGCTCGATCATGCGCTCGACGAGGGGCCCTGTGAGGTCTGTCGTGGCGCCCAGCAGCGACAGCTGCTGCTTGTCGACCATCTGGAAGAGGTCGATGGCGGCCGTGACAGCCGTCTCGAGCGAGTTGCGCATGGCGTCCTCGTCGTCGCCAATCTCCAGCGTCGAGACGAAGCCGCTCGGCGCCTGTGATGTGTTGCTGTGCATCGACAGGGGCCGCGACGTAGCGGTGTCGACCGACGACACGGAGCCGCGTCTCTGCGAGCTCTGCGACTGCGCGCTCTGCGACTGCAACCTCTGCGACTGCAACCTCTGCGACTGCGCGCTCTGCGACTGCGACGACCGCCGCGACGGCGTCGGCGTCGGGGGCAGCGGCTTCTCCAGCTCCTTGGCAAACTCCCGAAACAGCCTCTCCAAGCCGGGCTGCATCTGGCGCGCAATCATGGGAAAGTGGCCGAGCAGGTCGCCAAAGGACCTGACCTCCTTCTTGCGCGGCATCGCGGCGCCGCGGGCGGCGCCGCTCGCCGCGGCGGGCGGGGCGGCGGGCGCGACAGGGCGGGGCGACAGCAGGGCCGCGGCAACCATGGGCGTCGGCTCAAAGGTGCCAATCAGCGGGCGCGAGATGTAGTAGACGAGCCAGGGCTGGGCCTCGAACGCGTCCGGGTAGAAGACGGCGTCGGCGAGCAGCTGGGCCTGGTTGAGCGTCTTGAAGCCCTTGTTGCTGTAGACAAAGGCGTCCTTGACAATCACCGTGCGCCCGTTGGCCGTCGTGAACTGCTTCGCCTTGCCGCGCGTCTCGCGGAAGCTGCTGGCGTCGCGGACGTGGTTGTCGGGCCCGACGCCGCCCGGCACGCGCAGCACATGGCTGGCGAGAAACTCCTCGGAGCCGGCGAGGTCGGCGTACGGCGCGCCCGAGTCCTTGTCGCGCGCGCCGAGGAGCGCCTCGGTAGTGGGCACGAGCAGGACGTGGTGCTGTGGGGGCGCGCACTGGCTGGGGAGGGCACTGCGGAAGAAGGCGCGCAGGAAGGGATTCAGCACGGGAGGCATCCAAGCGACATCAACTGTGGGCAGCACCGAATGGGCATGCGAGGACCATCTGTCCGCGCGAGGGATGCGGACGGGCCGGCGCGGGTCGGGGTGCTTGGACGTGAGGACGTGAGTGGTGACGGCGACGGCGACGGCGACGGCGACGGCAAAGCTATGGCGCGGGAGGGAATGTGGATGCCGTCCTCTCCAACACGAAGCGAAGGCGTTGCAGGCAAACACGCACAGATAGCGACGGGCAGCAGTGGGCAGTGGGCAGTGA
Source organism: Didymella exigua CBS 183.55 (assembly GCF_010094145.1). NCBI lineage: Eukaryota > Fungi > Ascomycota > Dothideomycetes > Pleosporales > Didymellaceae > Didymella > Didymella exigua. Next base: position 73,727 of record NW_022984781.1, on the reverse strand, counting down.
GCAGTGAGCACGGAACAAGAGCACCACTGAAAGATACCACATCAGCTTGCCATAGGCCCATCCCTGCGAATCCGCTACCGCTAGTTGGCCTAGTCGCCCGCGGATCATGACGGCAGCGCCCCGTCTCCCCCGGCCGCCGCACGCCCGCAGCACAACCCGCAGCACAACACGCCCGCCCGCGTTGAGCAGAGTGTCTGCGGGTCGGGATGGCTGGGATGAGGCGAGATGTGGACGAGACATGGACGAGACATGGACGAGACATGGAGGAGATATGGAGGAGACATGGACGCGGCATACTTTCAATGGACACGGCGAGAGATACTGGCGAGAGATACTGGCGATGCACAAGGCGAGAGATACTGGCGAGGGACAAGGCGAGAGATACTGGCGGGAGATACTGGCGGGAGATACTGGCGGGAGATACTGGCGAGAGATACTTTCAATGCACAAGGCGATGGAGATTTCCATGCACAAGGCGATGCAGACTTCAACGGACAAGGCGGGAGACACTTTCGATGCGCAAGGCGAGAGACACTGGCAATGGACAAGGCGAGAGATGCCGAGACACTGTCGATGAATACTGCCGTCGCATCACGCATGGAGCCATCCACCCCCTCACAAAATCCGAGAGCACAGAATCCGAGAGCACAAAATCCGAGAGCACACACGCGTTCGCATGGACAGGGACAGAACCACTACCACTTCTTCGACCCCTCGTTGAACCCGCCCCCGCTGCGCTCCCGCTCAAGCCGCTCGTCAAACTCGCGCTGCGCACTCTCCCGCTCCGTGTCCCGCGCGTCGCCGCCCGTCGCGCCCGTCGCGCCCCCAGCTGCCCCGTCCTGACGAGCTGCACCGCGCCTCAGACGCTCCCACGAAGACTCTCCGGGCCGGGAAGCGGACTGCGCTGGCTGAGCTGTGGCTTCCGAGTGGAAGAGACCGCCTGTCGGACTTGTGTCGTCGTCCAGCGGCGCCGACCAGGTCGGCGCCGCAGCACGCGCGGGCTGGTGCGACGGCGGACGTCGCGCGCGGGCGTCGACGGCGCGCTCGGGCTGTGGCTGGGGCTGCTCGTCCGCCGCGAAGTCGCCCCACGAGCTGCTCGTCTGCGCGCCCCACGGCTCGTTGCCAGACGTCGGGCTCATATCGTCGTCGTCGGGGTCGCCGGCGGCGGCAGTCGGCCGAGTCTGTCTGCTGCGCTCTCCGCGCCTCTCGCCAGACGGCGGCGGCGGCGGCGCCATGCCGCCCGTCCCCTCCTGTCGCCGGCGGGCCTCAAAGTCCTTCCTCCTTTCCTCGATGACGCGCCCGCGCTCTGCATTGCCGCGGTCGTCCCGCGCACTCGCCGCCTTGATGTCGCGCGCAAACTCCTCCAGCTTCGGATCGACACTCGTCTCATACGCCGCAATGGGCTGCGCAATCTGTCCCGAGTTAGCACCACGCCACGCCACACCACACCACACCCGTGCTCCAGTCTCTCACCAGCTGCCCGATGATATTCCCCATCTGCCCCGCAACCAGCGCATACAACCCGAACCGCCACGTCTGTCTCGCCAGACCCGCCGCGGGCCCTCGCAGCGGGCCAAACTTGTTCAGATCAACGCCCTCCATCTTCGGCTTGTAGAACGGATACTGGTACGTGTCCATTGTCGCATACCAGCGATACGCGCCCGCGCCCGCGCCCGCAGCAGCGTAGTACGACTTGCTCCGCTCGAGCTTGTAGATGTGGAACGCGAGCGCCTGCGCCTCCTCCGGGTGCAGCGTGCGCCCGAGCTTCTTCTCCGCAAACGAGAGCGTCGTGTTCGCTTTGAACCGGACTGCCGACGACGAGAAGCCGATCAGGGGCCCGAGGACCGGTATGGGTGACGGCATGTTGGATGCGTCGAAGCGCGAGCCGCTTGCGAGCGAGCGGGAGGGAGACGGAGAGGCATATGGGTCGCTGTCCGAGGCGTTGGGCGGCTCGCCGAAGCTGTCTGGAGCTTGGTTCTCCATGTCTTGCAGCACCATGGTGACCGGTTTGCGATTGTGGCGCTGGGCCGTCGTGGAGGAGCTGAGGTGGATGCGTCAAGTGCGTCAAGTGCGTCAAGTGCGTCACCGAGCTTGCAGAAGCCCCGAACCGCCGAGGTCCAGCCCAACAACTTGTCTCTGCTTGTCGATTTGTCTCTGCTTGTCAATTTGTCTCTGCAGCACAACTCGTCTGTGCTTGTCAACTTGTCTTTGCTTCTCAACTTGTCTCTGCAGCTCAACTTGTCTCTACTTCTCAACTTGTCTCTGCTTGTCGATTTGTCTCTGCTTCTCAACTTGTCTCTGCTTGTCAACTTGTCTCTGCTTGTCAACTTGTCTCTGCTTCACAACTTGTCTCTGCTTGTCAACTTGTCTCTGCTTGTCAATTTGTCTCTGCAGCACAACTCGTCTCTGCAGCACAACTTGTCTCTGCTTGTCAATTTGTCTCTGCTTCTCAACTTGTCTCT
>NW_022984781.1:46356-71165 GCF_010094145.1 Didymella exigua CBS 183.55 | reverse complement strand
GTCTCTGCAGCACAACTCGTCTCTGCAGCACAACTTGTCTCTGCTTGTCAATTTGTCTCTGCTTCTCAACTTGTCTCTGCTTCTCAACTTGTCTCTGCAGCACAACTCGTCTCTGCAGCACAACTCGTCTCTGCAGCACAACTTGTCTCTGCTTGTCAATTTGTCTCTGCAGCACAACTTGTCTCTGCAGCACAACTCGTCTCTGCGCACAACCGATCCTAGTGGATACCTTGTATTCCTTCAACCCACCTCACTTGCAATTGATCATGGCACAGCGCTGAAGAGTAATAGTCTATAATTGCCGCCAGCCCTTTGTGCTGCGAAATATGTCGTTGGAAACCCAGCAATACTTGTACAGAAAGGGAACAATGTCAAATGCACTCTTGAAATGCTCCATAAGAAGAAACGCCCCGAGAGCGCCGTTGAAAACCTCCCCCTTGACCCCGAATCGACGACGTACCACCGCCTATAAGATGACGCAGCGACAACCAGCAGTCGTCTCCTCGCCATCGTCTCTTGTCTTTGCGCTTTTCCCAGTCTTGGCGTTCTCCTCCTCGTCCACCACTTCCTGCGGCTTGATCGTCATGTGCACAACGTTTGGCGCTTCCGTCTGGAAACGGCAGTCTGCAGCATGTTAGCCGACGGTTCGCCGTTTTCCATAGGCGCGCATCTACCTGTCAACGGCGACTTGTCATCCAACATGCGCCCAAAGTGGATCAGCCGTATCGAACTTGGCGAGGTCGGTCTTGGTTCCCATTCTGCCGAATCGGGTTAGCAAACTTGTTCGAGAAGCCGGTGAGGCGGGCGTGGCTGTGTGCAGGTGCGCGTGCCAATGCGATGCGGTCAGGAAACATCATCTGATCTGTGCCATTGCCCAGTCGACAGCGAGTGCGGGCAGGAAGCTGAAGACGCCGTTGCTCGACTTTCCGTGCTTTCCGTGCTTTCCGTGCTTTCCAAGCATATGCGCAAGTCCGAGGCATGATTTCTCCACGTACCTTCTCGCCAGTCTCGCCATATCAACTCCTTCAATGTGTATATGCTGATGTTGTACGGATCCATCTCCTCCACCGTGACGTTGCGCTTCTTCAGGTACTTCTCGTCGATCTTGTACGGATGCCGAGCGCCCGTCGTGAGCAGCAGCATTATGACTACCGTCGGGCCATTGCTGTTGTCCGGATTCGCCGCTGGTCCATCTGTAGAGGGCCCGAGGGCCGCTTCAGTCTCCGTCCGATTCAGCTCGTTGCGGGCTGGGAGCGTTGCCGGCCATGACGCCGCTGGCTGTGTGTTCTGTGACGGGCTAATTTCTCCGATGCTTGTAAACTCTACTGGGGCGATCTGGGGTGCTCCGGAATCCGTCGCGGTGGAAGTCGTGGGCGCAGGTGCGCCGGCTGCTGGTTGAAGCGTCTTCATCTCTACGGCGCTCGAGGATAGTGTGTCGTGGCCAGGGGCGGTTTGCGATGTCTGTGCAGTCGCCTGGGGGATGTTCTGCGCAGTCGTCGACGGCTGGTCCAGTGAAGGAGTCGTCATGGTCGGCCGAAACGACCCTGTCTGCGCAACGTAATCGGAGACAAGGATGGCAAGACCACGATAAGCGAGCGAGAGGTGGCGAAGCGGTGGACAGCGAGGTAAGCGACGTGCGAGAAGTGCGCCACGGCTGCAGCGAGCGTGGGGAGGAAGTGCGGCGGGATTGTAGGTGTGAAGCTGAGCGACAGATGGAGTCGCGGTGCAGTCGCCTGTCTGTGCTCGCGGGCAGACGCCGGTCCCTCCACAATCCAGAATACGGCAAGAGCGATCCGCTGGGCTCCACTATGCCTACCCCAAAGCAAGGCCCGTAGCCGAAACGCCCGTAGCCGAAGGATTGCAAGACTACGAGTACCTATCACGCCGCCGGCCAGATCTGACAGAATACTGCCACATCAGAACGACATGGTCGCTGGCTTCATGAATGCAAATATCGCCGCCTGGCCGCGGGCCCGAATTTGCCCGGCGGCCTTGCGCATGCAATGGCCTCATCCTGGCGCACTCAATAGTTGCCCCTGCATACGCCCCTAATTCGGCCATTGTAGAGCACGGCTGCACGTGCACCGTTAGCATTCACTGATTGCCTTTCTGGGTCGCCGTGTATTGACGTCCTTGACGTCCTTTACGCCCATAGCAACGGAACATCTCGAGGCAATGCCTGCTGAGACATGGGCCTGGTTGTCTTATCCTGGAGTCGTGGCTCGAATCGCATGTGACAGCTTCACGCTTTATATATTGTCCACGTGGGTGCAGCAGTCTCACAGCTATGCCCAACAACCTCACGCAAAGCACTGAATCCCTGTCATTAGTGCGAAAGGGACGACACGTATTTGTCTGCATCTGTAGAGCTAGCAGAGGAGAAAGTGCTGTCTTGTGAAATGTTTGTCATTGCAATCGTTCGTTCAATCGAGCCGTGATCTAGGCCAACGCCGTGCGCATCCGCAAACGCATGAGATGATCGACTCAGAAGTCATCGTCAGATCTTGTGCAGGCTCTGCTGCTTGACACGGTCCTTCCAATGCCATGCATGCCTGCCTCACGGGCAAACCACTTCTCTCTACCAGTTCATCTTCATCTTGTGCTCGATCTCTGTGTGGAAGTCGGGCACCTGGCGAAGCTCGGAGCCTATGATCATCACGTTAGCCAAATACAACCAGAACGACACCGCGGCCGCATCCTGTTCGAACCCAAACGCACCTTTGAAGACATCTTCCCAGCCAATCTCGCAGTCTCGGCCCTCGAGAATATCCTTGTGCACTCCGCTCGAGCCACCGAGCGCAGCCGGCCGCCACTCGCCCGCCGACGCAATCTTGAGCTCCATGCCCCTCCTCACCGGCTCTGCGATGCCGAACTGTCGCCTTAGCATCTCCATCTTCATGCGGTCCTGCGTCTCGCGCCACTGCACGAGGCGGGCCTCGAGGGGATGTGCGGACTGGAGCTCGACCGACTTCGTGGACGAAGGCGCGGCCGATGTTTGTGCGAGGCGGAAACGGAGGTTGTCATGGACACCGGGGGCGGAGGGCGCCGAGGTCTCAAGCTGCGTAGAGGTGGCGTGCGCCTTGGAAGGAACGAAGCGGAGAGCCTGTGTGAGGTTATTAGCGGCGTGTTCGAACATGTAGCTATAGCTGTGCAGCTGTGCCACCATACCATGCTGATCTGTAATGCAGTTGTCGTTTGTTGATGACGAAAGATTTGATGAATGTGGAACGTTACGGTCTTTCGTTCCAGACGTAGGCTATTGTCCCCGGGTTATGGCGGTGGTGATGGTCGAAAGTGGGCTGTCAAGCTGGAGGTGGTGACCTACAGGCCGGTGGGTGACGCGCCTTGCACTAGTGTGGCTCGCGCCAAGCGTTGCGGACTTCACACTTGCGTTGCAGATGCATTCAGACATGAAGTCGGGTTATTTTTGGGATTCTTCGAATCTTTGAATCGTTCATCTACGAGACCTGGAAGCAGGGCCTACAACCCAATCACGCTGCTGAAGGGCTGGTCCCACACGATGCAGGCGACCAACATACTCCCAATGCTTACCGTAGCCGCCATAATAATATTGACGGCATTATTGTCGAGCAAGTCGCTGCCCACTTCCACCCTGCGGCTCTCATGCTGCCCATCAGCAACAGCAGCCTCGTCTGCTCCGGCCTTTTTCATGGTTTCCATTGCCTGTGCCGGATCGAGAGCGCTGCTCTTCGCAATGGCACCTCTGCCTTGTTCGGTTTTGATGACCTTACTCCTCAACTCGGTCCTCTTCTTCAGATGCAGCGGCCCTGCACTGTGGACCAGTACTTTCCTGCCGCCCTCGCCCTCGACGATCCTGCCGGACTTTACATCAACGACACTGGCTTGGAGAAGGGCACCAAGCAGTGAGTCCAGAATGGTGCCACCGATACCAGCGAACGTGAGCGCGAAGGCCATCCTCAAGGTCTCTTGAGAATTCCACTCTCTGCAGAAGGGCAGCATGAGCCACGCCACCAAACACATTGCGAGCGACCCGTATGCGCCGGCTGCGAGTCCCGTGGTGGTCACACCTCCATTTGTGCCCGGAGGAACTGTGCGCCATGGTGCGGTGATGAGGAAGGGCTTCGTCTTGGAGAGAATTCCGAGTTCGGAGGAGAATGTGTCGGCGGCTACGGCTGCGTAGTTTCTGCAGGTCGTCAGCGCAGTACTAAATCTGTGGAGCTGCACTCACGCGATGATGCCCACGACAAGGATGTCGCTCTTCTTCTTGAAACATGTGCCTCCGCGTTCGAGTCTGCCTTCCTTCTGCAACTGCCAGTAGTGCAGCAGGATCAGCACCGAAGCAACCCCCGAGTTGGCAATGACCTGGACATGATTGCGCGCTCCCTCGCCTCCAGATGCACCAGTGGCAGACTGCGTGAGTTTCGCCTTGACGTCGTGTTTGACCTGTGGTAGTCAATGATATGCGCGTGCAGACAATATTCTCATCCTACCTTCGTGACCGCAGTGCCGGCAAGAAAGAACGCCGCTAGCAAGATGAAGAAAGCACCCCAGGGATGTATCGCGTGCACGACTGCTGTCGCGAACGCAGTGGCAATGCCAAACGGCGTCAGAGATTTGTGGGACCAGGCGCGGTAAACGAGCGCAGCTATCAGCGGCGCCGCAATTTCAGGTCTCATGATGAATGCGGGGATGCTATTGTCCGGAGCTCTCGGTGGTGCTGAAACTCGTGGGGTCGAGGTTGACGTCAAGGGTCGCAAATCGACCGAACGCTCAACTGTCGACAGCGTCGCCTAACCCTTGGCATCGACCTCACGCGAATCCTTCGAGATGTTGTCTGTTACTTTGCATCAAGAGTCTGGGGTCGGCACGATACTGCTGCTACATTCGCCACTACTGCGATGCCCAGCCGTATGTCTATATCCAGAGTGGCACGAGATCGCAACACCGCGTCGACATTTGGCGCCTTGCAACAGCGCGTTGCGGCCTCGAGTTGAAGCAGCTCCCAGCTACACAAACGTCGACTTTCAATAACGATGATGACGTCCGGGTAGAGCGATCCATCTACAGTCACCGGTAGCGACGGTGACACCGACTTACTCATCATGCGAAAGGCACTGCACTTCGGTCTCCGCTGAGATGTGTTGCGATTGGTCTGTCGCAGAGTGCTCTTAAACAGGTAAGGTGTGGGACGTTGCGATTGGCTCGCAACATGGCTCGACTAGGTATGGTGCAAAATGATCCTGCACAGCCATACCTGTGATGATGCACGGATGAAAGAGTGTGCTCACCGTGCATGTGTCGAGGGATAGCGATGATGGGATTGGGCAAGCCAGCTACGAAATTTGATTCTTTTGCATCTCAGGCTTATCAAAGCTTCAAGCTCGTGTCTCCACTCGAACTAACCTTCCATGACCAGCTTCGCGGAGATGCAGTGTCGATATAAGATGGACTAAGCTCCCTGTGAAGGTTGTCAGCTACAGACAGCATCATTTGCTGGAATTCCCTATCAGATTCATAACCTCTACAGAGAATACACATGGCTATCTGGCTGTATAGACAGGCACGGGGTGCCATCCGGGGGCACCAAGCAAAGAAAGCAAAGAAAACTGTACCCACCACGGAAGATTCTCATCTCGTGCCAGAGACCCCAGCACCCCAAAAACAATACAAAAGACACGACAGAGGTAATGGCATCGACCTCAGCTCCCCGCGAACAAGCCACAGCAGAACAGACCGCTCGAAAGAAACCTCACAAGCCAAAGAGGACGCTCGCCAACGCAACATCCAGCAGTGGAAACTCCTTATCGGGCTGATTTTGCCCAACTTCCTGGCTGCAGTAGACGTGACCATCGTCGCGCCAGCCATTCCCCTCATCTCATCAGACTTCAGTCCGTCCCCTTCTTTCCGCTCTGTTCAACATCCACTGACAACTTCCAGACCGCCTCTCAGGCAGCTTCAACTGGATCGTTGCCGCCTACACGTTAACATTCACAACCTTTGTTCCTGTCTCGGGTCAGTTTGCGGAGGCATTCGGTCGCCATTCCGCACTGCACTTCCAGATGTTCTGGATCCTGATTGGTAGTGCGTTGTGCGCGGGTGCGCAGTCTTGGGGCATGCTACTTGTGGGTAGAGCGCTGCAGGGCCTGGGTGCTGCGGGGATTATGAACTTGTCGAGGATTATTCTGAGTGATAATGGGGCGACGCTGGCGCAGATCTCGATAAATAACTCGACGCTTTCGCTGATCAGTGGGATTAGGTGAGTTGGCGGCATATTGTTGGTTCGTTACCTTTTGATTAGTACTGACAGTTGAGTAGTTACGGCGTGGGTCCGGTTGTTGGCGGCTACCTTGCAGATGCAAGCTGGCGGTACTGCTTCGTTCTCCCTGTCGGTCTTGCGGCTCTATCTCACGTCCTCATCGTCGTCCTCATGCGCAAAGAGCTGGTCAGGAATAGCGCAGCCCGCACAGTAGGCAACGTCCACTCACGCCGGACGAACTACATCGCAGGTCTCTTGAGTATTGACTGGCTAGGCGTAATCCTCTTCATCGTTGGCATCGGCCTGATCATCCTCGCAGTGCAGTGGGGCGGCACACAATACGCATGGAACTCTGCAGCAATCATTGCCCCAATTGTCGTCGGCAGTATCCTAATCATCGCCTTCTTTGCCCACGAGTACCTTCTCGGCCCCGAACGCTTCACGGCTCGCCTGCTACCGCGCCAGGTCCCAATGATTCCCTCAACCCTCTTCCGCAAAAAAGACACCACCTTACTCATGATCATCAATTTCTCAGCAGGCATCTCACTCGTCAGCGCTTTCTACTTCATCTCGTATTACTGGCAGCTCGCCGAGGGCTACTCGCCATCCAAAGCCGGTGTGCAGCTGCTCTACTACACTCCCGGCCTCGGCGTTGGCGTGTACGCCGCGATGTACCTGTGCAATATCCGGCCTGCACAGACTTTCTTCCCGCTCTTCATTGGATCGATTGTCGAGGGCATTGGTCTTGCGGTACTGACGTACGCCGTGTCAATTAGGCATGGCACGCTGGTCAGTGTCTTCCTTGCTATTTCTGGCGCGGGGACGGGGCTCAGATTCATGCCTGTTGTGCTGCACGCGGCGGGTGTATGGTCCACGCGCATCCCGGCCATGCAATCGGTGCTGTCTTTCATGTTGCCTCTTGGCGAGACAATTGGGATTTCGATAATGGGCGCCGTCTTCACGAACAAGCTGAGTCACAGCATGTCTGAAATACCTGGATCCAGCGGACCTGGTAATCTTGCTACGCTCGATGGCTTGTCGGGACCGGTCAAGGACGCTGTGCAGAACGCTGCGGCTAGGTCGGTCATGTGGGCTCTGATCGCTGTTTTACCTTTCGTTGGTCTGTCGATTGTTGCTTCGGCTTTCCTTGGTAATGTCTGGATTGGCAAGGTTGTGAAAGAGGAGAGAGAGGGACAGAATACGGAACAGGCTACCAAGGGGTATGTCATGTATGGCGTATATCTTCTCGCTCTCTTCCAGGGCGCTTTTGAAGCGAGTAAAAAAGAGTTGGATGTTAACGCAGCGTGTGAAGAGGTCAGGCAGAAGGTACAAGATGTGGAACGCAAAGGGGTGACGGCACCGAGGACTGCTCCTGTAAGATAGGAGAGTCCTTCGTTTTCTTTTGCTGTGAGCTGTACATATCTCGCTCGCATTGCACAGATCATAGCGTTGAGTAATTATGATAGACTTCTTTTTCGAATTCGCATGTCGATGCGAGATGGACATTTCAACTGCTTCCCAAAGGGCATAGTTTGTATTTAATACATCTGAAACAGCGATGGCGTTACCAAACAATTACAATTATACAACTCAGCCAATATGTACAGGGTATATATGGCGTCTAGAGTGTCTATTCTGACTCTAACCATCCGCGATCCTCTACTCGAGGTGAGCAACCTCCGTCTTGTTCTCCAGCGCAAGATTGAACTCCGACGCAGCGTACATGAACGGCCCAGCACCCTTGCCATCGTTCAAACTCAGAGGAACAGTGGTATAGTACTCGTAGCTCGCATCGCCCTTCAAGCTGCCAACCTCCACTGTACCGTTCCAACTCAACGTACCGTTCGTCTCGTAAACAATGAAATCGTTGATCATAAGATCGTACGCCTTGTGGGCCACAGGCAGAAACTCAGCGTCCAGCAGCCCCGTCCTGACACCCTTGAAGTACGCGTACGTGAACATGGCAGTCGCAGACGACTCGATGTAGTTCCCGGCCTTGCCCGCGAGCTCCGGATCCATGAGCAACCACCACCCGCCCTCGGCGTCCTGAGCGTCCTTGACGCCCGATGCCAGCGTGCTCAGGTATGAGGACAGCTTGGCGTACCCAGGGAGCTCCTTGGGGTACACTTGCAGCACCTCGACGAGCGCGACGAAGTACCATCCTACCGCGCGGTTCCAGACGTACGGCGACGCACCCGTCTCGGCGTTCGCCCAGACCGCCTTCTTCAGCTCGTCGTAGCCGTGATAGAGAAGGTTGATTGTGTGGTTGCGTGTGTGCTCCTCGATCAGGTCGAACTGGAGTTCGATATCCTGCCAGGCGGTGATGTTGTCGTTGTCAAAGTAGCTTGTGTACGTTGCGTAGAAGGTATCGGCCATGTAGATGCCGTCGAGCCACATCTGGTCTGCGTAAGTCGGGGCGCGGTGCCAGAAGCCGCCCGTGGGGGTGCGCGGCCACCGGTTCAACTGGTCCCTGTAGCGGTGCGCGGCGATCTCGTACTTGGACTCGTTGCGGCCGCCTTCGTTCCACCAGTGCAGGATGTTGTTACCCATGCGGATATCGTCTAGGGTGTAGTATGTATCGTTGTAGCCGGTGACGGTGCCGTTGGATGAAACGAGAGAGGAGACGGAGCTGCGGGCGTACTCAAGCAGGTCCTCGTTGCTGTTTACGGCAGCGACTTTCTGGATACCCTCGAGTGTGACAGCCGGGACGTAGGTGTGGCGAATGACCTGGTTCTTGGACAAGAACGATGTAGCCATCCACTGGCCATAGGCGGAGGGCTTGGTCTGGTTCCTCGCAGCGAGTGTAGTGCTCGCGCACGAGAGAACGGCCAGGCTGAGATCGGAGAAACGCATCTTGAAACGAGCGGAACTATAGACAGGGAGACTATAGCAGACACAACAAGACCTGGAGAGGATATCGAGGCTTGATGGCAGGGTCGTGGACGCGGTTATATACTCTCCACGCTGGTCTCCAGGATTCCTTCACCATCGGACGAGTTCTGCTGCAATTGTGCCGATTATTGATTTAGCCTTGCGCTTGCATCCTTACAAGTAGTCGGGATCGCCCTTCCTGCCACCAGTTCAAATTTCCGCCACCGGCGATGCGCTTGTTTCTGAACGAAGTCGCATGGAGAGGGAAGGAAAGTGGATACTTTGCCAAGCATGATAAGACTTGGCAAGTTACAATTGACGGAGAAATTGGGGATTGGACCGGACGATAGAGGGGTGTGCTGTGACCAAGACGGCTTCAACGGGGGCTGGCGAACGCTCCACTGACATCTCTGCTCGGATTCGCTTCGCATGAGATCGTACCTGCAGCAGATTAACAACTTCGTTGTCACGAAGTCGGTGGAACCTGTGTTTCGAAACGAAGAGGTTAAGCACGCTTGATGCAGCTTGATGACGGGCCGCCTCCACGGACCCCTTGCCCCATCTCAGCCCCGCCGTCCAATCTGAACTGTTTCACACCACACCCAGCGTAGCATGGCGCCACATATTCCCGTCGACGAATCATCTTTACCCGCCGTATTTCAGGCCAAGTGGAAATGCAACCCCGATCCTTCTGCACTGCCGTTCCCGCACGACAATCCGCCATTCGCACTCACTGCGATCGACTGGCAGCAACTCGGTCTTACGGATGACGAGTACACGCCGCACTCGTGGAAAAATCTGCAGCACCTGATTAAGAGGCGCCAGCTGGATGAGCTCAAGAGGTGGCCTAGTCAATTGAAGGCGTATCTAGCCTGGACGGCGCATGTGAAGAGCAAGTATGGGAGCGCGACTACGTATCTGCTTATGCAGCGGCTGGATTGGGAGCCTGTCGATGGTCCATCAGGAGCAATGGCGTTCAACGTGAAGAACGTTGTGCCGTTTGCTGATCCGGAGGATTTTACTATCCTCAGAAACGACTGGCCGTATGGACACGAGGAGGGCATTCGTCATGTTTGTGTCTGGTTGAAGCAGCGTTTGCCTGTTGACGAGCAAGGTGCTCTGTCGGATGAGGGGAGGAGAATGGTCGAGGAGTTTGTCGAGAAAGAGTTCCGGACTAAGGGTGGAGAGAAGGAGAGAGACAGCAAGATTCTCTGGTTCAAGAACACGACAAACTTGCAAAGCGTCCGGAGTCTCGAGCACCTGCATGTCTTGGTGAGGGATGTTGATCAGGACATGCTGCAGCGGTGGCTGGTCTGAGTCTGTGCAGATCATTCGTCCCTTACATTGCTGATGTAGCATCAGACCTTAAGAGCAATTCATCATAGTGAAGATCATCAACAATCGTTTCAACCATCACTGAAGCAGTCTTTGTGTGTCTTCAGCATTCGTATGGATCGAGATGTCACGCTCGGTCCGGGTGACAGCCAGACTACCGCGGCTGCACTGTCGCAAACAGTTCCTTGCATGTCAATGCGACCATCAGTCAGTTGCTGCACCGAACTGTAGGAAGAGGCTGCCGCCACAGAAATGTCTCCGAGTCCTGCACTATTTGCGCTGCTTCCACCTTTACCTTCGACTTCCATCTACCTTCACCTGTATCCACAGGATGGCCTGTCTTGCGCTGTATATAAGAGCTCCGTTGGATACGTTGTGGCTTGTTCCTCTTCACCACGCAACTTTCCTCATCCTTGGCCTACCGCTCATGTAATCGTCACGTCCTACACATCGACCAATATGCCGGACGAGAGAAAGACCGGACAGCCCGCATCCGATACAGCCAAGCCTCCCGCAGATGACAAGAACCGCAAGATCGCCGAGCTTGAGGCCGGCCTTGCAGAAAGAGGTGGCAGACTGAGTTGAAGGAAGCTAAGGAGCAGTTCATCATCGAGATTTGGGCAAATGAGGTCAGGCTCCAGCAGTACACATCGGTCTTTTGGGGCATTTATTGAGAAAGCTGTCGCCAACGCATCCGTACATCTTTATGCTCAGCGACGAGCTCACGACGCTCTTTTCAACTTAGCTGTTAGTGTAAGTGGCTGGGAGGTTGAGCTCAAGGACGGCCGAAAGAAGGTCACTTTCTCGCGAGACGAGGTCGAAGAGGCGAAGGGCTGGATCAACGCGATCGCAGATCAAGACGCGGTGTACATGTTTGACCTTGTGCTGGAGATCTGTGCGAGAACGCGATGCATTGGGATCATCGCGTCCCTCAAGAGTTCATCATCGAGCTTTAAGTCATCGCAACTGATAAGATGGAGCTCGTGATCCAGATCGGAAAGCGTTATGCTACCATAACGTAGTTTACAAGCGAGTCGCCAGTACCGGTACAAGCGATTCGCCAGCCCCACCAACTTTCTCATCTTTCTGACTTTGACGCGTAATGGCTCCACGCCGCGTTACCCAAACTGCTTCAAACGAAGCATATACGGTGTCTGTGCTCGTGATGCCCGGATTCGCGTGATGCCCTGCCAACACCAACGTACCACTTTTTGTACGCGCGATAACTTAGCAACCATGAGTTCAATCAAGTCAGCAGTTGCCGCAATTAATGCGCTAAAGCCAAGAGAAGAGTTCTCTTACACTAAAATAGCAGAGAGGTTTAGTGTTAATTGTTTAACGTTGAGCTAAAAGCACAAGCATCTTTAAGTACCCCACAACACTAAGACTATTAACTAACAGAAGCTCACCTAACAACAAGAGAAGGAGCTTGTAAAGTATATACAAGAGCTTACTGCTAGTCATATACCTCTTACACGCAAAATAATACAGAGTTTCGCGTCATTAGTAGCCTTAGAGCTAGTTAGTAAGAGCTAGGTTACGCACTTTATTAACAACTATTTAATCCACCTTGTCTCCCACTACTTAGCAGATAGAGACGCTAATTGCTAGTTTATACAGCAAATACAAGCTCTACTTTAACTTCTTACAGTTAAAATTAGCTTATATATGTAAAGATAGTAGGGGAAGGACTAGACTACTTTCTTCCTAGTCTAGAAGGACCTAGACAAATCTAGACTAGCTTTGTCTAAATAGGAAGCGTATAGCCTAATAGAGGTAAGGTAGGGTTATGTAATATAATAGACAAGTTATTATATTAGATACTAGGTGTAAAGGTCTACACTCTAAAGCTAAAGAAGAGCTAGAGCTAGCCGGTTACATTAGCTTAGCCGGCTTGGCTTAAGCTGGATATATATTATCTACGCAGTTACATCGGGAAAAGTTTTTCCGTTGTCGAAATCGGGAAATCGTGGCATTGTACTGTGGGCAACAGTAGGACTTGTAGGCCTACAACAGCCATTCAATGTGCATTCAATGTCTAGCCAATTTTGAGCCAACAGCTCTAATGGTCCTAACGGCTGCAATGGCCACAACAACTCCTAATCCTGCTACAATAGTAGCTCTGCTTAATAAACTATACTTTTATTATATTAATATACTACTAAGTCTCCTCTTTAAAATAAGCTATTAAACAACATTATAGGCCTAGTAATAGAATAGTTATTAAGCGTAGAAGGTTTTAAGCTTAATGTTCCTTGCCAAGACACTAAGTTAAGATTCTTCGCTAGGGCTCTAGCAGCCTGAATGTTAGAAAATATAAGAATATTATTTAAGAATAGTAGGTAAACCAAGAATTTTACGCCTGGGCCTGCCTGTTCTGCAAGCTCCTGTTGCGCTGCCGCTGTGTGTGTGTATGTGTGTGTGTGTTGGTCAGCAGGTGCTATGCTGCATGCTGTTGCAGCTGCTATGTTGTGTGCGGGCGCAGCTGCAGCTGCCATGATGTGCTGTCGCAACTTCAAAACACAAACCTTCAACAAACAAACCTTCAACGCTCTATAACTCGCGTTGTAGTAGGCCTACAACAAAATTTTTTGCTCATTTTGAAGCTACAATTTCGCTCTATCTGTACGTGAAATTTCGCAATTTTTGAATATTTAATGCTAGTGCTAGCACTAAGGGTAGCCATGCAACGACGTTGCAACGTTGTTTTGAGTTTGTTGAATATGGGCACTCAGTGTTTTGGCTGTTAGCAACGTTGGCGCGAAATTGGGGCCGTTGGGCGCAAATTGGGGCTGTTGGGGCCGTTGAACGGCCGTTGCACGACCATGCCACGACTGTCAGCAACGGCCGGTCTAGGCCGGATTTCGAAAAACTTTTCCCGATGTAACTAGGCGTCTAGTTAACTTGTGCATGCTTTTAGCAAAAGTTGTTAGGAAGTAGATATCCTTTATTAGCCTTTGGCTAGACTACTACACTAGGTAGAGATTCCTAGGCTAGGTACAGAGCGAACAGAGGGGGGAGAGCTAGAGGTATTTATGCTTCCTCTCCTCTGTCTGTATTTCTAAGCAGAACGTTCTAGACTCCTCTAGGTAGGTCTACTTTGTAATCTATGCTTAGTATTGCTGCGTATGCAAGCAAGATTACATAGGTGTATGCGTAATTGTATACGTCAGCATCTTACAGAGTAGGCTACTCTATTTGTAAGCAGAGGGTCTAGAACATTTCTAGTTACTAAAAATAGAGAATAGCATATCTTAAGAACAAGAGGAGATACAGGCTTTGTAATCACACCATTCTAATCCTCTCTTCTTAGAGATTACAATAACAATGCTTAGGTAAGCATAGTGCTATACCTAAGAAGGAAATACGCTAGAGAAAGATTATAAGAACAAAGTCTTATAACTTTACAAGATTATCCTCTTTGTACTAGTTTAAGAGGTAGTTGTAGCCCTAGAAGATAGTAAAGGGTAGAATAGCCTACCCTTTAGTATTAATGCCCTTAATAACTGTTGTCTACTCCTAATTGCCTAGTGTAACAACGCTCTACGAACAGTGACCCGATACCACTAGGATACAGTTCTAGCAACTCATGACCATGGCCCTTGTTGCATAGCATAAGCTTACACCAAACTGCTATTAAACCTTTATATATAAGGAGCAAGGAACTGTAGCAATATAGAGTAGCTTTTCTATATCTTTTTGTACAAGACCTATAGGTGTAGAGTATATATCCTAGTGTTCTTATCATCCTAGCACTCCTATATGCCTCGTAGCGGATTCACACCTATTCGAGATATCTCTCTTCTTGCCTGCGTCGTTACACCTAGCTAGACCTGCTTTAGTTGTCCTTGTCTTTCTAAGGCTGTAACAACTGTTCTATTGGATATCTAGCCTATTATAAAGCCTGTCTTATTGAAGTTGTACATGTTCTTATCCTAGATGCTATACTTAGCTTTAATATTAGCTACTAGGCTAAACTAGCCCTAAATTATCTTAGGATCTTTGCAGAGGGCTCTCTTGTAGTTATAGTTGCAATTAAACTTTACTTTATGCTCTAGTTAGCACTTAACAAATGTACTAGGCTAGTTTAGGCTAATATGGCCTAGACTGCGCTTAGCGCGCAAAGAATTAGCCATATCAGCCACAGCTGCTAGCCAAGGGGAAAATCCTTGCGCGTCTAGCTCAAGTATATAATTAATAATCACCTGCTCCTTAGTATTAGTTAGGCTCTGTAATTTAGGCATAGAATTAACTTGTAAAGGTTGTCTAGCGCGTTAGTCGCTTAGTGTCTGTAGGGGAGCTCTATAGATAGCTGCAGCGCGCTGTAGAGAGAGAGTCGCGTCTTGCTTAAGAGCTTGAAGCGCAAGCTGTATCTGAGCTTCTTTTAACGCGTCTGACTGGGGTTTGTGGAGAGGCATTGGTGTAGTAAGGGTGTTTTGGTAGGGTCTTGGCAAAAGTATCTGACTCGCCCGTGTGTCCGACTCGCCCGTGGGGTACGTTACTCTGCGCATCTTTACTGCATGTTCGCGCGTTGTGTCCTGTCTCGCTACATGTGCCACAGCGTCTAGAAGACTGAGTGCTCCTATCAACACGCAACCTCTTCTTTGCCTTCTTCCCATCACTACAGGCCTCAAACTCCTTTAGAGTAGTTAGCTGCACTCCCTCAGCAAAGATTAGAGTCCCCTCTTGCTGTAACGTAGATTATCACCAAGCCGGCCATATCACCAAACCGGCCACTTTCTCTTGGCACAACTACCTTTTACCCTAACACAACATGCCTTAACAACAACAACTTTAGAATACTACTAGAGAAGGTAGAGTTATCCTTACTATCTAGGCCTTCTATACTAGCTAATTTTGTAGTATCTATAGCGCGGCTAGAGAGTTGAACATACCTTATTAGTAGGTATTAAATTGCCTTTGCAATATTACGTTTTTACTAGACATACACACTAACTGCTAGAAACCTACTTTACTAGAGAAGCAAACAATTATCTAGTATATACTTAACCTTAATTTGCAAGGATTTGCGCCCTAGCTATATAAGGTGGTAGATATAGCTAATAAGATACTTAGTGTGCGTAGTGAAGAGCCTGTTAGCAAACTATAGGCTAGCAGGCTTATAACGCGTTTAGACAAGCTTAAAATAGCCTTTAATTAAGCTAAGGATAGACAGAGGATACTACAGGAAGATCCTAAGATAATTAGTATATAGTTTAAGCTAGTAGAGGATACTAAAGTTAAGTATAGTGTTTGTAATAATAACATGCACAACTTTAATAAAACTAGATTCTAGATAGGTGTTGCTTTATCTACAAAGGTTGTAATAGACTTAGAGAGACGTGCTTAGCTAGAGCTTGTTTAGCCAGGCAATTGCGAGTAGGTTACTGTTATCTAGAGCATCTGCGCTGCTAGGTATGCAACCCCACCTTTCATCATCTACAAAGGACGCATCTACATCTCTGCTTAGTATAAGGAGACAGATATACCCTACAATTAGAAGCTCTTAGTCTCTAAGAAAAGTTAGACAAATAATAAACTTAGCCTTAAGTAGTTAAAGCACTTTAATGCGCATAAAAAGACGCGTTAGGTAAGAGTATACAGGTTACTTATCTTAGATAGCTATAGGAGCTATCTTAACTAGGAGTTTAAGGACTATTACCTAGAGAACTAAATCCTTACTCTCTATATACTACCTTACTTATTATACATCCTCTAGCTACTTAATATAGTCTATTTCTTGCTGTTAAAGTATAAGTACTTATAATATATTTAAGACTTAGCATGCTAATATATTATTTATATTAATAAGGAAGGCTTCCTACTAGCCTTTAGGGATATGTTCCTTAATATATTTATAAAGGTTAACTACTAAAAGGCCTTTAAGGTATTAGGGCTTGTTCCTACTAATATATAGGTAGTGTTAGATTACCTTAAAGTACAGCTGCATACCCTACTAGCAGTACCTCTACCTAAAACACTGTAGCAATCTAAGACACTAAGCAATATATACAAGTTTAGGTCTTAATTAAAGCTTATAAGTAACTCCTTCTAATAATTACTAAGTATAGTGTAAGAAGGGTTCTTAAAGCTTGTAAAAGGGGCTAAAGAGATACTACACAAAAATGTTTTTATTAGGGCACATGTGTGAGAGCCTAAAAAGTAATTAGTAGTAATGACTAAGAGAAAATTGCGTAAGAGAAAGTAGATTTAGCATAGTAGCACACTTAAGTATAGCCTAGCAGCATTGCGGGTAGCTGCTAAGGCGTCTGTAGCAGCTTAGCTATCTAAGAAGACTTAGGGTAGAGGTAGTAAACTAGGAGCTTAGTTAACTGTTTAGCGCTGTAGGAACTACAGCAAGACTAGACACAACACACAAACGTGCTAGGAGGGTGTAGAAATATCTTCTTAATCTAATATAAGTACACAGTATGCTAGATTACTATTTAATAGTAAGTAGTTATAGTTATAGTAACTTGTGTTAGTTGTGCTAAGAGAAAATGGCTAGTTTATTGATATGGCTGGCTTGGTGATAATCTACGTTATACGTTAGTTGCGCTATTCTAGTTGCAGCAGTAAGACTCTTAATTATTAGATGCTTGTACTGTGAGCCAGAGTAACGTACCCCACGGGCGAGTCGGACACACGGGCGAGTTGGACACTTTTGTCAAGACCCTACTAAAACACCCTTACTACACTAATGCCTCTCTACAAACGCTAGTTAGACGCGTTAAAAGAAGCTTAGATACAGCTTGCGCTTCAAGCTCTTAAACAAGACGCGACTCTCTCTCTATGGCGCGCTGCAGCTATCTATAGAGCTCCCCTACAGACACTAAGCGACTGACGCGCTGGACGACCTTCATAAGTTAATTCTATGCCTAAATTACAGAGCCTAACTAATACTAAGGAGCAGGTGATTGTTAATTATATACTTGAGCTAGACGCGCGAGGATTTTCCCCTTGGCTAGCAGCTGTGGCTGATATGGCTAATTCTTTGCGCGCTGAGCGCAGTCTGGGCCATGTTGGCCTAAACTGTAACGGTCTAGACTCTAAAGCTAAAGAAGAGCTAGAGATAGCCGGTTACATTAGCTTAGCCGGCTTGGCTTAAGCTGGATATATATTATCTACGCAGTTAACTAGGCGTCTAGTTAACTTGTGCATGCTTTTTAGCAAAAGTTGTTAGGAAGTTGTCACACAATCAAGCACCTCAATTGAGGGTGTGGAGCTTGCCGGCCCGGATAAACCGGGACGAGCACCTCTGGGTCTAAACCAGAAGCTCGTTTCATCCGTTCTTTGTTAACGAGCTACTAGATAATCGGCCAACTGCTTGCTTATCTCAGATCATGTGATCTACACATATTTCCTATGTATATAAACCTTACTTTCGTGATAGGATAGATAGCCACTGATCAAATACTTTCGATCACCTGAGTATAGTCCCACAGGCTCCGTGACAGAAGTAGATATCCTTTATTGGCCTTTGGCCAGACTGCTACATAAACTGTCCTAGTAGTACGTTTGTTAAGCGCCAACCAGAGCTCAAAGTGAAGTTTAATCGCAAGTATGACTACAAGAGAGCCCTCTGCGAGGATCCTAAGATAATCTAGGGCTGGTTTGGCCTGGTAGCTAATATTAAAGCCAAGTATGGCATCCAGGATAACAACACGTACAACTTCAATAAGACAGGCTTTATAATAGGCTAGATATCTACTAGAGTAGTTGTTACAGCTTTAGAGAGACAAGGACAGCTAAAGCAGGTCTAGCTAGGCAATTAGGAGTAGACAATAGTTATTAAGGGCATTAATGCTAAAGGGTAGGCTATTCTACCCTTTATTATCTTCTAGGGCCACAATTACCTCTTAAACTAGTATAAAGAGGATAATCTGCCCTATAATTAGGTTATTATAGTCTCTAAGAATAGCTAGACTACTAATAGACTTAGTCTTAACTAGTTAAAGCACTTTAATGTGTATATAAAGAAGTGTACTGTTAGTAGCTACTATCTACTAGTTATTAATAGTTACAAGAGCTACAACTTACTAGATTTCTAGGAATACTACAGGGATAATAAGATTTTTACTATATATATGCCTCTGCACTTATTGCATCTCCTGCAGCCACTTAATATAGGCTGTTTTGCCCCTCTAAAGAAGGCGTATAGGTGCTAAGCTAAAGACCTTATATATAACTAGATTAACTACATTATAAAGCTTAAGTTCCTGCTATACTTTAAAGTAGCCTATAATGCTATATTTACCTTAAGCAATATCTTAGGAGGGTTCTAAGGCACTAAACTAGTCCCCTTTAACCTAGAATAGGTTATAATAGGGCTTAATATAAAGCTGCGCACTCTATTACTATAACTCCCTAATAATAATAAGCCCTAGCAGTTGTAAACCCCTAGCAATACCCTAGAACTTTAGTCGCAATTAACTCTAATTTAAGAGAAGTATAAGAAGCAGCAGGGTAGCTTACCTAATTCTGTGCTGAGCGCGCTTGAGCACTACGCAAAGGGGGGAGCAATTCTATCGCACAAGCTAGTTTTAGCGCAACAGGAGAACGCTGAGCTTCACGCAGCTCTAGCAGCTGCCACAGAACGTAAATTGCGCAAAAGAAAGTAAATCTAGAAGGAAGGGACCCTTACAGTTAAGGAAGGGCAGTAGATAGCAGCTCTAAAGGAGTTTAGGGCACATAGTAATAGAAAGAAGTTAAAGAAGTAGGTGCACGCTAAAGTAGGTAAGCCCTCCTAACAACGCTGTAGATGGTGTAATTAGACTAGACACAACGCGCGAACGTGCAAGAATAATGTAGAAGTAGTCTCTAAATAATATTCTAAGCTGTACTGCACCTTGCAGCGCTAGAGTGTGGTGTTTTGGGCCATAATAGGGTGAGGTTTAGTAGGGTCTTGGCAAAAGTGTCTGACTCGCCCGTGTGTCCGACTCGCCCGTGGGGTACGTTATGTGCTTAACAAGATCTTGGGTGGTATAATAATTTATTAATAATTGTGACAATGTGCCAGGTTCTTGTATTGTGAGCCAGAGTATGTGCTGACTGCTACGGGATTGAAGGGGGCGGGAATTGGCGCTGTTCGCGGCCGCCTATGTGAGGGCCAATCAGGAGTTGCCAGGTCTAGCTCAATCGACCTGGCAACTCCTGATTGGCTGCGCGACAGGTCCCTGCTCGATTGCGCAGATCCGACCTCTCGCCGCTCGCTCTTATCTGACAACTGTAAGGATCACAAGATTGTACCTCTATGCATGCCTGCGCACTTGTCGCACCTCCTGCAGCCACTTGACGTGGGTTGTTTTGCCCCTCTGAAGAGGGCGTATGGGGTTAAGGTTAATCAGCTTATACACAACCAGATTAACCACATCACAAAGCAGGAGTTCCTGCCATGCTTTAAAGCAGCTTACAAGAAAGCCATTACCCCTAGCAATATCTAGGGAGGGTTCTAAGGGGCTGGATTAGTCCCTTTTAACCTAGAACAGGTTATATTAACCCTTAATGTAAAGCTGCAGACGCTATCACCACCACTCCCTACTAACAACATACCCTAGCAATACCCTAGAACTTTAGTCGCAATTAACTTTAGTTTAAGAGAAGTATAAGAAGGAGCAGGGCAGCTTACCAAATTCTGTGCTAAGCGCGCTTGAGCACTACGCAAAGGGAGGAGCAATTCTATTGCACAAGCTAGTTTTAGCACAACAAGAGAACGCTAAGCTTCACGCAGCTCTAGCAGCTGCTACAGAACGTAAATCGCGCAAAAGAACGCGTGTCTAAGCAGGGGGAAGCCTTACAGTTAAGGAAGGCCAGCGGTTGACTGCCCTGAAGGAGTTTGGCGCGCGTAGTGATGGAAAGAAGGGCAAGAAGCAGGTGCGCGCTAAAGGAGGTGAACCATCCTAACAACGCTGTAGACAGTGCGGAGAGGGTAGGCACAACACGCAAACATGTAAGAATAAAGTAGAAGAGGTCTCTAAATAATATTACAGCTTATTTTGCCTTATGCAGTGCCAGTTTGTAGTGTTTTAGGCTATAATAGGGTGAGTTTTGGTGGGGTCTTGGCAAAAGTGCGCCGCTCGCCCGTGTGCGCCGCTCGCCCGTGAGGTACGTTATGTTACCCTAACGTATTCCACAGGCGAGCGCCGCACACGGGCGAGCGCCGCACCCCACCAAACTTGCGCACCTCTCTCATCTCAACGTACAATGGCTCAACGCAGCGCTGCTCTATTAGCTTCAAATGAAGCAGACGTTCAGCTTGCTATCTCCTCTATCAGTTCCCATCAAATACAGAGCAATCGCAGGGCTGCTACTATCTTTAGCGTGTCTGAACGAACAATCCGCCGCCGACGCGCTGGTATACCTGCCCGACGCGATTGCCAGCCCAACTTAAAGAAGCTCACTGAGCCAGAGGAGCAGGTGATTATCCGCTATATATTGGATCTAGACCAACGTGGATTTGCGCCTACTTGCGCAGCTGTACGTGATATGGCTGATAAGCTGCTCGCTGCGCGCGGCAGAGGACGCGTAGGAGTTAACTGGCCATCTACCTTTGTCAAGCGTACAGACAGTCTCACAACGCGTTTCAATCAAGCGTACAATAGACAGAGAGCTCTATGCAAGGATCTAGCCCTAATTAGTTAGTAGTTTGAGCTTGTAGAGCAGACAAAGGCCAGGTACAGCATCTGTGATGATAACGTCTACAACTTTAACAAGGCAGGCTTTATAATAGGCAAGATCACAACTTAGCTTGTTGTGATAGGGCCAGAGAGGAGAGGTCGGTCAAAGGCTATTCAGCCAGGCAATTGCAAGTAGGTGACGTTGATTGCTGCGATCAACGCTGCTGGCTGGTCAGTACTACCGTTCCTCATCTTCGCTGGCCAGTATCATCTATCTGCCTAGTATGAGGAAGCAGAGATCCCACGCGACTGGGTGATCGCAGTTAGCGAAAATGGCTGGACAAATAACGAGCTAGGAGTAAAGTGGCTAAAGCACTTCAATGCTTACATGTACAAAGACTCACGTTGTTGGTGCGCGTCGCCTGCTTGTCCTTGATGGCCATGAGAGCCACCACTCTCTTGAGTTTCAAGAGCTCTGCAAGGAGAACAATATCTACACACTCTGCATGCCGCCTCACTCATCTCATCTACTTCAGCCTCTTGATATTGGCTGCTTCTCGCCGTTGAAGCGCGCGTACAGCTGTGAGGTTGAGAGCCTGATCCGCCACCACATTAACCACATCACTAAGCTTGAGTTTCTGCCAGCGTTTAAGGCAGCCTTTACACGATCGTTTACGCCAGACAATATCTGCTCAGCGTTTAGAGGCGCAGGCCTGGTTCCTCTCCAGGCAGACGTTGTTCTATCAAAGCTTGATGTGCAGCTGCGTACGACTACTCCAGTTGCTCTGCCAGAGGCCCTCTGGGAGGCTCGTACACCAAGCAACGTACGCGAGCTTGAGGCTCAATCAACGTTGATACGTGATCGCGTGCGCTGGCACAAGAGCTCATCACCTGCCTCAATTATTGAAGCAATTAACCAGCTTAAGAAGGGCGCTGAGGTGATAATGCTCTCAGCTGAGCTGATGCGTGATCGGATCACCAGCCTTGAGAGAGCCAATGAGGCAGCGTCAGCACGCAAACAGCGTAAGAAAAAGCGTATACAGCAGAGTGGGGTCTTAACAAAGGGAGCTGGAGAGGATCTACTCGCTCAACGTGAGGCTGACCAGCAGATTGCTCGTGAGCAGCGTCAAGGAGGAGATCAATCAGGCCTTAGCCGCCAGGCTCTAGCGCCCTGCAGGAGGTGCAGAGAGACTGGCCATAATTCACGTACGTGCAAAGTAGATACTTAAGATACTGCTTTATCTACTCTATTAACATATATAACGTAGATTATCACCAAGCCAGCCATATCACCAAACCAGCTATTTTCTCTTAGCACGACTATAACGGTTTTCGAAATACCATGTAACGTGCACGGCCTCGTTGTGCACCGCGGCGCGTGATGCACCAACATTACTTTTTGTACCCCAAAACAAGTAAGATTATTAAGCAACACCACAACGCTGCTATTACAAGATAATTTAGTGGATTACTAAATAGACTTTTGCAAAACTTTTAGCTACCACAGTTTTCTAGGAGGACGCGTGGTGCGGCCAGTAGATGCCATGGTAGGTGGTAGTGGTGAGGGCGACCTGTGAGGCACCCGCTAACTACGCACAGCACTACCACCACAATTCTTTGTTACTTTTAACTAAGATTTCTGTGAGGCCTTGCTCTTAGCCTGTTTAGGCAATTAAGTACTTTTTTTTGCGTTGCTCTTGTGCTTTGCCTCCTCTTTACAAGCCTCAGTTTAAGCGCGCTTCGCAGCCTGTGCCTTAGCAGTCAATACCTTCTTCTTCTCTCGCTCTACACGCTTATCCTCCTTCTCCTTTGCTTGAATAATCTTCTTCTGGTGTTAAAGCTCCTTCTTAGTAGCTTTTGCTGCCTCTGCAGCGCGCTCAAGGTCCTCTTTTGCCTAGAGTTCTTGCTTTGCGCGCTTAATGCGTGAAGGACTCTAGAGAACTGCACCACTACCCTTATTACTATTAATAGGTTGCAAAGGTAGTACCTTCTGCTTCCTCTTCTTATTCTTATTAGCCTTTAGAGCCTCTTCTAGGCCATCAACCCTAGCCTCTAAGATCTCTAATTGCACGTGGAGTTGGTGAAGGGCTTAATTAACTGCCTCAGCAGCACTAGGTACATTATCTTCTCTTGCACGCTTAAGAAGCCGCAACGTCTTGCGCCAACTAGGTGATTCTGGTGCAGGCTGAAGCTGAGTAGGCTCTAGGGTTGTGCTGGGCGACTTTGGTGTTGGGTTTCTGAACTTCTTGAGCACGACGTTGGCATCTGGTGGGTGAATCCCAGTGCACTTGAAGGCCTGTACAACAAGGTCTTTAGTGAAGGTCTTCTTCCACGCTGCCCAAAAAAGCGGGAAGAAGTCAGCCTGAGCCACAGGTACCTACCCCTTGGTGGTGTGGCCGCGATGAAGGAGCTCATCAGAGTAGTGCTGCGCCAACGGCCTGTAGCACGCCACATCAAGCGGCTGAAGCGCGTGAGTAGCATGCGGAGGGAATATAAGTAGCAGAATCTTGTTGGCATGAGCGTATTCAATAAAGGCCTGCGTGACGTGGCTGCCGTGGCCATCAAGGATCAAGAGTCTGTACTTCCCTCGCGCCCTCACTCTTGTATGGCAATCAAACACTTGCTTGAGCCAGGCAACACCAAGAGCATCGTTCGTCCAGCCATTTACTGAGGTACTAAAGTGTATATTGTGTTTTTTGGCCTTAACGCGCTGCACCTAGCTCTCTTGCATCTGGAGAGACGATAAAGGATAAATAACTGCAGGCAGCAACGTAAAATTATCAGCTCCTATTGCTCCTACCACTGTCACCTACTTCCTGTTGCTATCATGAGATGCTAGCTTGTATTTCTGGAGTCTAAAGAGCTGCTTATTGAAGATTCTGACGCCCTTGCTTATCACTCTAATCATGAATCCCTTCTCATCCATATTGTACGTGTTCTCTGGCTGTATTGAATGCTGCTCAATAGTACTGTGCAGCAGATCAAAGTATGAGCGAAAGGAATTGTATGAAGCAGCGTCGTGGCGCTGCTTTTCCATAGGCGCGCTCCAGGCTGTGAGAAGGTTGTCAGGGTAGCGATGAAGGAAGCGCGTGACCTATCAATTAGAGGGCTCCTACTTGCACAACAACTTGATTATTCTAACAAGAATCTTTCTTGTAGGCATAAGGTGTCTCTCTGTAAGCAATTTAATGTACTGCATAACCTCTACTTCATTGCGTGGGTAGAGAACTATCTAGTGTTCTGCCTTAGCTTTACGCGACGCGCATTTGCCCTTGTGCCTGCAGATTAATGTTGTGTGACAACAACTGTGTTTTTTAGCAAGCTTTCTGTACAAAAAGTCTTTAGTAGGGCCTAAAGTATTTAGCTCTGCAAGGGCTTCTTCCAGCGGCATCGTGGTGTTGAGTTATAGGGGGTTACAAAGTACGCGTCAATGTTGATGTTGGTGCATTACGCGCCGCGGTGCACAACGAGGCCGTGCACGCTACATCACGTGCAGTGGCGAGGGGTATTCTTAGAACTTCAACGCATCACCCATAGGCTAATTCTGAGTGTATTTTGATGATTGCAGCTGTTTTCTTAACCTTCTATACACGTTTAATTTATTCATGAAGCTGTATCGCGACTCTTGCGACT
The DNA here is from genome assembly GCF_010094145.1 of Didymella exigua CBS 183.55. Taxonomy (NCBI): domain Eukaryota; kingdom Fungi; phylum Ascomycota; class Dothideomycetes; order Pleosporales; family Didymellaceae; genus Didymella; species Didymella exigua. The sequence goes on along the minus strand of NW_022984781.1, from coordinate 46,472 downwards.
GTTTTCTGGTGTTGTTGGGGCAGAGACTCCGCGTGGCAACCAACCCATGATGCGCGTCAACGGCAAACGTTTACCCGCCACCACGCAGCAAGCTGTAGTAGAGCATATAGCTGCTG